>NW_022639527.1:628401-628605 GCF_010583005.1 Odontomachus brunneus | reverse complement strand
AAACAAGTACGAATATTAAATCTAAAGAAAGTATTTTCTCCGAAAAAACGGTATAAGAAGTATAGAAAATATGCAATAAGACAAATTAATGATTGCCATTAACGAGCGCTATTCTAAGTACTATTCTGTAAGTATTATTGATGTAAAACATTACTGAATTTGAAATACAAGTAACAAAAATAACTAGTAAATAAATAAAATATA
>NW_022639527.1:627363-627993 GCF_010583005.1 Odontomachus brunneus | reverse complement strand
AAAAATACTGGATAATAAGTAATTATCAATGATTCTTAGTATGATATTTCTATAAGGGTACAGAAACGTCATTAAGATGTCACAAAAAACACGTTTTAAAGATGTCGTTATTTAGTCGCTTGACGTCATTCGAACAGTTATAACCAGTTTTTTACGTCATTTTGACGTGAGTTTGTTACTTGGGCTGATTCTTGTATCGTTCACCTTACCTACTGCGTCACTGTCACTTTGATTGAGAGACGCTTTATATTGTGTACATATGGTATATCCATATACGAAAGCATATGATTTATTTAAAAGAAGAGAATAGATTCTTTTAAAATATATGTTTTAAAAAGTATGTAGAAAATATATTTAAAAACTATTTACATGTTTTAAAAGTAAGTAAAATAAATTATTTTGTAAATTTAAACAAATTTTTTTCTGATAATAAAAGAAACTTTAATTTGAAACATAAAAAAATACTTTTAATATTAGAAAATAATTTATTCAGATTTATAAAATGATTTACTTGTATTTTATTTACTTTTAAAACAAGCAAATATTTATTTGTAAACAGTTTTTACATTTAAAAACACTAATTTTCTCCTTGTAAAGAAATAATTTGTTTATTCTTATATATATAGATAT
>NW_022639527.1:611818-627353 GCF_010583005.1 Odontomachus brunneus | reverse complement strand
CGTAAGTATTTTATCACTGGACGAAGTATTACATATCAATATTTAAATATTGAGGTCAATCATAAGATAGGATTTGTAACATTAAATATTGAAATACTTGAGTATTAAAAGCTGTATTTGAATATTTAATGTTACAAATCCTATCTTATGATTGACCTCAATATTTAAATATTGAGGTCAATCATAAGATAGGATTTGTAACATTAAATATTGAAATACTTGAGTATTAAAAGCTGTATTTGAATCACAGAATATTACTAAATACTGTACTTTTAATACTGAAAATAAGTAATTAATCAATGATTCTTAGTATGATATTTCTATAAGGGCTGTTATTATATAAATATTAAATTATTAAACATATCTCTGAGGTTTATGATTTATTTCAGAATATATATTTATACATCATTGCAGACCTCCATGCATCAGTGACAGTACGTACTGCACTATTGATACTCGGTTACAAGCATAAAAGTATCGATAGCCATTTGACATTCCTTATAGAAATATCATACTAAGAATCATTGATAATTACTTATTATCCAGTATTTTTAATACTGAAAATAAGTAATTATCAATGATTCTTAGTATGATATTTCTATAAGGGAAGTAACAATCAAGAGGTTTTAGTCGTCGTTTATTGTTTATTAAAAAGTTATTAACAAAAGAAGTTGTATGAATCTAATGAAATTTTTCAAGATTATGTAAATTCAAATCAGATAAATATTAATAATCTTATAAATATATAATTTTTGCACATAGAAATGTAGCAAACATTACACGTATAAGGGCTCCTTCTCCAAAAAACTAACTCTAACTTAACCGATCTATTGAAATATGGTAAACTATATATGTATATGGTTTGCAAGGTTCGCCATACGTACAGGTTTGCCAACAAAATACTGACATTTTTCTACAAAGTTTATGTCGTATTGGTTATAGAAAATTACAAATACCTTTACGCAATAAAAGTACATGCAAAAATAAATAGAAGCATTGCACAATATGTAACGAACACAGAAAAGTGTGTAAAATCTTTAGCTATCATTTAGCGTAATATTTGTCTAATTTAAAAGTTCCACAGCTTGTACATACCGAAAGTGTGAGTGCTCCAAACAGAAAAATTTTGAAGAACATTGCTATACCTTTACATCTAAATTCCGAAGAATATCTAAGAAATTTGCAGAAAGATTTTCGCAAACATGCGTGATTAGGTTTCCTGTTGAATATGGTAAAACAAAATAATACATATTTACGTAAGTTTTGCATCCCTTTAAAATTAATATCCGCCTGATACAAAAGATATGTAGCTTGTATATATTGAACGCGAGTTTGCAAGAAAAATTGCAAAGAACTATTATTAAAAAGAATTGTTGTACCTTTATATCTGAATATAGAAGTTTGAAAATATCGTAAAAGTTTACGGAAAGATTTTCATATAGGTGATACATTAAGAAGATGTGTACGAATTCCAAATTTGTACAAATTCCAAAAATATCGATAACGTAGAAACGATTATTACCAATACGCTATATGTTTGCTATATTTTCTTGTACATATAGATCCTGGTTAGATTTACCATTAAATATAATAAGATAAAGCAACACACATTTACGTAAGATCTATATATACAAGAAAATATAACAAAAATATAGCATATTGGTGACAATCGTTTCTACATTATCGATATTTTTGAAATTTGTACAAGTATCTCCTTAATGTATCATCTTTGAAAATTATGCAATCAATTACTAATCAATTACCAACTATGTTCGTTATACTATAGCTACAATTTATAAATAAAGAAATAAATAAATAAGTAATAAATAAATAAAATAAGTTATAAGTAAATAAAGAGAATAAATAAGTAAATATAAAGTCACACGCGATTGAAATGGAACAAACGGCATTGTAAATAACACAAGTTTTCGAATTTTCCTAATTATATGCGCTTTCAATTTCAATTTTACCAACCCAATTCCGAATTTTACCCGCATGATATAGCGTCTAGACTTCCAAAGTTCAGCGAATTGTTTCGATGGCCATCGCGACGATAACATGACGTTGAAACCACAGCTAAATCGGCGGAAACATTTTTGTTAGAGGGACAACAGATGGCCTTCTCTTTTTCTCCGGCGTTTTCTCCTACATAGAAGGTCGGCAGATCTCTTTCTCTCCGAAGTATGTGCTCACCAATATTCATACATATCCCACGAATCAATGGAACCAAGCTCTCTCACACTCTGGGATACGCAACGGTGTAACAATGAGGTATCGTCGCGCTGCCGAGCCAAATTCCAGCGACGCGGGCGTTTTTACGGAAATTAGACGGCCTGGCCGTCGAGCTGGAACCGGCTTTTGTCCGTTCAGCGCTTTCTCCCTGCGAGGGAGAGCGAACGAGCGATTTTGGACGCGCTTTTGGACACACTCGTCCACGAATACGCCCTGTATCCGGCGTCGAACGCTGTGATCGCGCGGACTGATCCGTGCTGGCACAAAGTAGTAGAACCAGATATGCGGTCGGGCTTCGTTGCGTTCGGGCAGACCGCTGCTCTGAATGCTGACTATTCCGGATCGAATGGATCTGGCCGGCCGGCCGCGACCGTATCGGCCTACCAGGTATGAGCCTCAATGGGAACTATCGGATCGTAGGGCCGATTTTCGATGACCGCGACGCAGCGCGACACAGATGTCCGACGGATATTCTTGGATATCCCTTGAACCAATGCGCGTCCCCAATACTCGGGGCGCCGAGTATTCGTTCATATCCCACTGTTATTTACCGTTGCCGTACGGAGCCGTATGATGTCGTATACATATACATATATATTCATACATATATACATACATACATATATATATATATATATATATATATATATATATATATATATATTTCCTACGGGGACAGATTGTTACGAACGAATAGTGCAGGATATAGCATCGAGACTGTATCATTCTTCGCCTAAAGAGAAGAATGAGCTACTGTGCGGAGCACTGACGCAGGATTTGGCCGTCTTGTCGCATTCGTCCGGTTTTGAAACGTCTTCTTTGGACTAGAGCTCTAGATTTACAAAGACGACATTGAGATTCGATATATCGGAAATCGCTATTTTGTGTGCGTGTGGTGATATGTAAAGTTAATCTCAATAATAATCCTAATTCGGAATACTCGCTTTATGATTAGCTTGAATTAGCTTGACGTTATAATTCCGCACAGAAAAAAGTAACTCATTAAAGACGTAAAATGAAATATTAAGGTCTTATGTAGAATCAAAACTTCGACTCAGGAAACAACGACTTATTAATAAAGGCCTTAGGTTCGTATTAAGAGTTATTAAAAACTTATCCCAACTGAAATAATTAGATTTGAATTTAGAGTTAGATGTAAGTTTTTCAGCTGAATTACAATTACAGATGTAATGTTACATGTATCATGTAATTCAACCAAGAAACTCAGATCTAATTCTAAATCCCGCATTAATTAATAAAGCCTAAATAATTATTTGAAATTCGTCTCAACTAAAATTTCTTCTAATTTTAAATTTAAGTTTTATTTGAATTCTGTTCTTATTATTCTGTTTTTCTTTTATTTGAATTAGACAAGAGTTTTTTAGTTGAATCGTGCGATAAATGTAAATAATAAACTTAGATCTAATACTGAATAAAAATCTGAGTATCTCGCATGAGATAAGGTAATAACTATTAATACGAGTCTAAATTCAAATCTGAATATTTTGGTATAGAAATATCTGACGAAAATCAACTCATCGGAATATATAATGTGCTTATTAACCGCCGGGACTAATATAGCTTGGGATTCAGATAGCCAATTAAATGAGTCTTTCCATTGCCGTCTCTCTATAAATCTAGGGCTCCACTTTAGGCAAACAACAGAATCAGAAAATCAATAGCTCAAAAACGCAATTGGAAAATAATGGTGAGAAAATGGCATGGCTGTCGCAGCAATAAGACGAAGAGAATTGCGAGTTATTGGTCTTGTCCGTTGTACGGATTTATCGGAAAATCGCGAAAGAAGCGATAAAACGATATTGTTTATCTTAGAGAGGTCTCTAAACTAGTCGAGCTTCTTCGACTTGTATTAATAGTTCTTACTTGAAGTTTCTCTGATGTGAGATCATAGATTTATAGAATAGACTGCGCAGTCTTATAGGATAGCTAATGATAAGATTGAAGGATTGAGATATACCAAGTTAAATGCTTTCTTTATCACGCAGTACTCTTTAGTAAGGGATACTGTAGATAAGATACAAAAGAGAAAGTAAAACAGCGAAAAGAAGAGAGGTTGCATTAATCAAATGATCCTCTTTTGTTCTCCTCACTAATTAAACAATTAGACAAGGAAACCATCTTACTATCTATTGTTCTCTTATACTAGTGCTATCTTCATTTCATCTACAACAATGCACAGCCTACTCTGTATGTCTGTGTGAGTTAAATTCGAATTTAAAGTAGACCTGATTTTTTCAGTTAAAATATATGATATATGTGACGTTATATCTATAATCGCGTTTCAATTGGAAAGCTCACGTCTGACTCTAAGATCCGTATTAATAGTCGTTGAGACTTGTTTTAGGCGAGATACGCAGATTTAAATTTGAAGTTAATGTAAACTTTTTAACTAAATCGCGATTGCAAATGCCGTATATATTGTGTGACTCAAGTGAAAAACTCAAATCCAACTTTAAATTTATATTTGAATATCTCATGTGAGACAAGTTTTAAATAATGCCTATTAATATGAACGTAAGACCTATATTTACAGTCGTTATTTGTCTTGCCTCATATAAAATATTCAGATTTGAATTTAGACTCGTATTAATAGTTATTACCTTATCTCATGCGAGATACTCAGATTTTTATTCAGTATTAGATCTAAGTTTATTATTTACATTTATCGCACGATTCAATTAAAAAACTCTTGTCTAATTCAAATAAAAGAAAAACAGAATAATAAGAACAGAATTCAAATAAGACTTGAATTCAAAATTAGAAGAAATTTCAGTTGAGATGAATTTCAAATAATTATTTAGGCTTTATTAATTAATGCGGGATTTAGAATTAGATCTGAGTTTCTTGGTTGAATTACATGATACATGTGACATTACATCTGTAATTGTAATTCAGCTGAAAAATTTACATCTAACTCTAAATTCAAATCTAATTATTTCAGTTGGGATAAGTTTTTAATAACTCTTAATACGAACCTAAGGCCTTTATTAATAGTCATTGTTTTCTGAGTCGAAGTTTTGATTCTACATTAGACCTTAATATTTTATTTTACGTCTACTTTGAGGTCCTGAAGTGTCAGCTTCTTTTAATTTTATGTAACTTACTAATTTTGCCGAGAGCTTTAGAAGCTACAAGTATTTTGTGCGCTTTCTGTTACTTAGAGGTACTAAGCAGGATTCCAATTTTAGTGTGTATTAAATATACACTAATTCTTCAGAATATGTGAATGTTCAGATCGGAAGTAGGGCTAAAGTTTTGACTCGGATTGAAACTTGTCTCGCGAAAGACACTGAGAAATGCTAAAAATTTAGAAATTTATCAGGGTACTCTGAATTTAAAGTTAGATCTGAATTTTTTCAGATATTTTTACAGTTAAATTTTACACACGTGACATTACATTTGTATGTCGCGATTCAACTGGAAAATTCAGATCTGATTCCAAAATTAAATCTGACCCTTATAGAAATATCATACTAAAATCTATAGAATATCATACTAAGAATCATTGATAATTACTTATTTTTAGTATTAAAAATACTGGATAATAAGTAATTATCAATGATTCTTAGTATGATATTTCTATAAGGGGAGTACCTCACTTGAGATAATTTTCAAGTAATGATTACTAGTGGGAGTCTAAATTCAAATCTGAATATTTTGCGATAAGATTCAAGTATTTAGTAAGCAAATTGATAACAGGGTATGCGCAGATTGGCAGCAAATTTGATCAGAATTCCATACCAAATAGCTATTTGTATTTAGCTCGTATTTTGACGTCTGCTGACAGGCAATGTAGCAATAGAGTCTGCTCGGTCTCTGCTGCCAATCTGCCGTCAAATCGTTACAGGCTCTGCTAAATTTCTGTACAATCTGCTCAGATTGCCTGTTAGCAGGCTCTGCTACATTTCTGACGGCAGTTTGGTAACATTAATTAGATATAATAAATCCTGTGTTAGATTTGCTGCTTTTCTGTCATCCAAAATTTGTAGCAGGCTCTATTCAAAATTTGTTTGCACAGGTTTGGCTATCTGGGTAATGATTTTTTTTTCAAAACTTAGAAAAGTCTTTTTAATAGTCAATTTTTTATTTTAATGATAGAATAAGTTTTCTAACTTAGATATTGGGTTTTATTGACTGCCTTTCATTTCCTGTTGATTGATATCATTTATTATAAAATATACACCCACACATACAAACACACACACATACACAAGTTGAACATCCCGAGACCCGGATAACGCGAAGTGCACGGATACCGACATGTCTCCACCGGATACTTGTATTACAAGGGAAAAGCGAACTTCCGCGCGACTCTGGTCTATCCTCCTCGGAAGTGGAAACAGACAACGGCTGGGAGACCTGTCGGCCGGAAGACAACGGCGATATGGCCGACGCGATGTTTCGAATGGAAATGGATATTGATTTTCGTGCCTCCGCGGCGCTCACCGCCGCGGAAACGAACCGCTCAAGGAAAAGGCAGGCGTTGTCTTCGCCTCGGTCTTTGTCTCTAACGGAAAGGACAGGTCGAACGACGAAGACGCGCGGGGAAGACGTTAAAGCAACAGGCTGATCGTCGCCGTCGCCGGTGAGGACTCGTTCCTCGCGCCGTTCGTCAAGTTCCGCCGGATCTCTCTTCGGAACTCGGTTAAGGAGATTTTTCGCTCGCGATTCCAGCGGCCGCGCTTTTGTTCCAGCCGACCTCGTCTCCGTAGATTTCTCGCTTCCGTCCTGCCGATTGTTTATCGCGCGGTTACGCCCGCGCGAGTATCGCGACATAATGTTAAATATAGGAAATAAAGCGGTTCAACTTGGCATTCCGCGACGAGCTTTTTTTCCCGGCTAGCCTAAAGAAGTGCCGCATCTCAACTTTTTAATTATTCTCTTTATATACAGTTTCCACGTTTTGAAATTCTTTGTCAAGTCAAATCAGTGGCTTGAGGCGTTGAACTCTTTTTAAAAAGTGCGCTTTTCCATTATCTGTACCAGCTTTCTAAATAAACTATGTATCTGGCTGGGTGTTGTCTTTTCAACAGTTGAATGAAATTCTTCTGTCGAGAAGATCTCTTATGTCTCAAAACGTAAAATTCCTTTTAATTACCGTAGACCCTAAATAAATATGATCTCGTCCTTAGTGGAACTGTATATGGTCTCAAGAGGATTCTTATAAAACCAAAAGGAAAATATTCTAAATACAATATTATTTCTCTATTGAAGAGGAATAATATTGTACTTACATTATTATTCCTCTTCTCTCTCTCTCATTGGAAATAGACCTTGCAAATAGACTTTTTTTTCTGGATGTTAAAATATTTTCCTTTCGGTTTTAGAAGACTTCTTGAGACAATATATAAGAGAATTTCGCTAAGGACAAGATCATATCTTTTGGTCGTACACATATCTGTGGGACATTATTTGTCAAATCTGACATCTCGCCTGTCCAAAAATTGGGACAACCAAAAAATTTCTTTTTGGGCTTATTTTATAGCTATGTATATGTACTTTTGTTTAAACTCTGGCTTTTTTAAAAAACCAATATGACGGACCCAATACGGCGGTCAAAATCTGAGGAAAACGAATTATAAATAGTGAAATCACTAATTAAAACGTACTAAACCTATTGCTATTTTTATGAAATCTAGTATTACAGTGCTTTTTAGTCGCTGAAAACGAATTTGTAATCAGCATATCAAATTTCAAATCCAATATAGCGGCTAAATGCTACGAAAATAGTGAAAAATAATGATATTGTTAATTGAGCCTTACACTGTAAGTTCAATGCTCATTAAATTTAGTGTTGCAGCGTTTCTTCAATCATTGATTTTAAATCTATGATGACAATGTCAAATTTCAATATGGCGGGCTCAATATGATGACTAAGGTTTATGCAAGACGATTTAACAATTGCGAAATTCTGAATTCGAAATAACGACTAGTTCTAATTTTCATAAAAATTAGTATTACAATATTTTCCTTAGAAAATACGAAGTAATAGAATCGAGATTATGAAGTTTAATCACACATATTGTTAAGTGTTTTCGTAGCATTTAGTCGCCATATTGACTCCAACCATTTTGAAGTTTGATATTCGGATTGCAAATTCTTGACTAGCGACTACAACCACTGTAATATTAATTTTCATGAAAATTAGGACTAGTCGTTAGTTTTAATTCAGAATTTCGCAATGTTAAATTGTCTTCCGTAAACCTTGGCCACCATATTGGGTCCGCCATACTGAAATATAACACTATCATCATAGATTTAAAATCAGCGATTGGAGAAACTTTGTAACATTGAATTTAATGAGCATTAAACCTACAGTGTAAGTCTCAGTTAATAATATCATTATTTTTCACCATTTTCGTAGCATTTAGGATATGACCACTTTACAATTTGATATGCTGATTATAAATTCGTTATCAGCGACTGAAAAAACATTGTAATACTAGATTTCATGAAAATAGCAACCGATTTAGTTTTAATTAGTTTAATTTCATTATTTACAGTTTATTTTTCTCAAATTTTGACCGCCGTATTGGGTCCGTCATATTGTTTTTTTAAAAAGGCTAGGGTTTAAACAAAAGTATATATATATATATAGCTATAAAATAAGCCCCAAAAGAAATTTTTTGGTTACCCCAATTTTTGGACAGGAGGTGTCAGATTTGAAAAAGAATGCCCCCATATTTCTCATTTTTCATTTTTTTATATTTATTTTTATCCTTAAATTAGTTCTTCTTTTTTCTTTCTATATTTAATTTCTTTCTACATTCAAATAGAACTTTCTGTAAAATGTTACATGGATTCTACGAGAAAAAACAAGTAAACTTTATCTGAAACATTTCTTTGAAAAATGCTTCTATGAAAAAAGTTATGAATATTTAAACTTTAAGTTCTAGAACTTTAAACTTCTGGAAGAATTATCACTTAATGTGAGAAGAGAAATGTGGTTTCAACAAAATGGTGCACCTCCTCATTTTTCCGGAGCTACGTGTATTCTTTTAAACGAAATATTTGGTGACAGATAGATAGGTCGTGGAAGTCATTTTCAATGGTTCTTTCGTTCACTTGATCTTTCACCTTTGAACTATTTTTTATGGGGATATATCAAAGAGAAAGTCATGTTTTGGCTACTTACGGCAAAAGAAGACTTAAAACAAAGAATATGTGAAGTTTACGCTAGCATAACTTTAGAAATCTTGTTTCGAGTTAGATAAAATTTTGTAGAAAAAATTAATAAGTACTTAAATGTGGATGGTCAACAGTTCGAAAATTTAATAAAGTAAAAAAAACAGAAAAACTATGAAGTCTTTTATATAATTTATGGTTTTACCATATTATTTTAAATACACTTTACTTTAAAGTTTAAATTTTTATAACTTTTAATAGGAGCATTTTTCAAAGAAATGTTCAAGATAAAGTTTATTTGTTTTTTCCCGTGGAAACTAAATATGTAATATTTTATAGAAGGTTTTATTTGAGATTACAAAGTTACACTCCGCCCTCTTCAAGAAGAAGCTGGGGCGAATTTTTGTTTACACAGTTAAAAAGTTACATAAAACTTTCTCATGAGTAACTTTTTGACACGACAAATATTTATTTTTGAGTTGTTACATTTTACGTGGGCCATCTTGTACATACATATAAGCCGAGATTCTTTTATTGTTAATCATTTCCGTCATATCCTTTTGATTTTCGTATCGAATAAATCATTATCATTGGCTTCTATTTTTATGAAATAATACATTTTTGTGTTCCTTCATCATCCCTCACCCTTGATTCCAATTCCTTTGCTCATGGTCTAGTCCTCGGTAAAGAGATTCAATTCTCTGATTGAAAATTGAATCACTCGTCGTACGTCACGAATAAGGTAAAGAGAGCTTTTTGACCTTTGACCTGTATCGTATACACTCAGGTACGTACGGGACTCGCAAGCGTAAACGGGGTAGTTGCGCTCATCCGTACAAACGTAATCGTGCGAACGTAATCGTTACGTAATCGTTACGTGTAACACATTTTATTTTTAAATTATTTTCTTTTTTCTTTAGATCTTAACATTTATTTTACTTAATCTTATTACTTTATTTCTATATTTCTATATTTCTCTTTTGTGTAATGTTTTTTTCTTACATTTATTTTACTTTTTATATCTAACTTATGTTTTTAAAGGATTAATCCTAAAATGTATATAAATACTCTTATATCTATCTATCTATCTATCTTAAAGTAATAAACGAAGATACACTCTGAAATCCAGAGATCAGTCTTCCATACAACAAAAGGTATATGTTTATAATGAGTATCATCGACATAAGAATATCTTAACGAAGTGTTCCACGAGGAGAAGATCTAATTAGGGTCAAGGAGAAAGATGTGATACTTTGGCCACGATTTCTTCGATTTTATATCAGCTCGCGCTGAAACCGTGACGTTTGTAACCAGCAGAAGTAACATTTTTGAAAGGATTTGTCACGTCAATTTATTGTAAGTTGTCAATATGTTGCAAGATATACATTCGTGGCCAGATAGATTGTTCACTACTTTGTTTTGTGTGGGTTCCGGAATGTATCCGTTTTATATCCAATGGGAGAATTCTCCCATTGGAAAACAAATTTTCCCAGTGGATGTTTCGAAACTCACACCAAAAAATTGCGGACAACCTTTCTGTCCACGGATGTACACAACAAAGTGAGCACGTGTGAACTGAATGGTGGCGAGTCGAGACGAATGACCCGAGATGCAGTAACCTTTTGTTTATCGCAAATTGGATTATACTATTGACAATACTTGTCAAAATTAACAGTACATTCTCCGTCCAGATATTCTTATGATGATGGCGACGATAAAAACAGACAAAAACAAAAGATATCTAACGCCTGAGCTAAGAATTTAATAACGATAAGTGTTTATTACTCGAGACAGGAACAATAGTCATCAACGAAAGGGATCAGGAACGAAGGATTTGTAAGATTATCTGAAGTACGATTTTCAGTAAAACGATACGAAAAGGTAAGGGGAAGAATTTTAAGAACCAACGTTACGGCACGTAACAGCCCTCGTGTTCTTCGTCTTCGTCCACACCGCGACGAAAGGGATGAAAGTTTCAACGCGACGATTCGCTTAGGCATTACGCTCGCCACCGGTCAAGAGCGAGAAAAAGTTATTTCGAAGAGAAATAACGGCAAATGCCTCGGGATTTCACGGTGAAACGTCCTCCAGTGTGTTCTCCACACTCGTGCACGCTCGCCTGTCGCGTCGCGATGAGCCCCCGTAAGAATGAGCGCGCGTTCGTCACGCTTCGACTTCGAATTTACATGCAGACGCCGAACATTTGCGTCTATTCAATGGCGATTTGCGTAATTTAAGTTTCCACGTATAAGCGCACGCCTCGCTCCTGCCAATTCGACCGCCCTCTCTTTCCTCCCTCCTCCTCTCCCCGCGACTACTGTCGCCGTTGCCGCCACCGCCGCCGCCGCCGCCGCCGCTGCCGCCTGACTGCAATTCAGTTTGTCTCCGCGTGAGGAGAAGTACGAGCCGCAATGCACGTTACATGGAATCCCCCACCCATCTCGCGATCTCGCGAACTGTACTTTCCGGCGCACCCGGAGATTAAAGGCCAGCAGCGAAAATAGATTCGAGGGGGATGAGGGAGAGGCCACGGTTTTACGGTGCACCCCTTAATACATGATCATTACGAATAAATGCTGTCTTAAAAAGCGAGATGTAAATTGTTAAATATTTTCCATCTCTCTCTTTTGTAAAATTTATTTAAATTTTGTACCTAAACATCTATGATATTTTTATGTTTCACTAATGCTTTTATGTTTCTTTTTACCAATATTGATTAAACTTTAACTCGAGTTTACATTTTATTAAGATAAAATCTTAAACTCGTGTTACAGTTTAATCAACGTTGATAGTAACAAACATTAAACAGCAAAGTCGACAAGACAACAAAAGTGACGATAAATGCATATATTTATCAAACCCGCATAGAAAATTTGAATTTAATTGGGATTTAGTTTATGTGTATGTAAGATTTAAAATAATTATAAAATCTAAAAATCTAAAATAATTATGGATTCTGATTAGAAATTGTTTTATTAGAATGTTTCATTCGATTCTAAATCCAAACTTTTTCCAATTTTTTTTCTCTTGTCTTTGTTTTACAACAGAATTAAATAAAATATATATTGATTTTTTAATAATTTTATTATTCAGTAAAATTATTAAATTAATTAATTAAATTAGTTAAATTAAATAACTCAGTTATATTGAAATCATATTAAACTCAGTTATATTAAATTAGTTATATTAAATAATTCAGTATAATTATTAAAAATAAATTATTAAAAATTATTCAGTAAAATTTAAAACAAAGTACTTTAAAAATCTTTGGTTTGATTTTTATTTCTTACTACATTAAATATATAATAATACTCTATAAAATATGCAATGCTATAAAAGTATACCGACTTTCATAATCAGTTTTCTGGTTGGAACTCATTCTGATTTCCTAAGAAAATAATACCCGAGCAGAAATTGAATTTAGTGATTGTCTAGTAATAACACAGAAAAATTGGGTCTTACATCGCTACTAGCTAGGAATGTAACGCTTATTTCTCCTAGTGGCTGTACCAGAAAAATTATCTAATAGCTAGATACAAAAAAGTAACTTGTAACTATAAACAGTATAAGTACTAGACAGTTCTGATATCCAATTTTTATTCAGGATTTACTGATGATTTTCTATCTCGTTACTATGTAATCTTTTTCATCTAGCCACTATCTATGTAATTGATATAGATACTAGATAGTCCTGACATTCAAAAAACTGAATAAGAATATTTAGCCAGTCACGAGCTAGTGACTGGCTAGAAAAGTTATCTAGTCATTACTATCTAGCTACTAGTCTTGAAATCTGCTCTACTAGATACATTTTTGCTCGGGTAGGTTCTGATCAATGAATCTACAAAAATTCAGGTTAGAAATGTAATATTTCTAAAAAAGATGCGTTTCCAAGTGGAAAATTCCAACATCTAATCTTTATTAAACGTTTTCCTAAAGTTTTTTTTAATTCTATGTTATATTTATGTTATTATTGAACAAAATATTTAGGACTTTCCGAATATTTACATATGCTTTACAAATGTGAATACTTGAGAAGCATAAATATTCAAACTTTTCCATACATACACAGATATTTTGTTCAACCTCTTTTTGGAATAATTTATAAATAATTTGATTAAAACTATATATATATATATATTTATTTATTTATTTATATCAAATATAAAACTTTGACATTACATTAAACATTCAAGTGTATTATAATTATTTAAAATTAACAGTCTGTACATTATAAGAATGTAATTCTTATAACAACAGCCCATATTTTAAAAATAGCTCTTATATTTCTATAAATCATAATTATGAAAGTACTAATTATTTTACTTTGTAAAATTTCTCTACATCTCCTCTCTTTCCTTTCACTCTTTCTATGCAAATTTTTTTCTACCTTTGCGTTTTCCATTTACAACCTCAATTTCAATGATTTGAGAAATTGGAATAGATCCCAATTAGACCCTAGATAATTTTCTACTGTTGGGATGGGATTCCTAAGTGATATCGCAATATATCTGTTTGAAATAAGTTTGGATAATCTGGTCGAAATCTATACTATACTTGTGAATATTTGGGAAATTTCCATACGGGGACGTTATCGATTGAAAAAAGGAGCGCCTTTCCATAATATTCGATTCAAAGAATTCATGTTTGAAAGAAGAATCGGATTTCCAATTAATATCTTAGGGATAAGCAATTTTGGGGCAAATTTGAGTATTCTAACCGGAATCTGTGCTTTGTATATGGGAAAATCTTGGAAAATCTACCTATCTATCTCGCTCGTAACGATACATAGTTAATCGCGCTAGTTGCTGCGCACATTGCGGCATTTATTATGCATTTGTTCCTTGCCTCGCCGTAGACATCGGTCCGGCGTCGCGCGGAAAGGTTTTCACTCCCGGTAGTCGGCCGACGGGAGAAACTCCTGCAGAGCGTGAGGAAAATCCGGGACGAGAAGTCGAGGAGGACTCGCGGGGGAGCGAGCGGTAATGTGCACGCTTAGGCGAAAACTTAAATTACGGCAGTCGTCATTGAATAGACGCAAGCGTCCGGTAACACCGGCCGTATAAAGTCGAATCGGAGCGTGAGGACTGCTACTTGGCTGTTATATCCTGAAATCGCTCGTCCTCGATCCGCGCCAATTTCTTCGACTTTAAACACCGGGCGTAACGACCGAAGGGAGGCCCGGCCATCGAAACGCAGTCAGTTTGATGGACGAAAATTCGTACGATCGCGAAAATCGTCGATCCCTGCTGGCATCCCGCCCTTCTCGTTCGATCGATCTCCAGGTTTCTCGTCTCGTCTCGCTCGCTCGCTTGTTCGCTCTTTCTCTTCCTCTGCTCTGGTCCCTGCCTCTCTCGTGCTTTCTCAAACCCCTTTCGGCTTCTTGCACCACGATTTCCAGCTTCAATTTCGCATCGATGGAAGCGCCGCTCGATCCTCGATGTTGGAGGCTCCTTTCTCTCCCTCTCTCTCTCTCTCTTCCTCCCTCCCTCCCTCTCAATCTGCAGTCGATTTTCTCGTGCATCGACCCAATTTCCCAGGCCGGTACGGGCAATTTAACACGGGTCTTCCCTCCACTTCGCCATGCCAGATTGGCGGAAGACCACTTTTTCAATGCCTATCGTGGGATAAGGGTCAGAGTCGATTTTTAAGAGCGCCGCGGAGCGAGTCCTGGCGGACGTAACAGTAATCGAGGGGGCAGCTAAACGAGGCCTCCCGCGCTCGTAAAACATCTCTCTCTCTCTCTCTCTTGTTCTCTTTTTTTCCTTTTTGCCACTCCCTCTCTCTCTCTCTCTCTCTCTCTCTCTCTCTGGCAAATTAAGAGTTTAAATAAGTTTTACGACAGCGGGGTACGATGCGTGGCGCGCGACGCATGTAATTTCACGCGGTCCCCGCACGAAATCGAGTTACAATTAAGCCACATTGCCGTTAAAGGATGTCGTGGGTTCGTTCGCAGGACGCGCGTCGGCTGAAACGCTGAAAAGCGTATCCCTACTTCACACACGAAGTAACTCTTCTTCCGACTTTATCTTCGGCGCAAGTACGCGGCTTTTTCCGCGTCACGTTTTCATTTACTCGAATGAACGCTATATTACATAAACCTCCCCCCTCCCCGCCGCTTGCCTTTGCTTCTCTATCCACTTAGCCCCCCCCCCCC
>NW_022639527.1:593402-611778 GCF_010583005.1 Odontomachus brunneus | reverse complement strand
CCACCACGTCCCCATTCAGCGTGACTCGAGCGGTAAAACAGCCCTCTTAATATTTGCAGCGCGAAAGGCACTCTGGCGAAGTGCAGCCAGCGCGGCGGCCTCGGCCGCGCGACATAATTTCGCGTAACCGATCGGTGTAAACTGTTTTTCCGCGTGCTTGCGCCCGCACGCTCGCTCGCTCGCGTGAGCCCCGCGTGCGCGTGCAATTTCAGTGACACACGTATGGGACGTGTGTATATTTGCGAGAAGTGAAGCAGCCCGTCCCGCCGGGCGAATTACCATATTCCCGCGCTGCCTGTGTGCCGCACGTTTCTACGTGCGCGGGAGGGAGGGAGGGAGACGGCCCAGATTCCGTTCCTCTCTACTTAATAAACAGAGCCTTTACTGTCGTGCGACGCAGTCTCCGCACTTGAATCCAGTTATCTTTTATTGCGGATTCCACCCCGCGTCAACCCCCGCCTCCCTCTTGCCCGCCCGTGCAGTCGCTCAGCGTCCGAGTTTATTTTCGCTACGTTGTTGGCAAAATCAGATTTTATTCCGCGTTCTTTCCTCCACCACGGGCGCCCCTTTCTTTCTACGTTCTGTCTGTCGTGGCGCTCGTTAGTGCCGACGTTCGCGCGATGTTACATTAGCATGAATATTATTCGCGCGGAAACCGATGGATTCACAAGGGCTTGCGAGATGGAGAGAGGGAGTTGGTCGGAAAACGGGGGTTAAGGAGATGAGATAACACAAGTGTGCCGCGGAGCGCGGCGTTTGCTTTCTAATGGTGCGTTCTGTTATCAAGTTTCGCATAGAACAGGGGAAGAGGAGGAGAGGGAAACAGGCGCGCACTTTATTGCGAACACCCGTATCGATCTGCGCGAGTCGGCGAGCACGAATTAATAGATCCGTGATATTTGTACGAGGAGGTTGAGGGCCGGGTGGAAGTCCCGGTGAGTCCATTCACGTAAGGGGGGTTAGTTTTCTGAATAGAATTAACATAATCCGCTCTTCTCTAAACACTCTGCGAGAATCCCCCGCCCAGTTGTATTTGGTATCTTAACGAGTTAAAGCCCGGTATTCATTTTGTGTTTCGCAACTTTGGACGAGTCGTATGTGTGTGTGTACTGTATGTGTGTGTATGTGGGACTAGTGAAATTCGCTCGCGTTAATCAAAGCGCCAGAGGAGGACGAAGAACGCGTCCTTGGACGTTGTCGAAGCTGATGTTTTATCGTTATAAATCCGTTATGCCCAAGAAACGCGGCTCGCTTATCGCGCGACTCGCTAAAGCGCGCGTTATAGCTGGCGCGGGTGAAGCCGAGAGAAAAATGCGTCGAGCCGGCGTGTCTCGATGTAACAAATTGTCGAATTGCGTCTGAGCGATGGTGCGCGACTCCAAGGAGCGGAGAAGAGAGGCCCGTGCGGAATGGATAAAGCCTCATGAAGAGTGAAGGGTCCAGTTGTAAGAGAGATGGAACACACAGGGGAGGGAAGATTTTAAATCGAGTGAACCGATGTTGTTGATGATGCACGTCCCGTGCCGACATCCTCTGTGACACAGAGAAAGAGTGGCTCGAGGTAGAGCGAAGAACGTTTTATTCCCGTGCAATCGAGCGACCCGTTGATCGTCGGTTGGTCGAGCCGGCGCGCACCGAGAATGAGAAAAATCCCGGAGAGAAGCGCTGGACGCGTGTTTTCACGTGTTTGACAGATCTCTCGAAAAATAAATTTTTCGAAACGATCGACAATTCGAGTCTCTACAATCTGACGTCCTGTTCTGGACGATACTGCGAAATTAAGGAGTCAGACTGACGTAACACTAAAAAAAAAAGTGTATTTTTGGGAATTAATTTTGCAAAAATGGATCAATCGAATGACATTTTGAGACATTGTTTATTAATTAAGTAACTATTAAATTATTTTATTAAGTAACTTTATATTACTGTTTTTGTTATTTAGAAAAATCTATAAATAAATATGTGGCTGAATTCACGATTGCAGAAAATAGCGTTATCGTTGCAATCTAGTAGTTTCTACCCGAAAGATAAAAAATCAATTATATTATTTTTTAAATAATATAATTGGAGGATAAATCTGAATTTTAAGTCGTGCAACGGAAATTGCACAAACAATGACTGTTTAAAAATTGAATATTTAAATTTCGCATCTTTTGTTATTTTGTACTTTTAGAAAAGATATTAAGTTTAATGTATTTCAGTATTTTTGTCTAAATAATAAAAATATTAATATACAATTTAACAATTACTTAATTAATATATAATGTTTCCAAACATTTGGTGTGTTGACCCATTTTCACAAAATTAATTCTGAAAAATATGCTTCTTTTACGTCGGTCTCGCCTTTTAAAAATAAAACTCTGCTAGTTTTTGGCATTCTTGCGCGAATTTTATCAAATATATATTAAGGTGTATGAAAATTAAAAAATAAATAAAAATAATTAATAATAATAATTAACCTTTCAAGTCAACAGGGGCTTTATCAGTGTCCGGACATTTTTAATAACTTTTCTCCTCACTTCGAAATTTCTAAAACTTTATGTGTATTCCAAAAAAAAGTTAGTATAGCAAAACACTTGAGGTTCAGTAACAACAAAATTCGTCAGTCTATTCTTACTATCTGAAACAGTAGTTGATCTTCGGACTCTTCTATTTTCTTAACGTTTCTTTTTAGGTAGGCAAGTATTTATCTTTATATATTGTATATTTTAACAATTAGTTTTTATTTATATATTGCATATATCAATAATTTTTCAAGTTAACGTATTTAACTAATATAGTATTTTCTTTAATTTGATAAGATCATTAAACTAAAAACACAGGAAGAGTTAACAAAATATTTTCGGCTATATGTTTTTTTTTCGATTTTTTATGTTTCTTGTATTTATTGCTTTTTTTTTATTTTTACATAATACGTAAAAATATTTTTTATGCTTTTAGCTTTATTTTCTTGCACAAATTACATCATCTTTTCATACTGAATTTTTTCATACCTTAATTCAACTTTTTCCAAAATACTATAATAAACTTTTTTATTAGTTATTATCGTATTAAATATAAAACGTCATATTTTCTTTTCTTTAAGAAAAATTACAAAAGTTATGATTTCTAAAACGAAGTAGTTTCTCCGCAGATTCTTGTTAAAAAATATTTAAAACATCATAAAATATGACATATATAAACTGATTAATTAATGTATAATATATATATAATATGTATAACTATGTATAATATATAATGTAATGTATATATAATATAATATATATAATGTAATATATATGATATAATATACGATGATGTATGTAATATATAATACACATCATATACATCATAGTATTAAAAATTACATACAACTTTATTTCTTTAATAACCTATTATTTGAGGCTTGAAGAAAGCTATATGAATTTTTTAGAATTTTTCAATTTTAAATTGATGAGAAAAGCCCTTGGAATAAACTCTCTATTAAGATACCGAAAATATTTATTTATATAAAAGTTAATAAATAATTATTAAATTCTTGTACATCTTAATATTTGATCAAAGGGCCAGTTTTCGGCACGTAAGAGTGCCGAAAACTGGCCGACTATTGGACGCGCGCGCGCGTATCCTCTGCTCTTTTAATTTCAAGTTAAATTTTTCTTACACGAGCGTTCCAAATTACGTTTTTCTTACACGAACATATAACGTTATTTTAGCTTGAGAATCAGAAAGGCATACTTAGTGATCGATACATATCTAGAATAAAGCCCCTAAAACTGAGAAACCTACCTAAACTACTGCCTGACTAAATATATTTTTTCTGTAAATTTCTCAAAGTAAGATCTCATTTAAAATAAATAAAATTTCAATTAAAGCAACAGTCAGGATACTGCCGCTCAAAATCATAAGGATGAGTGTTTCTTTCAAGTTTAGAGTGCATTCTGACTTCATACGTATAAATAGTTCAATCAATGAGAATGAATTTGTTCCCTCTTTTTTTTCTAGTAACTATGAAATACATCAGATTGACTTCTCAATTTCGAGTGAAAATGTTCACTCGACAATTAAGAGTGGAGAATTCACTCTATATGAGTGAAAAATCACTCGAATTCGAGTGGCTCGGCTGTCACTCTGCTTTCCCAGTGAAATTTCACTCCAAGAAATTTAGAGAATAGAGCGCGCATTCGACGATTTTCGAGAAAAATGGATGGCAAAATGTATGTGTATTATTTCGCTTATCTCTCGAATTAATTATCACGCGGGGCTTGTATACGTGAAATTGAAGCAACAAGGGGAGCAGACACGCGGCGGGAACGCGAAGAAAAATGTGACCACGGTAGAGAAGGGCTTTGCTGTGTAAAGGAGCCGTCACTAAAAAGCATCACGAACAACGAGCGGAAGCAACACCCGCGAGCCGTGAAATATTACGACTATTTATTCGGTTCTTTTTAAGAATATCCTCGACCGATGAATATCCAAGATCTCACCAAGACTCTGCCCGACTCTTTCCGTAATATCAATTTACTTCGTTGAGATCTTGAATTGCGCCGTTTCTCTTCTTCTCGCGCCTCCGTCGTGACAAGAGGAAGCGTCGATGCGCCGAATACCGAGAGACCAGATCCTATACCTCCCCCACCACCCGTATTACCCTCGCGAGTTATTTTCCTTTCTAGGTTAAAGATAACCGCGCGAGAAATTTTCTCTCTTTTCCCGATGGCATCCGATAGTTTCCGCCATTTATTGACAATTTATAGAAGTCCTCGGGATCCTGCGGACTTCGTATAGATAAGAGTTTACAAAAGTGCCAGCGACTATTGGAGATCGCGGATACTTCGGCAGTATTACGCGAAGTTAGCGAAACATGTTGCACACAGAGAAAGAGGAATCAAGCCCATGCATTATACCGACACGCAATTCTTCTTCAACAAAAAGGTTTCTCGTAATTTTACTTGACGTTGCTTCGTGCCAAGACGACTGTCGATTTATTTCAATGAACTCGACGACGTTTCCCTCGGCTATTTCAGGCGATTATTAAAGAAATTAAAGTGAATTCCTCGTTGACGCCTTGGGTTTGTTAAACATTGGAGTATTATTAATATAAAATATCTTCACAAAAAATCCCTCCACTTAAGCAATATATTCGTCTATTAAAATTTATTAAGATTAACAGTTCTTCTCTTTTTACGCGATTCTTTCTTATTAGATACAAGATATGATAAAAACGGATAAGAACTAATACATTTTTATTTTTAAAAGAAACGTACATTTAAAGAGACAGAGACATATGGCAAGCTCAATACAGAGAGAGAGAGAGAGAGAGAGAGAGAGAGAGAGAGAGAGAGAGAGAGCAATCATTGACTTCTTTATTTTAAGTTATGTAGGGAATATCAATGAATATAAAATAATTAATTTTCTTGAAACTTAACGCTTACTATAAGTATTTTCAGCATCTTATTGGTTTGCAAAAACTCATATAATATTAAAATCATTTTATTTATTGATGAGATGATATAATATTTTAATCCAAGTATTGACCGTTGTTGTCAATAACCTTTTGTCATCTTTCGGACAATAATTATTCTGCTTCACTACAACGCTAGGGATTTGATCCTGCGCCGATAAAGTGATTCATCTTTTGAGGCAATTTATTCATCGATTCATTTTCGCACTTCCTCAGCATTTCGGAACCTTGTATCAGATAGACCGTGTTGCATCGATCTGAATGGATGAAAATCAGATAAGGCGATGTCTGGAGAGTGCGCTGGATGCGGTAGAACTTCCCAATCTAACTCGAACAACGTCTCTTTAGTCGCAACAGCAACATGCGGCCTGGCGTTGTAGTGAAGCAGAATAACTTTGTGTCGATTCGCGACTATTTGAGGGCGTTTTTCCTTCATAGCTTGCTTCAAACGCCATAACTGACTGTAACAATCTCCTGTAACCTTTGCGCCGGTAGTAATAGCTTATAATAAGACACTCTTTATATATAATAAGAATAATAAGTTCCACCATACAGAAAAATATTACGACCGTGGAAGTTGCGTTTTGTTTTGGATGTCGATGGTTGACTTGAATCAACTTATGACTTTTTCTATTTAAGACTATTAAAATAGATCATTATCTGTAATTATTCGCCACAAAAAACTTTTTTTTTTGTGCCTAGCAAGCAATGAGGGACAGATAATAAACTGACTTGCAATCACGCTCGCAGAGAGTTCATGGGGAAACTATCTTCCTTCCTTCTGGGTCTTTTCCATTGCTCTCAAATGATAGGATACTAGTTGATTCATCAACTCCTATCCTATCTCTCGAGTTGTTTTAATGTTTGGGCCGAGTTTTGCTTTTAATTCCATCTCGTTTAGACAATCAAAATATGACTTGTTATTGATATCGTAATTACCATTTCTAAACATCTTTTTTTAAACAACTTCTCACAAACAGCAGCAGATACAATATTCTCTCCATAGGTCTTACAAATCAGTCTTTTAGATGTTTAACCTTAAAATGATAACGCATGCAGTAGCAAAGATGAACTTTATCTGGTTCTATCTTTAATCGCGTTAAATGTAACATTTTGTTCGGAATTATGAATTGTCAACCATCAATTCTAATCGAGTATGGTTAACATTTAAAAAGTAAAAAGTAGCTTGAAAGAGAACAATCATTAAGTTGCTGCCATCTATTTGTGATATTGTGAACTTTTGCAAGCACCTAATAATAAATAGGAGAGTCATTTGTATCTGACGTATTCTTTTGTCAACTTAAAATTGTTGAAATGTCCTTGAAAAATTCATATAGCTTCTTTCAAGTCTCAACTAATAAATTATGAGATTATTAGAAAAAGAAACAGTTGTATATGATTTTCTAAATTATCATTTTGGCAAGTTATTGTTTTTGTCAGAAAAGTTACTTTAAATTAAGAAATTATAATTCTTGTAATTTTTTTTTAAACCAAAATTTGGGATTTTATATTTAAGACCGTAACGATTTATAAAAAAAAATTTATTATAGTATCTTAAAAAAGATCGAATTATTTCGGCATGTAAAAATGATATATTTTTGTATAAGAAATATTAAGACTAAATAACATAAAAAACTTTTACATATTATATTAAAGTGAGAAAAGATAAAAAGTATAAGAAGCATAAGAAATACAAAAATCGGAGAAAAGAAACATATATCCACAAAAATTTAACTTTGTTAACTGTTTCCATGTTTAACCAATTTTATAGTTTTGTCAAAATTAAAAAATACTACATTAGTTAAATACATTAAGGTAATTTAAAAAATTCTTAAAACATATAATATATAGAAATATAAACATATAACATAAAGGTATGAACATATTATTATACATAAAGAAAAACAAATTTTAATTTACCTACATTGAGAAAAACAAGTGGTTGAGTTAATAAGACTTTGTTTGAATAAATAAAATTCGTTTGAACATTTTTAATAGATTGATGAATTACACTGTTGCTGCGACGAATTATCAATTGATTCAATAATTGCGATTTGGTCGCTAACTATATCAACGCAACTTATTGTTGCATTAACATTAATTTGTTCAATAGACAATATTTTTTTGAAGACGTGTGACCGCCGATTCTGTTGATTCAGTTATCTTTTTTTATTCAGCGTACGTAAAAAATAAACGCTAAGTAAATAGAGGATCACTCGTGTCTAGGATCAATTTGCTTCAGCTGTTATTCAGACAGTAACTAACGAACTTTGTCGTTACTGAGCCTCAAGTGCCTTTATAATGCCAATTTTTTTTTAAGTACATATAAAAGCCTTTAAAATTTCAGAATGAGGAAAAATACAAAGTTATTAAAAGTGCCCGGACGTGAACGACTTCCCTATTCATGTTAAAGGCTAAAAATCACATCATTAAGAAACTCTTCACAGAAAAAAGTTATTACTCATTGAAACTTATCCACTAAAAGCTAATATATTTAAATTAACAATCATTGTTCCATATACTATAAGCAATGATATATAATTTTGTACGACAAATTTTAAGGTCTTCAATTTCAACAATACGATAATTTTATTTGGATATTATAATATATAGCCTCGTAAAAAATACAATATGGTTTTGATGATAATAATATTTTGATGATAATATTTTGATAATATTTTGATGATAATAATATTTTTTTTCGACATTTAAAAGCATCATGTTCTCAATCTCTATTCGTGAAGAGATTATTTTTTAATAATAAGAATATATTTTTCTTTGTTAAATTATATAAAACGTATCGATGCCTATAATTTATTTTCTTTTAACGTTATGTCATTTTAAGATTTACATTAATCTTATTTTAAAATTTACATTAATCTCATTTTAAGATTTACATAACAAAAATAAAGGTATTTTCAAGATAAGAATGTTATTTTTTTCTGTATGGATGATAAGGAAAAATCTGTTTGCGCATTTTTTTTAATAATTTTTTTTAAATACTATATAGATCACATAATTTTATCTATGTGGCAAAAAAGACTTTTTCTGCACAGCAGTGTAATTGAGATTTTTAGGACAGTTCGATTAGGAAGGTTGATTCTCCGCGTATGTTGCAGATGCGAAAAAAATATTCGACGCGTGCGTCGCCTCACACGTTTCAAACATTTTATTGTCCTCCCGTGTCATAAAATGATACGCCCTGTTATCCGCGACTGGTTACTGTACAAGGTGTCCGGTAACTCACAGAGGAGCCGTGATGTACAGGTCAAACTGAACAAAAAATTCCTCTATTTTGCGAACAACTACATAAAATTCTAAGTTATTAATAAAAAAAGATCCATAAACGATCACGCGAATGATAGAACGGTAGTTGCGCTGTAATGGCGACATTTGCCACTACATTAGATCAAATTGAGTAAAAAAGTTCTCTACCATTTTCCAAGTGACTTTGTAGATTTTGAATTATTAATTAAAGAAGATTAGCGGGTGGTCGTTATTAATTAAAAAAGATTGATGCATTATCGCGCACAACTGTACACCGAATTTCTTAGACAGCCTGTTTGCATGCAGATTTACTGTTGGTTTTCAGGGTGAGGGGGCATGTTGGTGTGTCGGCGGTTGCTGCTGATCGCAGCCGCGATCGCGGCCTCGATCGAGGCTGGCTCGGCTAGTTACTCCGGCATCTCGTCGGACTACTCCGGATACCCGAGCTACGCGGTTTACTCCGGAGCGACGTCACCCGAGTCCTCGTTCTCGTCGTCGAGCTCGACGACCGGCCCGACATCGGACACCGCCAACGGCGAGTCGCTCTGCCGACCGTCCGAGTTCCAATGCGGCACCGGACATTGCGTCGCGCAGGACAAGTACTGCGACGGCGAGAATGACTGCGACGACAAGGCCGACGAGCCGAGATATTGCACCCGTGAGTACCGCGCCCGCCGGACGACCGGGAAAACGTCGAACAAAGCGCCGAATCGATACTCACCCCCTCGTCTCCTTTCCCCCCAGTAGATCTCTCTTTCTCTTGTAAAAGGGCCGGCCCGCCTCTATATTAGCGCTTAATCCGGAAAAAAATAAATCTACCTCTCGCCCCACCCCTCAGTCGATCATTTTCTGAGGGAAGAATTCATTCGCTTCGCGACCCTCTCATTGAGTCGCGCGATTTATGTGCAATTGCTGAATAATTCAATAAAAATCTACGGAACCGTCGAGCCATCGCTATCGCGCGTCTTTGAACACTGAAAGAATCTCTGTGAATTTTATTGGGACACATATATGGGATACGCGCGATTAATTGCTGCCTGATGAACGCCGGTTGAACGGCTACACTGAGCCAGAGAGTAATACTGAGGTAAAGCGGGAAATTTGTTTGTCTCGCGGCAAAAAACGGCGAAATGAACAATTGCGGCACGAAGCGATCGTAAAAGGTTCCCGGTTAAAACGCTTGAGTATATTCGTTTCGTGTAATCTCGCATTAGTGAATTACCGGCCGTGAATTAAATTGGGAACAAAGTTCTCGCTCATCCGAACGTATGATGTCGTTGCGGATCGACAATTATTTCGTTGCGGGATCATCGCCTCCGAATTTCTATCAAGACTACAGTAACGTCGCGCTGATTTGTAAATCTATCGATGTTACGCCAAAAAGAACTTTTAATGTCACTAAAATTATAATTATTTTCGGTGTCAATTGTATCAGATATACTTTCATGATTATCACGATGTGAGACAATCGATAATTCTGGAAATTCTAGAATTTTTTAAATTATACTTAAGAGGTAAATATACTATTGAATTAATCATTAAATTTACATCATACATTGATGTAAATTTCTTGTTGGATTTATACAGCAAGAAATTTATTAAAAGACTTACATTTAAATTTTCATATTACATTTTACATAATAAATTTTTTTCAGCAAATTTTGATAATTTTTTTCCGTATTTCTTTCTTCTCGTATCATTTGCGAGATAAATATGGAATGACATGTAAACCATTTATGAGGCATACGAGTTTTACAAATCGACTTGTAAAGTTGCTACGAAATTTGCACTTGTCTATTTTCTTCCTAGATAGACAGATGTATATTCGTGGACAGAGAGGTTGTCCGCTATTTTTGTGTGAGTTTCTAAACGCATTTGTCTTGTCCACAGTGGGGAAAATTCTCCTATTGGAAAACAAATTCTCCCACTAAACAAGACGGATGTGTTTCGAAATTTATTACAAAATTTCGGACAATCTTCCTGTCCACTCATGGGCAGAAAGTCCGTAACTTTTGGGATGAATTTGTGAACTCTGTCTTGTCTAATAAAAGAATCTGTTTTCCAGTGGAAAAACTTTCCCTTTGGATAAGACGAATGGCTTCTCAAATTTAGCCCAAAAAATTCGAACAATTTTTTTGTCCACGAGTATACATAATTTCACGAATATAAATAATAGATAATAGTTTTAATATTCATTAAACCTAATTACAATCGAATTTCACGATTACGCGCAAAGTTTCTACAAATTTGTGCATCATGATTATTCTGTGTGTGTGAAAAAACGATAACAATATTTCGAAATAGCCTTAATACTGTAAGAATATGTAGATATATTACACGTTGTCAAAAAATTCGGTTGGAAATAGGCTTGATAAATGTTAAAGCTATTATGCCGGTTTGTGTACGAAAATTTGACAGCAATATCGATCTGTAAAGATTGTATTTTTTATGAGTGACTCATTTGGCACTTATATTTATTACGTAGAATGACGAAATAAAAATGCGAGAAAAATATACAAAAATTATCAAAATTTATTCAAAACATTATGTGATATAAAATATAATATAAAAATCTGAGTGTGAATTTTAGAAAATTTGCCACTGCATTAATATAATAAAATCTTACAATATTGTATGATGTATTATAAATTTAATGTAATTAATTTAACACAATATATATTAGCTTCATTATGCTTTACAAACATTGTAAAGCATTGACTGTTATTGTAGTAATAATAGGAGTCTGTCTGGGCTATTCTATGTGTTCTTTTAATAGTCTAATATCTAGTGAAAAAATAGTAGTATCAATATATATAAAGTATTAATATCAATATATATAAAGTATAATATAAAGTTTTTGTCACTAACACTTTTTGTAGTAACACTTACTATCAAAGTGATTCCCCTGCTTATAACTCTTTCACTTTTTCACTGTGTAATTTTATAAAGTCGCAAATAACAAATACTTTTTTCTCAGTGTACTACGCGCGCGTACATAGGCGTGTCTCGTTTGTTCACTCGCTCGCTCGCTTGCTTCGGCACACGCGATTTGTCTTAACACACGAGCCACTAAACAATTATATTATATAAATTATCGCGGCAAATAATTCATCTATTCATTATTGATATAATAATAATTATACACCGCCGCATAGGAAATTTAATCGATTTGCGATACACAAACACAATTACATCGTACAAACATCGCATTTTCATTCGTTTGAATCTTTAATTCCCGATAATATATGCGTCGCATTGCGATAGAATCGCGACATAATAGTGTGAATTTATCATAGTGATCCAATTCCTTCGTGGAATTTCAAATCGCGCGTGCTGAAACACACGCCAGGGCTGAACGAGCTAATTACACGGACCAATTATCTGTGTCTACGTTGTCATAGAACGCGAACGTGCGAGGCGCAACTCGGGATCTTCAATCAACATTATCAACACTTAAGCGCTCGTTGCTGACGCGCATTTCGCGCGCACGCGCGCGGCGTTGTTAGTTTCTTAAATGTCGCGTTGTTTCCGCGGTTGTTGCAGCGAGTCCTCGCTGCAAATAAATTATTAAATGCGCAGATATAACAATGATTTATAAAGCCCGTGCTATATGTATTTAATTTCACGAATATTCGGTCGGATGCGCAAATTACACTGCACGAGTAGTTAGGAGTTAATATCGTACAAAATAACATTTTGTCGTGTATCGTGCTATATAATCCAGAATAATTGTAATATACCGAGATTTGTTTTTCGCGCATAATTATCGCACGATAAAAACATTCCAACTTGCCGAACTTCATACAGCTTGATATATGCACGACCCTATTGCAAGAGAGAGAGAGAGAGAGAGAGAGAGAGAGAGAGAGAGAGAGAGAGAGAGAAGAGAGTTAGTTAGTTAGGAGTTAATATTTCGCGAAATGCCATTTTATCTTGTTACGCGAATTTTGGACCTGTTTTCCACGCATAATCATCAAACAATGCAAGTATCGTGACAATTCAAAATCGAACATTTATATCACCTTAACACACAGAGCTTACACGTATTTGTGCGTGACCAGTCAGCCAGTCAGTTAGTCAGAGGACTGAGGAATTTCGTGGGATACTATTTGGCACAATCATAGAATCATACAATCATAGAATACCACTTCGCATTTCCATAATTCGACTCTTGTATTCTCCGCAAATACAGGATGTTTGATAATTAATGCTCGTCTGCAGGTGAACCTGAATCATTAAATTATTAGCTGGAATTACCTGACGTTTCCAGAATTATCACAAAGTGTTGAGGAAATAAAATCAGGGGGAGAGGTTGTGGTGTCCAGCTTTCATGTAACCTATATTTCCCGCAGGGTTGTAGAGAGTAGCTATGCAAAATTTGTTCCAGATCTGTCAAAGGATCTAAGAGTATGTGTAGGGGACCAGCAGATAGACCATCTTTTTCATATATATTGATTATTAAAGTATTAAACTGAACAAAAGAGAAAGTCCTCTATTGTTTTGCAAATTTCGCAATAGTTTTTAAGAAATTAATTTGAAAAT
This sequence comes from Odontomachus brunneus, assembly GCF_010583005.1. Classification (NCBI taxonomy): domain Eukaryota; kingdom Metazoa; phylum Arthropoda; class Insecta; order Hymenoptera; family Formicidae; genus Odontomachus; species Odontomachus brunneus. The sequence goes on along the minus strand of NW_022639527.1, from coordinate 598,529 downwards.
ATTAGTTAATTAAAATGCACAGGAAAGCGGTTGGACAAGTTCTGTGATGGATAATAGAGATGTGCAGTTCAGCATCTCCTGCCATTGCTAGAAAATCATCAACAAATTCGAACCAATTTGGATCACACGGCCTACAGAGCTTGTGGTACCCTTTTTTCCCATCACTATTACTGCTTAATTAATTTCTTAATAATTATTACGAAGTTTACAAAATACTACTAGACTTTCCTATGAAGTGGACATTAATTTCCTGAATGCTGTGGACATATATATGGTATCAGCGTGGACTGTTGACGCACATATTCATTTTACGAATTTCTTTGGCTTATACTTTCGATATAAACAACAGTTTACAACTGTTGTAATAGGCACTTATATTCATGTTCTTTTATATATTTCAATGACAGCAATAAAAAAATTTTATTTATCCTAATTCACTATTTTTCAACAAATTATTTCAATTTTTCAACAAGTTATTTTTTTTATTGTAATTGACATACGATCCCAAAACTCGTACGATATACGAGTCTAAAGTATATCATCTTCAGCGACTGTTCAGCTTTCTGAAGTGCTTTGCAAAAGGTTACAAGATTTACAAAATAATGGAGATAATTACATAGGAAAGGTTACACATCTTAGTTTAATATGTATTGATAAAATATAAAAGATAATTAATATAAACAAATTTTCTTGAAATTTTCTGGATTATTTAACTTTAACACATCCATTATTTGAGGAATTCTCTTCACAGACTACATTGTATTTGTTTTCATGTAATAGTGTGAAACAAATTTGGTTTGTTTATATTACGATAGACAAAGAAAAATATCATTGCCATAAACATATAATGTTAATAGCGAATATGTTAAGTAAAATTGAAAATTTTGAGTAAAAATGAATTTAAAATGAGAAACCAGTGCATCACACATATACGAGTATAACGCTGAAATCGAATGTATTAATTCTAGAACCCTCAAAGAAACATCAAAAGTTTATGTACTTTAAATACAGACAAATTTTATTTACCGTATTTTCATTTGCTCATAACTTCCAGAAAAGTGGACGGAATTCAATTCTTTTTTTAATCAATATAGAAAACATTGAGAAGTATGAATCTATTAATGTTTCCGCGATTCAATAAATTTGAAGAAAGTTTATAAGGAAAAAATAAGACAAGTTCTTTTTTTTAAAAAAAGTAATATTTGAAAAGTTGATCTGTGTGGATAAATTTTATTCCAGATTTAAATTATATGAGGATCAAATGTCTATTTAAATTATATGAGGATCAATTTTCTACTTGCTTGAAATGTATACAAAGAACAATAATACACAATATGTTTGAAATGACAATAGCGAAGAATAAAATCAATGTCCCTATCAATAGCCAAGCAACCTCATTGTAAAATTTAATTAATTAATTAATAATATATATGTTAAACAAAGTGTAAAAAATTGATTTTGTTAGAAAGCTGGAACATTTGGGATTTTAATTATATTTTCCTAACTTATGTTAGGAAATTTGACAGCAATATCGATCTGTAAAGATTGTATTTTTTATGAGTGACTCATTTGGCACTTATATTTATTACATAGAATGACGAAATAAAAATGCGAGAAAAATATACAAAAATTATCAAAATTTATTCAAAACATTATGTGATATAAAATATAATATAAAAATCTGAGTGTGAATTTTAGAAAATTTGTCACTGCATTAATATAATAAAATCTTACAATATTGTATGATGTATTATAAATTTAATGTAATTAATTTAACACAATATATATTAGCTTCATGTTAGGAAAATATACTACTTATGTTAGAAATTATTCCTACTTATGTTAGGAAAATATTTTACTTCACTTATATTATCTATGAAATATGAAAATAGCTAATATACCACTTAGTGATATGACAGTTTTGTCCCAATTTATTTCAATTTTGTCCCAAAAGACAAACATATGATTTAACTATCAATTAATTTACCAAGAAGTTGGAACAACTGGTCCTGAATTATGTTGAAAATGAGAGAAAGCTAAGATGAATGTCTCAATCATATATGTCTGTCTTTATCTAAATTAAAGGAAAAACAAAGACAGATATATGATTTAACTATCAGTTAATTTATCAAGAAGTTGGAACAACTGGCCCTGAATTATGTTGAAAATGAAAGAAAGCTGAGATGAATGTCTCAACCACATATGTCTGTTTTTATCTAAATTAAAGGAAAAACAAAGACAGGCATATGATTTAACTATCAGATAATTTATCAAGAAATTGGAACAACCAGCCTTCAATGTAAAATTGCAAAATTTTAAAGTGATGTATCTCAAGAAATATATGTACACATATTTTGATACTGTCACACATAGTACATAGTTTAAAATACAGATGACTCCGAATTTTCACTCTTTGTACCATATCTTAAAAACAAAGAAACCCGAAACGCGTAATTTTTTCTATAAGATTCCCTTATAGAAATATCATACTAAGAATCATTGATAATTACTTATTTTCAGTATTAAAAATGCTGGATAATAAGTAATTATCAATGATTCTTAGTATGATATTTCTATAAGAGTTATCCATTCAGCTCGACACGGACCTGCACGCGAGCGTTATGCCATTAATTATCAACCACCCCCTATATAGATATTCCCCACGTGCATATGTAATCATCGTTCACATGTAATCGTAAAAACGTTCCAGCCTGCAATCGGACGTTGTACGGTGACGTCGGCCGGACTTACAGAGTGGAGATACGCCGGCCAAGGGAGGATCGACTGCCATTCTTGTGTCACCTCAACTTCACTGCCGCCGGCTCCGATCTCGGGGATCTAGTCCAGGTTGGACATAGAAATGATGTAGTTGTAGAAAATAATGCTGACTGGTACAGCCGGCCCGGCTCGGCTCAGCTCAGCTCAGCTCGGCCGACCGGCCCGCTGGCTGGCATGAGGAAGGTCTGTCACGGAAAACAGACAGCGGGGCGGACCCGCCGCGCCGGAGCCCGGATAATAATTTATGTCCCGGCTTTTACGATTCTTATCGCGTTTATTGGCGAAATTAAATCGGCTGCCTGCGCTGAGTAAACACCGCGCTCCACCGTCGCGGAATATGCTTACTCGTCAAAGTCCCTGTGAGAGAGCTTCCCCTCCCTCTCCCACTAACTAAAGTTTCCACGAGATATTTTTGAACTCTCCCTTATCCCCGAGCGATATTGACACGTCGATTATTATATCTGCCCGCGATAATATGGAATCGATATTCCACGTTGTTAGCGAAAATCGGGAACGGCTTGAGCAAATCGTAGTATCTCTTCCGTTTCGCTGATAATTATTTTGATTCTGAAATGAGGATGTTATACAGAGGAATCTCGCGATTTTTTAAATTCTTCTGCTTGTCCCGTGAAACTTTGCAGTTTGTTTCGCTTCGCTCGCGCCGTGCCTCGCGCGAGCCGAAATACGACAGCGCCTGTCGCGAGATAATCAACTATGTTGTGATAGAAATGTTTGCTTTTATTGCGGCAAGAGCCCCGTAATAACTGCATTCTAACTTTCGTCTTTGGTTTTATTTCCAAAAAGCAGCGAAAATGCGCGGCACGGTTTTCGCGCGCGGATATTCGTCGGCTCGTAAGTTTTAGAATAATGCTCCTGGTGTTACAGTTAACTTTTGATACCTTCACGGTCGGCCGCTTTCTATCCTTTACGTCGGAAGGATGTCCAGATGGTTTCATGACTATTCGCGAGGAAGGTCGTCCTGCGACAGGAGGACAATGGTGTGGCAGCGCGTGGGGCTACACCGTTTATTACAGCGAAACTCCTTCCATCAATCTGACTTTATATTTACTACGTTTATCGGACCAGGTAAAAAATTACGCTCCGAGGGACGCGTGCTCTGATTTTTTGCGGCACTATGGAGCTCGCATGTTTGTGCTTTCATGCGGATTGACTCCCGAAAGAATCTTCAATGTAAATAACGGGATTCGAAATCAATTGTTTTTTGGGGAGAAAGAGGGCTTGGAAAAATCAGTGTTTGTTTATTCGGCACGTAGAGAATGTCCCTCTCGAAGATCGAAGATAGAAATGTTCATTAACTAAAGAAGTATCAAAACATCTTTGCTTGGTTAAAATGTATTTATAACGTAGAGAAAATTTCAAGAAAATATTAGAAATTTAGATGGCAAAGAATATAAAACTGTACATAGAAGTAATTTTTTTAAAGTATAGAACTTTTTCAATGAATTCGTAATGTGCGTGAAAAAAATTCCGTCCTTATATTCCACTGAATATAAGACGTTTTATAAGTACATGTCAAAAATGCAGGAGGTGATTTCTCATATAAAAATAAAAAAAAAATATGAACATATGAATGCTTTATTTCCAAAATGTATTACTCGAAAAAATAGTTGCAAAAGTTTTTTTTGCGAATAAAAAACGACGGCAAAACATTTCATTTTTGGCATTTTTTTACTTAAAAGTGAAAAGAAGTAATATTTATTCGTTCAATTTTATTTTCTCAAAAATGAAACACATTTTTTCTATTTTCTCGATAATAGTGCGTGCTAACGAATTATGACAAAAATATCTTTTTTGTGTACAAATATCTAAGGATTCCGGAAATTAGTTCATATATACTCTATCTTAGAAGATAAAAAAGTTATGTACAAAATAAGGATAGTCACTTCCTAGTTTTCAACCTTTAACTTATTTTCTGCGAACGAAAATCGTTTTGAAGTAGTATGACCTATTATTAGTACAAAGTTTAAAATTAATGTTTTGTTAATTTTTATCGTTGTCTTTTTATTCGCAAAAAATATTTTAACCATTCTTTCGGAAGATATTTTCCGGAAATAAAGCTTTTAGGATACATGTTTGTATGAATTTTTTTTCTCATTTTGATGTGAAAAATATCTCTTAAAATTTTTACATATACTTAGGAAACACTCTACATTTTATATCATGAATTGCTTTAATGCTAATAAAAATTTAAAGGATTAATTAAATGATTGATTAAATGGTTAATTAAAAAATTAATTAAATAGTTATGTATAAATACTAATATATATATATATATATATATATATATATATATATATATATATATATATATATATATATATATATATA
>NW_022639527.1:590199-590343 GCF_010583005.1 Odontomachus brunneus | reverse complement strand
AGGGCTTAATAAAATGTACCTAATGATGGCTAAAAATTTGACTTTGGGTGCAGGACGAAAGTCATACGAAGGTCAAATTGAATTTTTTAAATTGGACTCCCCACTTTTTATTACATATTCTTGTAGCTTATTTCAAGGGCTTTC
>NW_022639527.1:589972-590185 GCF_010583005.1 Odontomachus brunneus | reverse complement strand
CTTTTCCCTTTCTTTTTCCAACTACAATTTCAAATTTCTTTTTTAAAAATGTTAATCGATAAAGAAAAGATAATACTGTTTCTTTATCGAAAATTTGGAGATATTAGATCATACGAAGAAGTAACTGATCTACACATTCAATGCTGCATATCCTGATCGCAATTTTATTTCTAAATCCACCGTTCAGAAGACAGTGATACTTTTTTACGAAAT
>NW_022639527.1:589834-589962 GCF_010583005.1 Odontomachus brunneus | reverse complement strand
TTGGCAAAAAGTCCGGAAACGATCAAATATCTCGAAAAGAATCAACTGTAACGAAAAATATATAAGTAGCAAAATTGTAGGGCTTAATAAAATGTACCTAATGATGGCTAAAAATTTGACTTTGGGTG
>NW_022639527.1:578340-589820 GCF_010583005.1 Odontomachus brunneus | reverse complement strand
GCAAATGAACAACTAAGCCGGTCATATCGTCTAGCTCGAGACACGAAAAACAAAGTTATTCTTGTTTTTCTCCTGTGTTTATGTTTTTTAGACTGCCAGCCTAGTTGTTCATTCGCTCGCATCGAACGCGGTTATTCATTCACGACGTAATATCACACGTACTCAGTCAAAACTCGCGCATACCCGCGCTTCATGATAATGCTTTTCGATCTTTGTGTTTTAAAAACGAGTCGTGCTCTCTCGCATCTTATTCTTTGTCTTTTCCCTTTCTTTTTCCAACTACAATTTCAAATTTCTTTTTTAAAAATGTTAATCGATAAAGAAAAGATAATACTGTTTCTTTATCGAAAATTTGGAGATATTAGATCATACGAAGAAGTAACTGATCTACACATTCAATGCTGCATATCCTGATCGCAATTTTATTTCTAAATCCACCGTTCAGAAGACAGTGATACTTTTTTACGAAATAGAAACAGTTAAAGACCAAAATCCTTTCAAGTCTCATAACTCTAAATATGCCTAATAAAAAAATACTTTATTATAGGTTTTTGGAAAGCCCTTGAAATAAGCTACAAGAATATGTAATAAAAAGTGGAGGGGGGGCCAATTTAAAAAATTCAATTTGACCTTCGTATGACCTTTGTCCTCCACCCAAAGTCAAATTTTTAGCCATCATTAGGTACATTTTATTAAGCCCTACAACTTGCTACTTACATATTTATTTTATTATTACTTACTATATTATTTACTTACATATATTACTTTGCTACTTACATATTTTTTGCTACAGTTGATCCTTTTCGATTTGACCGTTTCCGGACTTTTTGCCAATCCTGTATATATATATATTTTTTTTTTCTTTACAAGTAATGGCACAAAATGCAACGTGATCGATTCGGTTACAACTATCCATTACTGCTCAAAAACACAGTGAACATTTCGTTTTTCCACTATTTTCCTAGACACACATACACGTAGTACTACACGTACATACTAGTTCTTAATCGAGATAAAATTGTTTTCTATACAGGTATTAAATATAACGATCAATCCAGTTTGCATACCCAGAAAAATACATTCAAGTGATTGTATTCAGATAAATGTTACTTATTTCACATATTTCATAAATATATCCGCAATCTATCATAAGCTTATCATAAACATTAAATTTATTTAAAATATATTTGGAATCTTAATAAATTTAGCATTTCAATCAAGAATATTAATTTAAAACAAAAGAGATAAAGTCTATTTTTGGACGAATTATCGTCGAGGGGAACTCAGTAGATCATTAAAATTTGATTCGTCTTGAGTGGCCGATTAGGAGAGAAAGTTTCCCACACTTGAAGATCCTCTCGAACGTGAGAAATAAGAGTGACGCCCGCAGCTTATCGCGATGTTACGCGGACGATCGCGGCACAATTTCGGGGCGATTTTTCCGTTTTTCAGGGTATCGGCTACAACTTCGATTTCAAGCTGTCGTACAAGTTCCTGCGAAGAAGCGAGGCGCATCTCAGATACGGGAACAGCAGTATGTCCACATGGCGCGGCGAGTTGGTGAACGGCACGTATTGCGATCGCGTCCTCACCAAATGCGACACTAGGGCTTGCCGGCTGCAGTCGCCGAATTATCCCGGAGTTTACCCCAGGAATGTCACTTGCTACTATCGGGTGGAGCAAAACCGCGCGCCGGTGGGTCACCGAGCTCTGCTTGCCGTTAGTCAACGGAACAGTCACAAGATACACATTAAGGATCAGGTCGTGAAGTACGACAGAAGTCAGCGGGTGCTGAGGTATATTGATGATGTTTACGATGCAAAAGTTAACGAAGTTAAGACAGATAGGGATAGAGGACAGAGAGACAAGTCAGAGAGAGAGGGAGAAAGAGAGAAAAAGAGAGAGATAGAGAGAGAGACGTGTTTAGACTGTCTTGACTTACGTTATTTCTCTGTTGTGTATATTATTGTTAACTTTGATATTTTCTTTCACGAAACATTTTCCTTTTTTTACAATATAAAAATGAAAAATTAAGAATATAAAATAGGAAGATGGTAGGATCAATTTAATAAAACGTAACGAGGTAAACAGTAGACAGCGGCTTTGAGCTGTTTTCGACACTCTTACGCGAATTTTATCAAATATTAAAGCATGAATAAAAATTTATCAATTATTTATTAATTATTATCTTTATTATTTAATTTTTTCAATCCTTATACAGACATATAGGGGAAAAGTGGACAAGATAGAACATTTTTCAAGAAGTTCAAAAAAAGATTAAAATAATCTTTTCTCCAACAACAATTATAGATGTTTAGTTTGATTTGTTTCCTAAAAAGGTAGCAGAAAGAAAATTTAAATTAAAAAAATTTTTTAGGAATTAATGAAAAAAAGTAATATTAATATTGCCCAAAAAGTACGGGCGAGATGGAACATCAAATAAAAGTTATATAATTAATTAAAATATGAAATAAATATATATTTAATTAAAAAACAGTAAGTATAAAAACGGATAGCTTTAACATTTCAAAACGCACAAAATTATTTCATAAAATATAAATTATATACTTATTTAATATAACTTAGATTAAATTATTTAACATACTTACTTGTACAAGACTTGCTACTAGTTGATACTAGTTTTACATTAAGGAGATAAATAAAAAATTATATAGGGTACTTTAAATTATATAACTACAAATATTAATAATATAATTAAATGAAATTATTAGCGTTTTGAACGTTTCCTACAAATAAAACTTTACAAGAATTACAATTATACATTCTTGTATCGCAATATGAATTAATTTTATCTAGGACATTATTAAGACAAGATAAAAGATTACGTAGTGTTCCCTTTTGTCCTTTTTCATCATGTTTCATCTCGTTCGCAATGCTGCTTAATTGATGAATAACAAGTTTTCAGGTTAAAAACTTCCATATACAGGATGTTTTTAATATCAGTTACCACCCCCATTATTTCGGAAACGGTTCGAAATTCCGAAAAATCGCGAAACACGTGTTCAATCATTTCAGGGTGTTACTTTTTTAAGGAAGTGTGATAGTTATCCCCCTTAAGGAGGTACAAAGGGGTACCCAACTTAAAAATTTTGAATGAGACCCTCTATTTTTTATTGCGTATTCTTATAGCTTATCTCGAGAGCTTTTCAAAACATTATAATAAAGTATTTTTTTTTTTTATTAAGTACTTTTCGAGTTATGAGGTTTGAAAGTCAATAGCATGTGTCAATATGTGCGCACATGAACGGCACGACGCGACGAATGCCTCAAAGCTTGAATGGTCGGAATCCCTTCCAGTGTTAGTAATATCCTTTCCTACATACTGTTGCGTCTGCAATTTAGCATGACCACTTTGTCCAACGGAGTTGATAATTTGACTTTCAATTTGTAGTTTTTCCAAGTGCTACTTGCTCGTTGACTGCGTTGTTCATTGTAAAAAAATACTTTATTATAATGTTTTTAAAAGCTCTCGAGATAAGCTATAAGATTGTGCAATAAAAAATAGAGGGTTTCATTTAAAATTTTAAAGTTGGGTGTCTTCTTGTACCCCTTTGGGGGAACGGGGCGATCCCTCATCCCCTTAAAAAATAGCTTGCTATTTTTGAAATGATTGAACACGTGTTTAACGATTTTTCGGAATTTTGAACCGTTTCCGAAATAATGGGGGTGGTAAGTGACTTTAGAAACTTAGAAACAGACTTTAGAGGATTAGAAACAGTCTGTATATTCATTCACAAAGCTGGATTTCATAGTTAGATATTATTTTATATGATAAACAGACCAGTATATACTATGGCTGTTATAAGTGATAAATTATTAGGCTTAAATTATTTTTGAGTTTTAAAATTCACATCAGAATAGAGAGCAGAACGTTTCATAAAGAGTGTTCCAGGACAACGTCAGAAACTTTGGTGAAGGTATAGTATAGATTAAGGTAAACATAAAAGTCCTATATTATTTTGCAATATTCGCAATAATTATCGAGATATTAATTAAAGAATATCTGTGAATGATCACGTGAAATATAATAAATGAGTTGTAGTGGCAACATCTGCCGTCATGTGTTTGTACATTAAGTCAAATTGAACGAAAAAATCCTCTACCTTTTTCCTAATAACTTTAGATTTTTAGTTATTAATTAGAGAACATTAATACATTATTGCAAGCAACAATTCGTCAATTTTCTTTAATCAATAATTAAAAATCTATAAAGTTATTAAGTAAATGGTAAAGGTTTTTTTGTTCAGTTTGACCTAATATACGATAGCAGACTATGGTCACTTACAGCTCATCTACTATATCTCGCGTGATCCTTCATAAATCTTCTTTAATTAATATCTCGATAATTATTACGAATATCATAAAACGTATAGGACTTTCATGTTTATTTTAATTCGTACTATGCCTCCACAAGAGTTTTAAAGTTGTTCTGGGACACGAGTATAATTGCTGGTCGACAACAATGCACACTATATTATTGAAACATAATGAAGTAAGTAAGTAAGTATAAAAATAAGGTTGTAAGTATAAGGATATCGAGAACTATCTAACATGAAACATATGATTGTCACGTTATTATTGGATCAAAAATAATTTAGATATCCCTTCTTGCTCAATCTTCCCTTAATATTTGATAACATCCGCACAAGAATGCCAAAAATAAATCGAGTGCCAGCTGCAGGACGTTTCATCTTGGTGAGAAATAGCACGAGCGAAAGAAGCATAATGATAACGCGGTGAATGGATTCCCGGGTAAACTTTGCGTGCTTTTCAAGGGTGTGGGATCAGTGCAACGTCGTGCAAGATTACTTGACGGTATACGACGGGGGTTCAACCTCAGACCGAGTGCTCGTAAGGCTGTGCGGAGGAGATGCGGTGCCAGACATCGTCAGTAGTCACAATACGATGTTGTTAGAGTTTCATACATCCCCGTACGACAATCCGTTTCATCCAGTTCCATTATCTTTCCTGCCAGGATTCGAGCTCGAAGTTCAGGTAAATCTTGAATAACGTGTTACATCATGCCTTCTCGCGGGATCGAATCAGACATATTATTACAAATTAGTTATAAATCGTTTTTACATAAAGAAAAGAAACTGAAGTATTTAATCGTCGTTTCAACATCATTGATGGCCGGACGAATGGCAATTCGGAAATATCCGTCGAAACTCGCCTTCACCCTTTATACATTCCTGCACGCAGGTGATCTTCGTTGACGAGAAATCACGAAGTTTCGTGAAGGAGAACGACAACTGCGACTTTTATATATCCGGCGACGAGAACTCATCGGGCATCTTGGAAAACCCGAAGCACTCTTTGCCGCCGAACACGACCTGCCGCTATCACTTCCAGGGCAAGTTCAACGAAATCGTCTGGCTGTCATTCGTCAAGTACTACGCCGCCAGCGTGGAAGCTGCCGCGAACATCGACACTGCCGCCGATTGCAACGCGAAGCTCTTGATATGGGATGGCGATATCACGGTGGACAAGCTCGCCGCCGTTCGAAAGGTGAGTACTTTGCAAACGATTTTTGTTTTTCTTTCTTTTTTTTTAAATAGTAATCAGTGTTATATCTTCCTTTTGCAAAACACGAGGGTAGGATAGGAGATCAAGTAAAATTTGCCCAAATATCACGTTGGCCATGTATTACGTTTTTATCGTGAATTCCTTTTAAAACATAAGACAAAACATAAGTACATAGGAGCTATTAATATCTATCCAGATAGATTTAGTTAAGTATAGGATAGAATTATTTTTAAAAAATACCCAGGAGATAAATTTTTTCATTGGATTATCGGCTGTGCTCCAAACTGCATCGAAAAAAATTGTTCAAATCATATTGAAATCAAATGTACGTAAATTTGGCAACAACTTTGTTAGTCAATTTATGAAGATTGCACAAATCTTATGAGTGGTTTATGTGGCACTTATATTTATCGTATGGAATGACAAAATAAAAATACGGAAAGCGAAATACGAAAATACGAAAAAAAAATCCAAATTTACTTAAAACAATATTATGCGAATATGAAAATCTGAGTGCAATTGCTAACAAATTTGTTGTTGCATCAATGTAACAAAAAGTTTACATTACTGTGTGACATAAATTTAACAAACTATATAAATAAGACTTTAATGATTACAACCAAGTGAAAGAAAGAAGATCAATGAAAACCAGTATTTGTTGGTACGAATATTTAACTGTGGGAGGATAATGTTGGTGGAATGTCCTGTGTGTGGACTTCTTCATTTGCCAAACGGGACGCCGTACTAATTAGGCCACGAAAGGTCCAGGTCCGACTCCTGGCTGAGGCAGTATTTTTTTGCTACAGTAAAAGAATCGAGAATGAAGTGCATAATTAAAATAGTTTGTTAGAGATGGGATTAATTAACATTAATAACTTACGATGAAGGATTAGATGTGGAAGGTTGGTTCACCGTGCACGCTGCAAGTTCAGAAAAATTTTACGTATATTGTCATTGTCTTGGACATTATTATTCTCCCACAGTTTAATAATTAATTATACCAACAACCACAACTGGCTCCCATTGGCTTTTTTTCTCTTACTTGAATGTAAATTTAATGATTAATTCAATACAAGAGAGATTCAATATTCATATATAGTACCCATATATATACAGTACTCATACAGTACCCATTCAATTTGAGATAAATTAATTAATTACAGTATTCACATTCACTTATTCACATAAATATAATTAAACAAATTGTAGAGTTTCTATCACCAAATGTCTTATGTTATGATAATTATAAAAACCTATCTAACCTATGTACTAAAAGTATATAGCATCAGAATGTAATTAATTTTAATGATCAATTCAATGGAGTACATTTGCTTTATAAATTTAATTAAATCAATCACAAAATTTCCACCATCGCGTATCTTATGTCGTAATAATCATGAAAGCTAAATCCAAGTATGAAATTTAAGTCACGAAATCTAACTATATGAGAACAAATATAATAAAACTATATATATATATATATATATATATATATATATATATATATATATATATATATATTGCATTATAATATACAGGGTGGCCCACGTAAAGTGTTACAAGCTAATAACTCTAAACATATTTGTCCTATCAAAAAGTTGTTCATGAGAAAGTTTCATACATTTGAGGGGCCTTTCTAACTACATAAACAAAAATCCACTTCCGTCCCCCTTTGAAGAGGGGTGGGAAGTAACTTCAAAGTTTCACATGGGACCCCCTATACAATATTACATATTTGAATTCTACGGGAAAAAACAAGTAAATTTTGTCTGAAATATTTCTTTGGAAAATGTTCCTATCAAAAGTTATAAACAGTTAAACTTTAATGTAGAGTGCATTGAAATTAATGATAAATTAAATAAGACTCATAGTTTTGTTTTACTTTATTAAATGTTCAAATTGTTGACCATTAATATTTAAACACTTATTAATTCTTTTTACAAAATTTTGCCTAACTCTAAACAACATTTCTGGGGTCATCTTAGTGCAAGTTGTACGTATTCTTCGTTTTAAGTCTTCTTTGTCGTAAGTGATTGAAATGTGACTTCCTCTTTGATATACCGCCATAAAAAATAGTCCCAAGGTGTAAGATCAGGTAAACGAGGGAGCCATTGAACAGGACCCCGAAAAGCTAAAAGTTTAAATGTTTATAACTTTTGATAGGAGCATTTTCCAAAAAAATATTTCAGACAAAGTTTAATTGTTTTTCCCCGTAGAATCCAAATATGTAACAAAAAATTTTTTCAAGCAAAAGTTGTTTGCTTTTTTACGTAGAATAAAATCCCGTAATAAAAAATATGTATTTCTATTTAAAAAAGCAAAGTTGACCTTGTCCTGACCTTGGCGACGTCATCTTAGGTCAAATAACTATTGTCATTAAATGCGACTTTTTAAGCCTTACAACTTTTATTGGGAACATTTTTCTCTAAAATGCTCCCCCGCCGAGTTTTCTTGCCGTTGCCGAACTTATGGGACACACTGTATATATATATATATATATATATATATATATATATGTACCGTGAGAGAATATATATTTAACAATAATATATACTAAAAGCTCAATAAAATAGAATAAAAAATACTTTTGCATCCTAAAAGGGACAATTTTTTCTATTCCTTTTTCACCGTTATTCTTACAATAAATACGTAAATAAAACAGACATTACCCTTGAACCAACATGACCCGATCTCCATTACATTAACCGACATTAACGAACATAGTAATTCGAGTGACCGTCAGTCAACAGTCATTCACGTTAACGTTTACGCGCTGCATACAATGCAGCAGTCGGGATGTCACAGAACGATTGTCGTGTCATCACGTCGCGATAACTCGACGTGTATCCTATCTCGACGCACGGTCGTCACGGCTCGCGATCATTTTGCAGAACGTCACGCTGATGGGACAGTTTTGCAAGGACGACATACCGCGGCTCTGCGACCATAGTCTGCTGCGCAACAGCAGCCGGCATACGCGGCCTTGCAGCCTCGCGGAGAGCTATGTGTCGACCGGCAGGGACCTCACCCTGGAGCACATACTGCGCCAGGGTAGCGCACTCTATCCGATCAGTTTCGTGCTGCGTTACGAGTTCGTGCACGAGGCGATTTCGTGCAACCATGTGTTCGCCTCGTCGTCATCGTCGATCTCGACCGCGTCTTCCGCGTCGTCCCTGTCCTCTTTGTCATCCTTCAACGCCGGCAAATTCGCGTCGCCCAAGAGCGTGTTTTTCTATGGCCGCGGCGGCGCGCAGAATCTCAGCTGCGTGTACAGATTCGAGGCCGATCCCGATCACCGGATAGAGCTGTCCTTCGTCAGGGCGTCGTTCGGCGGCAAGATCTGTGCGTCTTACGTGGACCCGCTGGTGAATCGATGGACGTGCGACCGTCGCATGGCGGACGTTAGAAAGTTTGGCTTGGCGGACCTCGTCGTCGCCGAGTACCCTTGGCAAGGAGTTGAACTCGTACGTACAGAGTTATAAGATTTCTCTATCCTTCTTAACCCTCTGCTGACAACGTTGGGGTCGGATCCGACCCCAAACGCGTTACTGGATATGTTCCGCAACTTCATGTTATTAGCAGAGAATTAATCGAGTTTGGCCAATCTGAATCTTTGTTCATCTAAAATATTGAATTTTATAATAATTGACGGTAGTGTTTATCGGTATTTAAGTAAAATTTTCTCGATGATCATCCAGATGAAGAAATGGAATCATCTTTATCTTTATCTAGATGAAAAATATACGAAATGTATTTATCTTCATTTCATTCATCTTTTTATTCATGAGAAAAGTGGTTTCAGTCAAATTGTCTAAAAATTGGATATGTGTAGTTTTTGACTTTCTGACCATAAATTCCATGGATAAAACCTTCGAATGTGGATACATTTTTTTACTACAGATATTTGAAAGCGACAATATTAGATCCATGTACGTTGAAGATCTATTGATTAATTCGAGATTGCATGTGGAAATATGCGTGTATGTTGGTGAGTGTGCGTATATGTGTATGTGTGTGTGTTTATGGGTGCGTGCATGCGTACGTTTGCGTATGTATGTTATGTACGACTTTGATGTTCATCACTCTTTGCGTTATCCAGAAATTTAATATTGCCATTTTCGAAGTAACCTGCGATGAAAAAATCTACTATGTTCGAAGATTTTGTCCATGAAATTTATGATCAGGGGATCAAAAACTATAACATATTCAATTTGTAGACAATTTAACTGAAACCACTTTTCCCATATGTTTTGTGCGGGATTCTTTCTATCAGATCTTTTTATGTAGGGCAAATGTTAATACCAAGCAGGCTAATAAAAGTTATACGCTGATCTTCGTGTAGAAATTACGTGTAAAATATATAACATATAAAGTATATACATGATGATATGCTCTGTGTAATTATAATTGCATTTGAAAATTTAATCATGTAGCTCCAATAGAGAATGAAATGAGTTAAAAGGTATATGCATCTGGAATTAGATTTGCTCAGAATATCTTTAGTTATTTAATCATCAATTGAATAAAAGAAATGGAGATCAGCGTGACAGTGGATATGTTAATTCTTTATTTTACTTTACTATTTCTGTCCTTATACAACTATTACATCAGTTTGGAAACGTAGCTCTATAGAAAGAAAGATTTGAATTTTTTCCGAACTACTGTACGGTCGTTTTAAAAATATTCACAAAAAAATATTCACCGTTGTCATATCTCATTGATAGGCTCGCGACTGCCTGTGCTCGAACGTGTCTGAAAGGATCGTCGTGCGGACGCTGACGTCAAACGTGGTGGAGGTGAGATTCACCGTCACGCTCATGAACGTCACCCAGGACTATCGGGACTTCTTCTTCGAGGGAGAGTACCGTTTCGTGCCGGTAGGCGCCGAGTCCAACGAGCATGGTTGTTCTACGAGACTCGAGGAGCGACGGCTACGCGGCACCAGTGGCGAGATCTCCCTCAGGAGTCCGTTGCCACGGGTGATCCCCGGCGTGGCGGCGGTGGAGGAGATTCTGACGAACACGGAGGACCTCACGGCGACGCAATGCGTGAACGAGCCGTGGCTGATCGAGCCCGAGGACGCGCGTATCAATTTCCTCTACTTGAGAACTGCCGGCTACAGCATCACCTTGGACAACGTCGAAGATTGCACGACCTTGAACCGAATCGTCGTGTACTCAGCCGCGAACACAAAGGACCGCAGTGTGATATGCCCAGAGGGCGGCGTAGACACCGCCAAGACCGTCGACTTCTTCTCCGGCGGCTGGAATTACAGCGCCGTGAACGCGAGCGTGGCGATGGCGCAGCACTCCCGCAGCTTCGTCGTGGAGTTCTTGCAGCGGGAGCCCGGCTTCTACGCAGTCACGTGGATCGCTATCTCCAAGCGTTCGCCGGCCGCGTCCAACATGGGTGCCAACGCGTTCACCATATTACCCATGGAAGACTGTCCGTACAGGTTGGTTCTGCGATTTTTGTAATATGAAACTACGCAAAAGACAACAGCATATTTCTAAATATCTTTAAAATCTAAAACTTGAAGTTTTAAAGTTTAAAATAAGGAACCAGCTTTTTAACATTTTTGCTGCTCTCTTTTGAACATGTCGAATGAAAATACAACAATAATAATAAATTTTTGTTTTAAGTAACGCTTGTTGCATAGAAGACGTTAAAAAACATATAATAATAAATAAATTAATTAATAGAATATATATAAATATTCCACATTAAAAATATACTTTTTATAAAAATATATATTTTTTATAAAAAAATATATATTGTTTTTCTAAAAAAATATAATTATAATATAAATATTTTTATAAAAAAATATATATTGTTTTTCAATAAAAAATAGTCTCATAAATGAAACATTAGCACTTTTAGTTTAACACTTGAATAACTGATGAAGTCATTTTAACTCCTCTCTCTCTCTCTCT
>NW_022639527.1:558494-578210 GCF_010583005.1 Odontomachus brunneus | reverse complement strand
CTCTCTCTCTCTCTCTCTCTCTCTCTCTCTCTCTCTCTCTCTCTCTCTTTCAGGTCTTGTTATGGCCATTTTATATCTTGTGATTGAGAAAAAAATCTCTTGTAACTTTTAATTATTTTTAGAATAGAACACCTTGAAAAAGTTACATTTACTTTAACATAATAATTACAGAACAATTTCGTGGGACTAACATTTCGGAAGATTGTCTCAATATTCGTATTTTGGATATAACATTTTAGGAAAATTGTATTTCAGAAGATTGTCCCGATTCAGTTTTCGGGATTCGGAACATTGGTCTACTTTTCGATATATTTTTTTGGAATTATACGTGTTCTCCAGTATGTTCAAAAGTCATCGATTGATACGAATAATGAGGAAAACAGAGAGAATCTTAAAACATAATCTCAAGGAGTGAAAATGACTCTTTCAGAAAGAACTCATCCAAAAAGGATTATCTTTTCCAAGCATTCTAGTAAATTTTAAAATTGAGAATATTATCCTTTCCACTGCAAAGAATAAATTGCTTCATTTCTAATATCCTTATCTTTCTTCGTCAGGTGTCCAGAGATCCAAGCGTGTATCAGCTCGGTCTTATGGTGCGACGGTGTGCGTCACTGCCCGTCAGGCTTCGACGAGGAAGAGGCCAACTGCTCGTATCGTTTCGGCATGACGCTGCTGTACGTCGCGGTGGGCGCCGGTGCTCTTGGTATATTCCTAATCCTCCTGCTGGCCACCGGCTGCCTCAAGTACTGCCTCTACCGGCACAAGGCGCGTAAAAAGAAGAAGAACGTCGCCCTGAACGTCAATCATCTCCATGTGAATCACACCCACCACAATAACGGCTTGACCGGTAGCCGGCTGAGCGGACGCTACAACTTAGCCACGCCCCAGGAGATGTACCTGGAGAATTATGGGAAGGACAGTATTTGTTGACAATACGCCATTGCCAATATCGAGACCACCGTGTGAATAGTCATGATTTTTAATGCCTACCTCGCTCTGGCCCTCCCTCACACCGATCCCACCTTCGATCATCCTTCCCGTCTACCCCAAGTGAACGGACCGGAGTGTACGGCAGCCAGACACTCCCATCCTGAAAGGCACACATTGACACACGCTCACGCGCATAAATACACATACACACACACACACACACACACACGTATATACATTACACATACATACTTTCGCAGTAATCGTACGAAATCCCGTAGAATATATCCGAAGCACATAGAAGCGAGCGCACGAAAAAGACGCGCACGCTCAGTCGATCTCCCGCGGAAGAGCGACGAGAGAGAGAGAGAGAGAAATAGTGCAAGTACTCGTTGCGGCAGCGCTCACGAAGTGAGACTATTGCACTTGTCGTATAAAAAGTAGCAAACTCCCCTCCATAACGGAATCGTGGCGATCGACTTGCCTGCAGACGAGCGGAGATCTTCCCTCCGACCCATTTTGACCAGAATAAAACGGCAAAACCACGTCGGAATCGCAGATCGCCCGCGATCCTTGTAATTCGAAAGAGGAGGAGACGACAAAAGGGAAGGAGATCGTGCGAACACATCCCGTGCGCTCGTGGTATATGTACATTTACGATAAACACCGCAGTATCATGGTAGGTTTAGATACACACGATTTAGGAGTAAAAAGGTACGCGCGAGTGGACGCAGAGCGGCGAAAATTGACGTTTGACGTGTATACAATGCTTCTAAAGACGTAGTGTACGCTATTTCCGTTGAGTGTACTTCCTGTCGTTCGCATCCTGTCGGTTATCGAGCGAATGTATCGTAAACGCGCACGACGCGGGACATCTGACGATAAAGGCAACGAGACGGAAGGGAAAGGACGGAAAGGTGCGCGCGTGTGCTCGTATATAAGAAAGAGTAGCGTCTCGAATAGTTTACGCGTGAACTGGAGTTCCTCAAGTAAGAGTTAAGACACTATCTGCCATTTTTAGGGGAAAGATGAGTGAGTGAGAGAGAAGCTGCAGCGTGTTTCGTCATTTCAGTCTTAGTGCTTCTCTCTCACTCCTATGAGAGTCCCCCTCTCACTCCTATTCCCTATTAATGGCGGATAGAATCCGGTTCAATCAGGAATCATCACGCGGTGTCTCAATTCTTACGCAAAGAACTCTAGCGTGAACGATGACACGAGATGTAATCGACGAGAAAGTTGCGCGAGAGAAATGCGACACGCTAGCGTGCGAATCTTTCGAATTCGCAGCGTCAAGTGTGGTTATGCTGTGTTAAGAGAAGAAACCCGGGTAGAAATTTAAAACCGAGATTAAAAAGGCCTAGACAGTTTTTTCCTACTTCTTTTAAGATCTTATAAAGACAAATTTGTTTAAGTCATTTAGTTACATATCACAGATATATAACGTTCTTATGTTAACGCCAAGATTATTACTCAACATTACTTAAATTAGTATCAATATTACTTAAATTAGCGTCTAGACTTGTAACTCTAACTAGACCATGCTTAAGTAAATCCTTACTGAAATAACAAATTGAAGCCCTATATTTTAATATATTTATTTAAGATATAATAAATATTAAATCTTTTTTTATAAATATTATTATATATTTAATTACTATACATGATACTTGATTTATATAATACAATTATTATTATCAATATCCAGCATCTCTTTTCTCTGGCTAATTTATCCATTCATATTTTTTATTTAAAATTACAACGATTACGTAATACTAAAATTTATACTTATTTATAATTACCATATAATCATGAATTATTAATGAATAATCGTTTCTTCATTGAAACTATTTCAGGAATTGGTTAACTTGCTACTGACTAAGCCTTATTAGCATAAACCTCGTTTGGAGCATTCACGTCAGCATCAATTCATGATCTATTCGCGAAATTCCATTCAGAATTTGTCTATTTTGGCCATATCTAGGCCCTACAAAGGTATGTCTGTTTTGAGGCACCTATGTCAGCATCAATTCATGGCCTATTCATGAAATTCTATTCAGAATTTGACTATCTTTGTCATATATGGGCTCTGTGAAGGGATGTCCATTTTGAAGTATTCCTGGCTAGAGGGCCATTATATACTTAGGACCCTAGTTAATTTCTACCCGGGAATCGGACACATATTTCATAGCTTTCTCGATTACAATTGCAACCATCGCGAAATCCGGGAGTTGTCGGTTCGCCATCGATGTTCGCGCGTAATCTATCCCGTTATTATGACCATCACGACCAAATTCTGCGCTTCACGCCTATCTCGATCTTTTCATGCGTTAGATCGCCAGTTGTCAGACTAGTTTTGAACTGACGTCACGCACTATGAAATTAGTATCTTTTTAATGCACTGATTGCCACAAAGCTTTTTAATGCACTGATTGCCACAAAGCCACAAAACAAAACTTATTATAGCAGCAAATTTTTTTGTTTAAGAAAATTTACATTTTATTATAGTATTAGATTAAGAAAGCGTGTTTAATAGTGTTACTAATTTCTAAAGACTGGTTAATAAGAGTATTGTATTACCTAATATTAACGGCTCTAGAAATGTTAATTATTACTCTTATGTAATACGTGTCAGTCACAATATTAATTATAACACTGGTCCACAGGTAATTTTTCACATGGATTTTCTCATGTGTTTCTTGTCTATTTTTATGCGTGGAATTCGAAACATCCATAATTTCTTGTCTTTTTATAATGGTTATTTGACTTAATATATTAAGATATTCCTTGCAATTCGATTTAATTCTAAATTTTTATATTGAAATATATTATCACAATATTAAATATTTTCTATAAAAAATACTTTTATTGAAACAATATAGTTGTTTATAAAAGTTTATTATGATTAATGATTAATTCTCTTTTTACACGATTTTTTCCAATTAAGCACAATATATGATAAAATTGATACGACATTTTTTATTTTTAAAAGAGACATATCGCAAGCCAAATCAGTAATTTCTTACAGTCTTAATTATATCCTTAATTGAGTAATGTCTATATATCTAGAAAAAATCATTTTCTTGAAACTTAAAGATCATATCACTGAAAAATTCTGGATTTTAATTAAATTTCTTTAAAAAATTGTTTTGAAATTCTGCGTAAAAAATACTACACATAATTTGGTCGAAAAAGTTTGTTGTAGACCAGTGTTATCCGTCTATAAATCCCCAATTACTATGTTGCCTAATCAGCCACTTTCTTCACATATTACTTTGCGTCACATGTTGCTTATCGCGTCGTCTGTTTGTGCGTCGCGACGATCAGATCGCTAGTCTGGCCGCGACTCTGTTCTACGTCGATCCGACGATCGTTTCTTTCTTTCTTCTTTAAAAAGGAATTCTTTACTATTACCCATACCAACGATTGCCGGCTACCAAAACTTTCATGGGTAATTCACGGAGGACGGTATGATACGTAGATAACACTCGCGTAGTTTAGGCTCGGTATTGAAATGCGTGTGGCTCGAATGAGACTTAAGTACCAATGTGTAACTAACTAATTGGATACCGAAGGAGCGTATACATCGTAATCCAGTTACGAATGTGTGTTTGAGCAAACACTACACGCACACATACAAAGGTACATCTGTAAACACACGCACACACAGAGTTACACGCGCACGACGCGCACGTCGCCCTACGCGTTAGCCTATTATAGACACTCGTACACTCTGTATGGCAAAGCGCGTATCTAACGTACGTCTGTATGCTGTGATAGAGGTAAGCGTATTAACAATCGGAAATAAATCTCTCGCGTGGACTCGCGTTCGAATATGCGCATTCTCAGAGTTAACATCACGAAACGCCGATCTCGAAACCTCTCAGTGCGGTCATCCTTGACGATGTCGAATCTTGACGCAGTCAAACGTGTCATCTTTAGGTCACATTAAGTGTTCACAGCAAGGTACGCGATGTGTGGTCCAAAATTTAAGATCTAAACACGTTCAACTCAAGAGAAAGAGAGAAAGTGACACGAACGAAATTAAACGAGACAAATTCATATTGAGCCGTCGAACGGAATAACGATGTTAGTCTCGTCAAAACGTAAAAGTTCGTCGTAATTGGATTTTACATAAATCACGGATTCAAGTGAGAGCATATGTTCGATTTTTCACGGAAACGCCGGCTTCATAACAAACGATTTTATATTGCCCGAGTCGAAATTTTGCATTTACGTTATCCCTAAAAATTCCGGAGTACTTGAAGAACACTATACAAGCTATTGTCATATCTTAATGCTATAAATTGTTATTTCATGTCATTTTTCCATGTTGAATTGCCCTTAATAAAGGAGACTTACTCTGGAATTATATTCAAGATTCTTCATTAATCTCTGGATACCTGACGAAGAATAAAACGGAGAGGAGAATAAGAAAACTAGAAAGGAAGGGATTTATTCTTTATAATAAAAATTATATTATTTTCTCACTATTTTTATATTATCTTCTTACTATTATTCTTCTTTTTATTAACAAGATAATAATCTCTTTAGTATTGCAAAAACTGATTGATGATATTCTCTAACTAATCTTATTATCTCCTTATTATTGTTTTCCTTCTTTATCAGCGGAATAATAATTTTTTTGATATCATAAAAAATATAAAAATTACAATAAAATAACTATTAATGTATTCCAGGGTAAGGCAATAATAGCAATTTAGAAGATGCCACAAAGTGAATGACGATCTTCAAAAATGTCGATAATGTAGAGGCGATGGTCATTAACATGCTATCCTTTTCATATTTCTTGTATATATAGATTTTATATAAAGTTTTGCGCTGTTCTATTGCTGTTCCGTTTTACTATATTTACTGGCAAACGTAACTACGCACATACAGGATATATATATTCATTATATTCATTATATTTACAATATTCATTATATGCTTACCGATTATAACGATTGGACAGATTCCATATGTCTAATCAATCAGATTCCATATGTCTAATCAATCAGTTTTTAAACGGCAATAAAATACAATAATAAAAATTTTGAAAACGTTTTTTTCGTAAAAAATTTTTTTCGTAAAATATTGTTTTCACTTGTTTAAAGAAAATCACATTTTTTTATTTGTAATATTATAAAGAGAATTGAAACAAATTCAATAGTAACTAATAATGTTATTTCTGTTATTATTTTACAACAAAAAAGAGCGTAGTAAGATAATAAATTTCAATAATGTACAACGCAAACATGCAGAAATACAAACTAATATATCTTAATTGATGCGGCATATAAAACTCTGTCATAAAAGGTGGAGCTTTGTGTCGTAGAATGTCGATTACCCTCCATGTCTTGAGCACCTAACACATTTGCTTATAGTATATTCCAAATATTATTGTATCTTTTGTGTGTATCTTCGCTATTAAATGTCAGTAAAAATAACATTATTGGTTACTACTGAATTTATTTTGATAATTTTTACAATATTACGAATAAAAGAAAATGTCGTCTCATTAAAAAAAAATGAAAATAGCCTTGATTTTTTACGAAAAAATGTTTACAAAATTTTTATTTTTGCATTTTATACCATTTAAAAACTGATTAATTGCATGTAGAACATTTTTCTTCCCGATTATCGTAACTATTAAAAAAAAAATAGCGGATATCATTACGATGAACAACCAATATAGAAATCTTTCTGCAAGCTTTTTGTACATTTATAAGCTTCTAAACTCAGTTGTAAAAGTACAGCAATGTTATTTGAAATTTCTCTGAGCGGAGTAAACACACGCTCGGTATATACAAATTGTAGAACTTTTGTATAACACGCAAACATGTACTCTGACTGATATATAACACGAGATGTTAATTTAGAAATTTTCGTTATACATTGCGCAATGCTCCAATTCATGTTTGCATGCTGTTTTTATATATGCTATTTTCATATATATTTATTATTATATGCATTTATAATAATACAATCGCGCATGTTACACAATGCTACTATTCTATATATTATTGTTCTTATTACTATTATTACCCTCCAACGGAAATTGGAAGGTCAATATGATATCAAAATTTCGACCCGGCTCTCGTCAATTTCTCGCATTTATTTACAAGGAAAGTTCATCCACGCTGTTATTTCGGTCGGCGGCTCGCGTATTGCGCGATTTTATATGACAACATTCAACGCTAGAACTTACCCGCGGTTCTCGGTGTCTTTTTTTTAGCTCGAACTTGGCTTGATATGCCGCGCTGCAATCGACACTTTTCTAAACTTATACACAATCCGCGTAATCCACATCAAGGCACGAGATATTTTCCCACGGCACGCGCGTGGACCACATTAAGATCTTCGCCGGCCCCACGAATCGCTCCGTGAATAATTCGCTGGTCGTGAAACGGCCTACCTATATGCGAATACTGCCGCAGTCATTGTTTATTTACTGACTTTTGTAAGTCTCTTTCTATCTATATCCTGTTGCGAAACCTGTTCGAGAGAGAAAGAGAAAGAGAGTGTGTGTGTATGTGTGTGTGTGCGCGCGCGCGCGTGTGTACTACGACCTTCTATGCGGTATAAGACGCAAGGAATTCAAAAATACGAATTCAAATGCGAATGTGACATGTATACTAGCGAATAATGTATAGCCGCGCCATCGGAAGCGAGAGAGGTGCGCGCACGCCAAGCTCGATGTGTTAACCGCGCGATTGCAACATTAAAAAAGGACATGTTAAAATTTAACTCTAACATATCGAAAGCTCGAAATTGATTCAAGCGCGCCTCCATCTACTTACCTATAGCGAGACTGAAGTAGCGATCTTTTTCATTAACGCGAGGTGGGCTCCTTTCGGGAAAAGAGACTCTCCTGAATTCTTCTTTTATCTGAAGTCACTGTGCTGAGAGATGAGAAAAATGAAGAGAAAATCAGTCAATGAAAATGGAAAGAAGGATACAGAGAAAAAGAATATGAGAGAGAGAAAGAGAGAGCCGTTTGTGTCGCGGAATTTTTTATATAACCCCGAGTCGATACGGTCGGTTCTTCCAGCTCGCGATAAATCTGTCTATAAATAAATAAGCGAACGAGAGTCAGTCCCCCCCCCCTTCCTCGGCGACGAAACCGACGTAATAAACATTGTGGGACGCATCGTTATTTCCATTCGCGGGGGACGACGACTATTCATATTAACCTGTATTCTCCTTGACACGCGAACGCGCGGCAATGCGACACGGCCTTTAAAAAGTACACGGTGCGCGTACAGAGCCATTTGTTCTGTGTCTCGGAATCGCGAAGCGGCACTGTGCTCGGTCCCACCGGCGGAACGGAAAAGAGGTCCGTTGCGTACACAACAGACAGAGGATCTCTAACTATTATACAAGAGCGCGCGAAAGCTCGCGCGGCCCCACGTCGCGCTCGATCGAGAATGCGTCCTACGAGATACCAAGAAAAAAAGAAAATAAAAAAACTATAGTAATATGCATGTATGTAAGAGAACGTACACGAAAAAAATGCCGTAGCACAAAGCAGGCTCGCACACACGTAGCTAACTGAAAAAAAAGGAAAAAAAAATACAGAAAAAGTGAATGGTAAGAGTTTTGAATCAAAGAGGCCTTGATTCAACGACGTTTCTAAGCAAGTATTACGCGTTACACGATGTATTGTAATCCCGTGTTTATAATTTTAATAAAATACCATCGCGTTAAAGAAACCCAGCAGATCAGCCGTGTCGGAGGTGCGTTATTGATTCATCATCATCATCACCATCATTGCCATCGTCTCAACATTATTATCGTCTATCATTATCTATCATCATTATAATCATTATCATCTTTTCATTGTTTTCCGTTCTCACAGACGAATATTCTTTTCGTTCACGAGGAAGAATAGCGTGTAGTTGAAAATGCGCGATCCAACAGCCGAAATTGTACTCTCTGCTCGCGAGTACAGACAAGTAAATCAAGGAATGAAAAATATAAATTCGACGACCGCGGCTTAAAAGGACTTTTCGCGCCGTCGGTCTAAATTCGATTTGTTCTAATTATTTTCTACTTTAATCTCTTTGTACTTTCTCTCCAGTAAACTCGTGAGCTAATCAGTGAGCTATTATGATTATACCGCGAAAATGATAATCGACGAGGTCGCAAATAGACCAAGTAAACACCAACTAACCGTAACATCAATATAACTCTCAACAATATAATTGTTACATACACAGTATACATTATATAGTACTTGTCGAACGGGAAATTATAATATTGATATAATGTTACTGTTAATAGGTGTTTATTTAGGACTATGAAGAAAAAGATAAAACTATAAAATAAAAAAGGAGACAAAGAATTTCTCTCTTTTCATTTCATAGTTCTTTTATATCTTACAGAATATGATATATAATTATGTTCTTAATTATAAAATATAATTACATAATATTTTTAATTATAATATATAATTGTATTATAGTTTTTTCATTTTATAGAAAAGATAGCGATTTGTGTTTACCATGGTGAAAAAGATTAAAGTATAAGATAATTTTTTGGACTCTTCCAACAATTTAAAAAAAAGATTTTAAGGTAAATATTCATCTGTTTTATATAAAGCTATTACTTGCAATGGAAAAGATTGAGAAAAATACTTTTTTTTATAAAAAAGAGATCAACGTTTTGAATCTTTTAAACGGCATTATGCACTTTTTTCATAATACTGTACACGGAGAAAATTTTATAATAAAAATTATTATAGAATCTTGTAATCTAAAAATAGATCAATATTCTGCGATAATTGACTATCCTTTCATTTTATATATGCTACTTATATTTTTAGAAACTTGAATGTAGTATTAAAACACACTTGCTATGTTTTTAATGAAATCGGTTATGTTTTAGCAAAATTTAATATGTTCCTTAGTAAAATAGACTTTACTAACTGTCTGTTCCTAAACTATTAAAAGCATAATAAAATTGAAAAGAATTTATACGAAAAAAAATACTATAATAGCCTTTCCGTGTAGGGTACTTTAAGACGAATTTAACGCACTACTCTATAGAAATGTTATTTTTATTAATATTAATATAAAATTTGTAGCATTTTTTTAAATAATAGTAATTATAAATTCAGAAAATTTTTAGTACTTATGTTTATATTTCTAGTCAGAACTCATGTGTGAGAAATAATCAAAAACAAATTCTCTTATTGGATCATCATATATGTGCATCAAGAGAAAAATATTTAAACCGTGTTGAAACAAATGTACACGCGCTGTACGAAAATGGATATGAACAATAAGAGCCAAATGCTAAATGTTTATGCAAATAGATTAGAATAATAATGTTTGATAGAGTGAAACTTATGCGCCGAATAATTTTCCGAACTTTCAACGTACGTGGTAAATTCTTCTGGTTAAGGTAGTATTTTTCGCAACTTAAAAAATGAAATAACACACATTAGAGTTTTAAATAAAAAAGGGCGTATCTATTAATTATAACATTATTAGCATCCAGGATCGGTTTGATTCGTACGTTGAAAGTCTCCGGAAAATCATTTGGCGTGTGCGTTTGACATTATCAAACATTAATATTCTCTCATTCTAATCTATTTGCACGAACATTTAGCATTTGACTCTTATTGGCCATATCTCTCTTAATTAAGTTTTACCTTTAGAGCTTCACATATATGTTTAGATCGATATGAATATTTCTTTTATGTCGTCCAGGTAGATTTCTCCAGAAAGTCCCATCATGTCTATCGCGAAGAACTTTTCACAATCGCGGGGATGAAACGCGGATAAAATGCCCGGGGAAAAGGAAGGGCAGAGCACAGTCCTTCGGGAATCGACGTCATCCATATTCCAACCCTAATTTAAGCTTATAAATCCGCGTCGTCGCGTCTTGCGAAATCTCTTCCATCTTTGATTTCTCGCGCGACCTCGCTGCCACCTTCCCGAGCGATATATTACCGTGTGGTGGATTTTTTATACATAAAAGTGATACGAGACGCGCATGCGGCTTGAGAGAAGACACCTCGCTAATTTACGGTACAGAGACAACGTGAAAAACAATCCTTTTTTCTTCTTCTGTAATTCAGGGCAATATTATTCGAGACTTGTGTTCGTTTTTGAAGCTTTTTATAGCTCTTTGCTGGCACTTCGCGCGCGCGCGCGCGCAACGTATGAATAAAGATATTACAATACTGTCGCTTCTGTAAACCAGAGAGCCACTCGCGCAACGTAAACGCGCATATATACACACAGAAGCATATGAATAAACAGGAATGTTTACTGTCTACCAATAGCAAACGCGTCGACGAGAGCGCAATCAAGTATCGATTTATAATTTCCTCTTCTTCTTCCGGAGAGACCTCCGAATTATCTTTCTCTCGCGTTTCACTCTCGGTTATATTGGGCTAAATTAGACATTATGAAATAACTGTCATAATTATGGGTCGAATTTTAATTTCCGGTCAAACTTTATGATTTATTAAAAAAGCACACATTATGATGAAATAATTTGTTTACATTCCCCAGCTATTTTATATAATTATATATTAAAGTTATATTCATAAGCATTGTTAATATCTATTTTATATAAGCTGAAACAATGTGAATATGGACATTATTAACATAAAATTAGGTATAACTCATTATTGGCCATATCTCTCTTAATTAAGTTTTACCTTTAGAGCTCCACATATATGTTTAGATCGATATTTCTCTTATATCGTCCGGATAGATTTCTCCAGAAAGTTTCATCGTGTCTATCGCGAAGGACATTTCGCGATCGCGGGGATGAAACGCAGATAAAATCCGTTATAGGGACACAAAATAACTTTGCTGACCCATAATTACGCTAATAATTTTTATTAATTAATAATTTATTAATTTGAAGTCTAATAATTTTGCTTTAAAAATATAATGTTTGTTGCTCATATTGGTATTAACAGTTTTTTCTAATATTTGATTGACAAATTTATGTGTATGAATTATTCTAATCTTAGAAATTGTTTACCTATGCTCGAGAAAAAGACATCTTCTGGATAATTTATAAAAGAAATACTAGTTCAAATAAATTGAAGTTAAACATATATTTTTATGTAATTTTAATAAAAATATAATTCTGTGTAAATGAAAAAAAAAATATTGGAGATATTAACATAAGTAGAGAACTTTGCTCATAAAAGTTCCGTGTTTGTGCTGAAATGGATACAGCCACTTACAATCAATGAAATAAAAGTTGCTAAAGATTTTTCCAAGATAAAAGTTCAAAATGAAAGTATTTTCTAGATGAAAGTGTTTAGCTCCTTTTTGATACATTTGTTTGTACCAAGAATGATTGCATTAATCCTAATATCCGAGGTTCCGGCCATAAAGGAATATTCAATATTTAAGGATATATTGTCTGTATAATCCCTACAAAGAATCATTGAAAGTTACATAAATACACGCATTAATATTTCTATATATATTTTTTTGTTTCATATAAAAAAGTATACATTACGATACCATTGAATGGCAACATGTTCTTACTTCAATGCATCATATTATTATAATTTACTTTATTTTATATTGTTTCTGGCTTTTAAATTGTTATCTCTAAACCACAAAAAAATTTTGCATACATTATTTTGTATACTTAGAGTACATGTATATAGAAATTGAAATTTTTGTCATTATTTTTTAATTACCTTTTACTAAAGATAACAACATCATATATTTGCATAACAGTACAGTTTAGAATTTCAAATAGCTGGATGATGTCGAATGAGATATAAATGACGTATTATTAATGTTAAAAACGTCATTAATACACCATTAAAACATCATTTGACATCACCATATTTGCTGGGCTTTCATTTCAAAGCGAAATAACTTTTGATCTAAACTCTAAATCAATGTCCAATTGCTTGCGCTTACTTTTAAATACAATATCAATTAGATGAATTTTCAATTTTTTTCAAAATTTTTTCATTATTTTTGAGATATCGGCGATACATTCTTTAAATTTGACTTGAAGTTTTTAAGTGTGTAATATAAAATTTTTCTTATATTATACCATTAATATCTTCCTTTAAAAAATTATAGAAGCCTTCTGAATTTTTCCAGCGAACAATTTTCGTTTTTCGGCATGCTGGCGTGTATTATTTTTTCGTTTAAGTTATGCGGCTTGCATCGCTTTTTAGCGAATAAAGTTATTTTGAAACTTTCTTCTTACTTTATTGTTTAATTTTTTAGAGCTCTTTTTATCCATTTCTAAAGCCAGGTGCGACTGCTTTATTATTCTCTCGCATACAGAACGGAAAGAAAGGAATAAGAGCTATTACTCAGTAAGCAAATTGATAATGCGCGCAGTTTGGCAGTAAATTTGATCAGAATCCCATACCAAAACTATAAATATCTGTATCCGCATTCAGCTCGTGTTTTGATGTTAGAATCTGCTGATAGGCAATGCGAACAGATTGACAGCAGAAACGTGCAGATCTTGTCACGTAGCAGGACTTGCTCGTTTCTGCTGCCAATCTACCGTCAGATCGTACAGGTTCTGCTCGATTTCTGCCGCCAATCTACTCGAATTGTCTGTTAGCAGGCTCTGTCACATTTCTTGTAAGAACTAGAAACTCTATTTCTTTCAGTCAAGACGCATTTTGTTGATTATTTTCACGTTAATGTGACATTTCTGGCGACAATTTGGCAATATAATCAGATATAACAAATCCTGTGTTGAATTTGATGCCTTTCTGGCATCACAAATTTGTAGCAGACTCTGTTCAAAAACTATTTACGCAAATTTGGCGATCTGGATATATAAACTTATATTATATGCCGAAACATTAAAGCTCTAGGAATTCTGAGCACTACGATCTTTCTTACCTTCGTGCCTTATTCAACGTACAAATCCCACAACTTTAGTAATTTTTCGAATTTTTAAGAATCTCTTTAGGAACACATTTTCTACACTCAAAACTTTGAAATGAAATGCAAGAAAAGAGAAATCGATTTGTTTGACCTACCAAGATGGACAGTTCCTTTAAACGACCTATAATTAGAATCGTTACTTTACAGGAAATCGCATATTCGCTTGTAATAAAAATTTATCGACATATATCCGCCAAGCGAGGTAAATTTCAAACAAGGCAAAGCCAAATGCCTCGTAATAAAGGCAGCTTATTATTCATACGAGAATGTAAAATGCGAGTTTGTTTCGCGATCTAACTTTAAAATAAACGCTTTTATCTCCGCAAATCCTCTGACAAGCGGAAAGGGAGGGCGCGTTGGAGTGAGAGTGTTGGGGAGAAAGGGCTCCACTAAGAGAGCAATTTTCATGTCGATCGTTTTTATTCATACAACCCGATAAAGTCATGCTGCATAAGACACGCGCGCACATATAATATCGCGTCGCGATCGCGAATCGACGTCAACGCTGGCGTCGCTCGCCCGCTCCTACGTTGTTCGCCTTTTTCCCCCGACGTTCCTCCACCACCCGTCAATTTTCCCTGCGAGAAGAAGGGGAGGGGGAAGGGAGGGGGGAGAGGTTGTTGTCCCATAACCTGACGAATTTATCATCGCGCACTGCCTGTCGATAAAATATCTATCGCGGACATACTCGCGAAGAATACGAGGGCGAGGAAGGGAAGGCGGGAGGAAGGATCGTTCGTCGTCGAATGTCCGGCGGAAACGCGTCGTACGTCGACGCGACGGCACAGCGCGACAAGCTGGAGCCGCCGCGATCTTTGCAAGGTGTCGAGGATGCGGAGATGATTTGGGACACGATCGCGAGGCGATTCCCGAACACGGCGCCGCTGCTCTGCGAGATGGAGACGGTGATCGAGCGCGCGGAGGACCTGCTGCAGCAGCTCAGAGCGACGTCCTGCACCCAAGGAGTCGGTACGGGCTACTCCGGGGTATTCAGTGCGATCCTGCGAGAATCCTGCGAGTCGATCGGGAGGAGGATTCTCCCAGGGGAAGCGAGTTTAATCTCGCGATGAGGGGAAGATGAATAAATTTAATTTAATTTCGCGCCTTTCAAGCATCGGCTTGCGCGAGCGTGAAATTAATGGCTACAATAGCGCGATCCAATTATGCAAACAGCCGCGTGTATGTGGTATAATTAGCTGTGCGCCGAGCTAACGTGATTGTAATTATCGTGTCATTAAGTGGAGTGCATTTACAGTATTGCCGCACGGAAAAGAATTATTTATTCACAAGCAGGATTGTGATTTTTCGTACATGGAAAAAAGATCAGTTGAATTAACGTGACAATAACACAATCGTCATAATCATCACAATTAAAATATCAAAGGATCTAATGACGTTTAAATCTAATATCTATTCTCTAATCTGACTTCAAGCTATAAATCATTATCATTACTATCGACCTAGCGAACATTACTATAAATATGGGAAATATTCTGTACATTAATTGTTTATCTTATAATTACGCTCTTTTCTTAAACCATTTTGTAATATTTCGCGTTTTGAGAGGGTATATTCTAGGACATTAATAAATGCTATTCACTCACACAACTAAACGCATTTTGATCAAAGAAGGCAAAATTCGTAGTTCAATAATGAAACACATTTGGTTCTTAAGAATCAGAAATTCTGTTTTCCCGAGCTAAAACGCATTCAGTTATATCATTGTCCCGCTAAAGATTGATTAAGTTAATGTAATAATGGTGCAACTAAATATGTGAGTTGAAGAAAACAGAATTTCTGATAATTCTATACAATTTTATACAAAGGCTCTACGAAGTATACAATTTTAATTAAATATATCTTTGGTTTAAATGTTAGAGCAAATATTAAGTGTTGAGTAATAATAATGTTTAACAGTGTTAACGCACATGCCGGGCAAATTTTCTAATTATAATGTACATAGTAAAGCAAACCAATTAAATCGATCCTGAAAATCCCAATCTATATAATTAATATTAATATATTATTATATTATTAATATAATATAATTATATAATATAATATTATAATATTATAATTCTATTATATAATATAATAGAATATATATATATATATATTCCTATTATATTCCTATTATATTTCTATTATATAATATAATATTATTATTAATATTATTATTATAAATTATAATAAATTATATTAAAAATTAATCATAATAATTATTGTTATTGTTATTGCTATTATTATTGTTATTGTTATTATTATTATTGTTATTGTTGTTATTATTATCATTATAATTATTATAATTATCCAAGTTAATATCATGCTAGTCAAAAAAGGTTAAATCTGAACTTTTAATAAATGTCTTTTAATAAATGTCTGTATCAATCCAACAAAAAATTTACATTATTATATGACGTGAATTTAACGATTAATTCAATACAGTACATTTGCTTCTAAAATGTAATTTAAAAAATTCTTAAATGTAATTAAAAAAGATTCTGGAATTTCCATCATGAATTGTCTCACGTTATAACAATCATGATAGTCTATCTAGGTAAGAACACTCCCCGACAATCTTAAAAAATTTACAACTTCGTAGCATTACTTCCGAGCTAGTTCGCAAGACGCGTGACTCTCGCTCGACATTACAGACACGTCCAGCTCGTTTCACACTCCGGATTCGCGGGAATCCAACACGACAATCTCGATGGTCTCCGACATAGAATCGTTCGCCGAGGAAACGAACGTACGTAGAATAAACCGCCGCGCCGAGTCTCGCTCGCTGTCACGTATTATACTGTGTTCTCTACTCTAAATCGAAAAAATACAGCCTCCGGAGCAGGTAGCTGAGCAAGCCATTGAGAATCTGGAGGAGGCGCGAGTCACGGTGCAAGATATTCGCGAAAAGGTAACTGAGCCGGAGTCTCAACGTGGCGATGAGCAAACCATTCGGCGGAAGGAGCAGAGGGTAGAGGAATATCATTTGAATTCACCGGCGAGGCTCGATGAAGTCGTTCAACATTTCAAAACGAGTTCGACTAAGTGTCACAGTTCCCAGGGGGAATCAGACGCAAATGTAACGGATAGCGGCGACAAACGGATCGACGTCAGTTCCGAGGAAAGTGAGTGATGTGTCGCAGTAGAAAAAGATAAAAAAGATAAGAAATAGAAGAAGCGCAGACAGCGCAAATGTCTAAAATACGTATGAAAGACATTCAAAAGGTGTCTAAGACAAATAGAATATTTTTCGGATATCTTAAATATGTTTTTTAGACATTTAGGCTGCGTATGAGTATCCGCTAATACACGTGAGAGAGATTTCGTACTTTAACAAGATTGCCCAAATATAATTCATTAGGACTGGCGGAGATCATGGCAGAAAAGAGCAGCTTGGAGGGTTGGACGAAAGCGGTTGATAACGCATTGCGGGAATGGCGCGACGATACGGAGAACATCGATGCATCCGGTACGAGCAAAAAACATATTTCGTTACACGATTCAAAATATCATAATTGCTTTGAAAGTTTGTAATATCATTACTGTTTGTACATTATTGTTTGTAAATATCATAATTTTTCTTCCTTCTTTATTCTTCCTTACCCTTTCTTCCTCTATATATTCTGAATTCTTTATTTTATTGGTATATATCCGTAGTATCTACTTCATTTTAGTACACTAAAGGGTTTTTTTCTTTAATAAAAATTATTATATATGTAAGAGTCGGAGAGAAAAGCGGAACTTTGCTAGGTCGGGACTCAAATCCGGGTCTTTCGTTTGCCAGGTACTGCTCTAAACCACTGAGCTACCCAGGCTCCCGCCCCAACACATTCTCTCTCGTCTTCTTATTGATGTTATTTGTCAAAATGCCGCGTGTTACCTCAGTTCGATCTACATCCTACAGTTAGGCCAGCCTGGCATCACATTCGTCCCGAATGTGCTTTCCACTAATTTAAACTTTAACGTATGTCTAATATCCGCTCACCGGCCAGTGTCTCCTATCTATAAACCTTAAACCATAACTGAGACACCCCTGGGTCTTGCGCGATATTTTTTTGAGAACACTAAATACTAATCCAAACTTAACGCGTGTCTAATATCCGCTCACCGGCCAGTATCCCCTATCTACAAACTTTAAACCATAACTGAGACACCCCTGGGTCTTGCGCGATATTTTTTTGACAACACTAAACACTAATCCAAACTTAACGCGTGTCTAATATCCGCTTACCGGCCAGTATCCCTTATCTACAAACTTTAAACCATAACTGAGACACCCCTGGGTCTTGCGCGAAATTTTTTGGACAACACTAAACACTAATCCAAACTTAACGCGTGTCTAATATCCGCTCACCGGCCAGTATCCCCTATCTACAAACTTTAAACTATAACTGAGACACCCCTGGGTCTTGCGCGATATTTTTTTGACAACACTAAACACTAATTCAAACTTAACGCGTGTGTAATATCCGCTTACCGGCTAGTATCCCTTATCTACAAATTTTAAACCATAACTGAGACACCCCTGAGTCTTGCGCGAAATTTTTTGGACAACACTAAACACTAATTCAAACTTAACGCGTGTGTAATATCCGCTTACCGGCTAGTATCCCTTATCTACAAATTTTAAACCATAACTGAGACACCCCTGGGTCTTGCGCGATATTTTCAACGACGCCAACATTAAACACAATTCAAACGGCAGCTCCGAACCGATCAATCCCGAACTCTCTGACGAGGAAACACGATGAGTACGCTAATCCCACTTCTGAACTGTAAGGCCCGATCTACAATAGATGGAGTAAGGAGTAGGAGTAGGAGTAAGACAAAATGAAAATAATGATTTCGCTTACTCCCTTACTCCAATAAAAGTTTGCCCGTATACATGACATGGAGTAAGCCTGAATTAAGTAGTAAGAGCTGGAGTAAGGGAATAAGCGAAATAAATTATTTCCATTTCGTCTTACTCCTACTCCTTACTCCATCTATTGTGGATCGGGTCTAAGAGTCAGAGAGAAAAGTATATCGAAAGCCGGAGTTTGCTGGGCCGGGACTCGAACCCGGGTCTTTCGCTTGCCGGGCGACTGCTCTAAACCACTGAATTACCTAGGCTCCGGCCCCAACACACTCTCTCTTGTCTTCTTATTGATGTTATTGTCAAGATGCCGTGTGTTACCTCAGTTCGGTCTACATCCTACATATACAGGGTGTAAAAATTAGACCGACAAACTTTGAGAGGAAATAGAGGACATAAAAACAAACATATTTTGTTAATAATGTTTTTCTCTACGACGCTTCGTTTTAATACTACAGAGTACAAAATAGGAATTTTATGATTTTAACAAAAAACATATAAGTGGAAAAATTAAATTTATTTCAATTACACATATATATTTTAATCTTCAAAAAACAATAAACAAAAGAACAGAACAAAAATGCGCAATTGATTAGCTCAATTTATAATAAATGTTCAAAAATTCCTCCATTTGCTTCAAAACAAAGATGACATTGTCGAATTTATGAGACACCTATTGAAACAGAAGCAGAATTGGTAGCCCGAATTACTGCTGCAGCATATCAGGTTCAAAATATTCCTGCAGTCTTCGAGTGTGTGAGATAATCAATGTTTTGACGATGTTATCTTTGTGTTGAAGTAAATGAAGGAATTTTTGAACATTTATTATAAATTGAGCTAATCAATTGCGCATTTTTGTTTCGTTCTTTTGTTCATTGTTTTTTGAAGATTAAAATATATATGTATAATTGAAATAAATTTAATTTTTCCACTTATATGTTTTTTGTTAAAATCATAAAATTCCTATTTTGTACACTATAGTATTAAAACGAAGCATCGTAGAGAAAAACATTATTAACC
>NW_022639527.1:555240-558484 GCF_010583005.1 Odontomachus brunneus | reverse complement strand
ACTCGAACCCGGGTCTTTCGCTTGCCGGGCGACTGCTCTAAACCACTGAATTACCTAGGCTCCGGCCCCAACACACTCTCTCTTGTCTTCTTATTGATGTTATTGTCAAGATGCCGTGTGTTACCTCAGTTCGGTCTACATCCTACATATACAGGGTGTAAAAATTAGACCGACAAACTTTGAGAGGAAATAGAGGACATAAAAACAAACATATTTTGTTAATAATGTTTTTCTCTACGACGCTTCGTTTTAATACTACAGAGTACAAAATAGGAATTTTATGATTTTAACAAAAAACATATAAGTGGAAAAATTAAATTTATTTCAATTACACATATATATTTTAATCTTCAAAAAACAATAAACAAAAGAACAGAACAAAAATGCGCAATTGATTAGCTCAATTTATAATAAATGTTCAAAAATTCCTCCATTTGCTTCAAAACAAAGATGACATTGTCGAATTTATGAGACACCTATTGAAACAGAAGCAGAATTGGTAGCCCGAATTACTGCTGCAGCATATCAGGTTCAAAATATTCCTGCAGTCTTCGAGTGTGTGAGATAATCAATGTTTTGACGATGTTATCTTTGTGTTGAAGTAAATGAAGGAATTTTTGAACATTTATTATAAATTGAGCTAATCAATTGCGCATTTTTGTTTCGTTCTTTTGTTCATTGTTTTTTGAAGATTAAAATATATATGTATAATTGAAATAAATTTAATTTTTCCACTTATATGTTTTTTGTTAAAATCATAAAATTCCTATTTTGTACACTATAGTATTAAAACGAAGCATCGTAGAGAAAAACATTATTAACCAAATATGTTTGTTTTTATGTCCTCTATTTCCCCTCAAAGTTTGTCGGTCTAATTTTTTTACATTCTGTATATACAAAATGAATATGTTGTAGAGATATAGTACGAAATAAAAATCTTACTGTTTTATTTCTTACTGTGATATTTGCAATAATTAACGAGATATTAATTAAAGAAGATTTATGAATAATCACGCGAGATATGGTAGATGAGCTATAGTGAGAATGTCTGCCATCGTGTGCTTGTACATTAAATCAAACTGAACAAAACATTTTTCTATCATTTGCCTAATAATATTGTAGATTTTTAATTATTAATTAAAGAAAGTTGGCGGATGGTCACTCGCAATAATATATTAATGTCATCTAATTAATAACTAAAAATCTAAAAAATTATTAGGAAAAAGATAAAGGACTTTTTTGTTCAATTTGACGTAATGTACAAGCATACGACAGTAGATGTCGCCACTACAGCTCATTTACCATATCTTGTGTGATCATTCATAAATCTTCTTTAATTAATATTTCGATAATTATTACGAATATCGCAAAATGATATAGGACTTTTATGTTCACCTTAATCCGTACTATACTTCCACAAGAGCTTCGAAGGTTATTCGAAGACAGCCTGTATATATTACTATTATTATATTGTTATTATTATTAGATAGCCATTAAATTTAAATTATCGTTTCCACATATCTGGTAATGGCTATTATTAGTTTATCTCTCTTACTTTACTTTGCTTACAAAACCTTTACAAAACCAAATATCGTGTTTGGTCATCCTAGGTGATAACAATTCGGAAACTCGGCCAAACGTGGACCGGAATACGGACGGTCGTTCATCTTTAACCGACGGTGACGGCGCATGTGAGAAAATCACTCACGAATCTTACGGACCTAACGATATAAAAGTTATAAAAAGCGAATTACAGGTACACACACATTAGTATATTGTTCAGCTTATCATTTGAGTTCTTTTCTTAATGTGCCTTCCATTTGGATGAAATTTCGTTGATTAATTTTTAACACGTTGTACAAGTACGCGTTACTTCCCAGCTCTAGTTATCGGTTTGACACAATTAATTAAAGCGTACTTTAATCCAACGCACGGTTCTTATAAGCCTTTCATCTTTATCTCTTTTTGACTTTAATAAACTCATTCCTAAAAAGGATAACGATGAAAATCGCCGGAATTGCAGGACAGCGTCGCAGAGAGTTTCACGGTAATCGCGAATCGTCGCTCGCCGTTGGCCATTCTCGAGGAATACGCGAAGCGGTGCAAGGTGTCAATCAAATACGAGTACAAGCAGAAGCCGAATCTATATGTGATCAACGGTGACCTCTGCGGATTTCGCGGTAACGCTTTATGTCCACACGGACCGCTTTAGGCGGTTGCACGTTATCATCTGTTACGTTAAGCGTGTCAAATATCTCACCTCTTTGCGCAACGACAACACAGGTGCTTTAATATTCCTTTAAACGATCCTATCGCTCCGTAAGTTCATTCGCGCAAGTCTCATCGTTTAAGATTCGCCGCGAGCGTTTCTTCGTGCATCATTAAACGTAGTTTGCATAATGTGCCAGCGATGTCTTGTGCCGCGACCCAAGATCTGGCCAAGAACGAATTGGCAGCGAAAATACTATGGATGGTGGCCGAGCGTCAGATGGATGGCTCGAAACTCTCGTCGTTCGTCTGCGGATTGTCGGATTTTTCGCGAGGGGAGTAAGTTTTCGAGACGAGAGAGCAGCGTTATAAAAGTGATATGTGGTTTCTAAATTTCTTGGAGTGAAATTTGGTAATTATGCATTTTAACAGAGCAACCTCCAATGACCTTGATCTTGACATATGTTATCTTGACATATGTTCACCCTCCTGAATAATCCTCAAAAAGTTTTAGGCAGCGCTCGTTGTTTCTTAAAAAACTATTAACAAAAGAAGTTGCATAAAATGAATGTAATTTTTGGACACCGTATATAAAAACAAAAACAACGAATTTGTAAGTAGGAAGATGCATGCTACACACACATACACACACACTGCTTGGCTGCCTATGCGCTTGCCCGCCCGGCAGGGGGGGCTCGCGGTGAGTGCGTATGTTGCTATTATATATACAGGGTGTCCCGCGGACCAGAAGAAAAATATAAATAGAACACATAAAAGTGAACAAAAATTGTATAGGTCATTTTTCAAACAACCACGTAAAATTTCGAGATATTAATTAAAATAGTTGGACAAATTAGAACGCGCGACGCGACAGGCGGGACATACGGCTTGCAGCGGTCGGCGAAGACAATGGAAGAATGCACACGTACACGGACGCAACACGGAGCTACTCATTTCAATATGCCAAACGGCCCACCTCTCTGGCTTATAAGATAGGCCCGCGAACAATCATCCATTTTCTTCGCCGGCCGCGGCG
>NW_022639527.1:553264-554431 GCF_010583005.1 Odontomachus brunneus | reverse complement strand
AATAATTATCGAGATATTAATTGTAAAAAACTTGTAAATGATCATGCAGAATATGGTAAATGAGTTATAGTAGCGACAACTGCCGTCGTGTACTTATACTTTAGATCAAATTGAACAAAAAAGTCCTCTACCATTTTCCAAATAATCACATAGATTTTTAATTATTAATTAAAGTAGATTATTCCACGATTTTGCGTGATAATGCATTCATCTTCTTTAATTAATAATTAAAAATATATATGATTATTTGCAAAATGGTAGAGGACTTTTTTGTTCAATTTGACCTAAAGTATAAGTACACAACGGCAGTCGTTGCTATTACAACTCATTTACCATATCCTGCATATCATTCACAAATTTTCTACAATTAATATCTCCATAATTATTGCGAATATCGCAAAACGGTATAGGACTTTTATGTTCACCTCAACTTGTTCTAAGTCCCCACAAAATGCCTGGAGGAGAGTGTGAGACACCCTGTATACATATGCACCCAACGCGAGCCCGCCCTGTCGGACAGGCGAGTGCACGGACGTCCAAGTAGTGTGTGTGTGTGTGTGTATGTGTGTGTGTGTGTGTGTGTGCAAATCTACAGATCAAATGAACAACTTCTTTTGTTAATAATTTTTTAAGAAATAACGAGCGCCGCCTAGATTTTTTAGGGTTACTCAGGAGGGTGACCTCTATAACATATGTCAAGATGAAAGTCATTGGAGGTTGCTCCGTTAAAATGCATAATTACCATTGAGATAAAACTTTTTGTAACTTGTTCAATATGTTATTTACACGGTTCTTAGATTAGTGTCATTATCCAGGCTTGTTCAGTCAGACTTGACTTTAAGCTTGAATAAAACATTCACTCTTACAATTTCGAGTGACTCTCGAGTGATAGTAAAAATATTTATTATTTATTATGAGATTCCACTGCAAGAAATTTAGAAATTAAATCTTAACGATTCGAAGTTTTGCGAAGCAACATGCTTGTGTACGAAAAAAACATTTGTTTTGTTGAAAATAATAAGACAAACTATTCGTGTCGCGAAAATTCGAGCTCGCACTTCGAAAAAGATGTGTGTTCAAAAGTCACTTCGTTTACTATTCTGTGATCCTCTTCTACCCTCGATATTCCCTCCGCCAGGATGTTAGAGATAATAGCGTTTAATCAGG
>NW_022639527.1:553117-553254 GCF_010583005.1 Odontomachus brunneus | reverse complement strand
ACGTAAAATTTCGAGATATTAATTAAAATAGTTGGACAAATTAGAACGCGCGACGCGACAGGCGGGACATACGGCTTGCAGCGGTCGGCGAAGACAATGGAAGAATGCACACGTACACGGACGCAACACGGAGCTAC
>NW_022639527.1:551309-553107 GCF_010583005.1 Odontomachus brunneus | reverse complement strand
TAAACAAAAATTATATAGGCCATTTTTCAAACAAACACGTAAAATTTCGAGATATTAATTATCGAGATATTTTTTCTTACGCGGGTAACCCTGTATACAGGGTGTCTCACCCTCTCCTCCGGGCATTTTGTGAGAACGTACAACAGGTTGAGGTGAACATAAAAGTCCTATGCCGTTTTGCGATATTCGCAATAATTATCGAGATATTAATTGTAAAAAACTTGTAAATGATCATGCAGAATATGGTAAATGAGTTATAGTAGCGACAACTGCCGTCGTGTACTTATACTTTAGATCAAATTGAACAAAAAAGTCCTCTACCATTTTCCAAATAATCACATAGATTTTTAATTATTAATTAAAGTAGATTATTCCACGATTTTGCGTGATAATGCATTCATCTTCTTTAATTAATAATTAAAAATATATATGATTATTTGCAAAATGGTAGAGGACTTTTTTGTTCAATTTGACCTAAAGTATAAGTACACAACGGCAGTCGTTGCTATTACAACTCATTTACCATATCCTGCATATCATTCACAAATTTTCTACAATTAATATCTCCATAATTATTGCGAATATCGCAAAACGGTATAGGACTTTTATGTTCACCTCAACTTGTTCTAAGTCCCCACAAAATGCCTGGAGGAGAGTGTGAGACACCCTGTATACATATGCACCCAACGCGAGCCCGCCCTGTCGGACAGGCGAGTGCACGGACGTCCAAGTAGTGTGTGTGTGTGTGTGTATGTGTGTGTGTGTGTGTGTGTGCAAATCTACAGATCAAATGAACAACTTCTTTTGTTAATAATTTTTTAAGAAATAACGAGCGCCGCCTAGATTTTTTAGGGTTACTCAGGAGGGTGACCTCTATAACATATGTCAAGATGAAAGTCATTGGAGGTTGCTCCGTTAAAATGCATAATTACCATTGAGATAAAACTTTTTGTAACTTGTTCAATATGTTATTTACACGGTTCTTAGATTAGTGTCATTATCCAGGCTTGTTCAGTCAGACTTGACTTTAAGCTTGAATAAAACATTCACTCTTACAATTTCGAGTGACTCTCGAGTGATAGTAAAAATATTTATTATTTATTATGAGATTCCACTGCAAGAAATTTAGAAATTAAATCTTAACGATTCGAAGTTTTGCGAAGCAACATGCTTGTGTACGAAAAAAACATTTGTTTTGTTGAAAATAATAAGACAAACTATTCGTGTCGCGAAAATTCGAGCTCGCACTTCGAAAAAGATGTGTGTTCAAAAGTCACTTCGTTTACTATTCTGTGATCCTCTTCTACCCTCGATATTCCCTCCGCCAGGATGTTAGAGATAATAGCGTTTAATCAGGGCGAGTTGAAGAACGCGTCGCAAAAGATCTACAAGTTCTGCCTCGAAAGGGGAAAGCCCGCTCCGGAATACTCGATTCGCAATTCCAGGACGAATCAAGGATTCGTGTACATGGCTCAGTGCGCGGCTTTGGGTTACATTGGAGTTGGTATGTTATTGTTTTCTCTCTATATGGAGAGAATTTTATAATAAATTTTATATTTTATATTTTATATTAAATTTTATAGTAAATTTTTATAGTAAGAATGAT
This sequence comes from Odontomachus brunneus, assembly GCF_010583005.1. Taxonomy (NCBI): domain Eukaryota; kingdom Metazoa; phylum Arthropoda; class Insecta; order Hymenoptera; family Formicidae; genus Odontomachus; species Odontomachus brunneus. The sequence continues at coordinate 551,501 of NW_022639527.1, read as the reverse complement.
TTTAGAATTTTTGTAACTGAAGAATACATTGAAATTTTGTCTTATTTTGAGAAATTAAATATACTCATTAAATTTACTAATTAAGAAATTTAATTTATTCCTACACACATAGTACTAAAAAATAAAGTGAAGTGGGAAAATATGTATATAAAAAAAGATAATTTATTATCTATCCTTATGCCATTTATACAT
>NW_022639527.1:551084-551299 GCF_010583005.1 Odontomachus brunneus | reverse complement strand
CAACTATTTTAATTAATATCTCGAAATTTTACGTGTTTGTTTGAAAAATGGTCTATATAATTTTTGTTTACTTTTATGTGTTCTACTTATATTTCTCTTTTGGTCCGTCTTACGCGGGACACCCTGTATATATAGGGTGTCCCGCGTAAGACGGACCAAAAGAGAAATATAAGTAGAACACATAAAAGTAAACAAAAATTATATAGGCCATTTTT
>NW_022639527.1:549995-550830 GCF_010583005.1 Odontomachus brunneus | reverse complement strand
GTAAAGTGTTACAAGCTAATAACTCTAAACATATTTGTCCTATCAAAAAGTTGTTCATGAGAAAGTTTTATATATTCGAGGGGTCTTTCTAACTACGTAAATAGAAATCCACTTCTGTCCCCCTTTGAAGAGGGGCGGAGGGTAACTTTAAAGTTTCAAATGGGACCCTTTATACAATGTTACATATTTGGATTCTACGAGAAAAACAAGTAAATTTTATCTAAAACATTTTTTTGGAAAATACTCGTATCAAAAGCTATAAATATTTAAACTTTAATGTAGAGTGCATTGAAATTAATGATAAATTAAATAGACTCATAGTTTTTTTGTTTATTTTATTAAATGTTCGAACCATTGACATTTAAACATTTATTAATTCTTTTTACAAAACTTTGTCTAACTTTTAGCTTGCACTAAGGTGACCCCAGAAATGTTGTTTAGAGTTTAGAGTTTAGATTTTCAGCTTGACCTTCAAGATTTTTTCAAGGTCAAGTTGGTTTTTTTAAATGAAACCTCCTATTTTTTATTGCATATTCTTGTAGCTTATCTCGAGAGCTTTCCAAAACATTAGAATAACGCAGTGCCCGTAATTATTTCCACATTTCGAGCAGATTTCAGAGATAACGCCTACTACTCCCCCCGCAGCTGCTCCCCGCTCGACGGCTAGGCCGATCGCGCGTGAGATGTTCGACCTCAGAATCGTATCATTGATTGTTAAATTATTATCAAAATATTTTTTCCTCAATAATTTTTATTTTTATAAATAAACACATTTTTTATTTGTAACTATATATATATATATATATATATATATATATATATATATATATATATA
>NW_022639527.1:520486-549942 GCF_010583005.1 Odontomachus brunneus | reverse complement strand
TATATATATATATATATATATATATATATATATATATATATATATATATATGTATGTATGTATGTATGTATGTATGTATGTATGTATGTATGGATTCATAATAATACGATAACAATAACAAAAAGTATAAATATAAAAATTTTAACAATAGATTTCCACATCACCCATGAGGTACTATTGTTGATGCGTTTTTTTAAGTGGTTTCCCCAGTTGGCCTATTTCACTATGATGATGAAATATATGTTAGCTCGGCAAGAAAACACAAAATTCTATATCATAAAATATTAGTTTGCTGTTCATTCTCCAGATAATTCCAGTTGCAAGATAATATCGAAGCAGAGCACTCTCATTATTAACAAATACACTTTTTTTAAGATATCAATGTTTAAATTTCTGTAACCTCACATGAAAACTTTAACGCTCAATGGATATATAGTTACAAATAAAAATGTATTTATTTATAAAAATAGAAATTATTGGGGAAGGAAAATATTTTGATAATAATTTAACAGATCGATGATACGATCTTGAGGCCGAACATCTCACGCGCGATCGGCAGCCTAGCTGTCGAGCAGGGAGCGGCTGCGGGGGGAGTAGTAGGCGTTGCCTCTGAAATCTGCTCGAAATGTGGAAATAATTCCGAGCACTGGAATAACGTATCATTTCATTAAGTATTTTTTGAATAATGAAACTTGAAAAGTTACATTAAGTCAAATTGGACAAAAAAAACCTTTATCATTTCAAATAACCACGTAGATTTTTAGTCATTAATAAAATTTTTTTTCAATATTTAACATAAAGGACAATAAGAGTTCAAGCACAGGTTGAATAGTGCTATTAAAACTATTAAAAAATAGTGACCCAATCTCACAATGAGACGAAATTTATTAATTATCAAACGCGTTTCGGTCTAATTTTACAGACCCTCCTCAGTGATTACAATAATATTTAAGTGTCGCAAAAATAAAAAAAAGTCGCAATAGTCGGTGTTACAATGTTATTTTTTCCTCATATTTGGTTTGGTTACTCTATCTTAATACGTTTTTTTAGATGATTACACCACAGCACCTTAGTACGTGCGATGGAGTGACCAATCTTAGAATAAATTACTAGTATCTTCCAGGAAAAATTTCTTTGTCTAAATGAATATTTACGTTGATGCTTCCGAGTCCCGTAGGCAAAAACTTGTAGCGACAGTTTTTTTGTAACAACTATTGTAACACCGACTATTGCGACTTTTTTATTTTTGCGACACTTATATATTATTGTAATCACTGAGGAGGGTCTGTGAAATTAGACCGAAACGCGTTTGATAATTAATAAATTTCGTCTCATTGTGAGATTGGGTCACTATTTTTTAATAGTTTTAATACTACTATTCAACCTGTGCTTGAACTCTTATTATCCTTTATGTTAAATATTGATATACTCAGGAAGAGTTTTTAGTTTTTTTAGTTCAAATTTTTTTTTGATTGTGCGCGATAATGCACAAATCTTCTTTAATTAATATCTAAAAATCTATGTAGTTATTTGTAAAAGGTAGAAAACGATTTTTTGTTCAATTTAACCTAATGTATAAATATATATCGTAAGTATATCGCGCATGATCACTCACTAATCTTCCTTAATTAAAAGTTTAAGATTTATTGCGAATATCGCAAAACGGTATGAGATTTTTATGTTTATTTCAATCCGTTCTACTTTCTCACAAATAATGCAGAAGAGAGTCTGAGACACCCTGTATTCTTCGGTTTTATATGTGCTAGATTTTAGCACCTGAATTATACTATTAAAAATTTGCTACGTTGCTTAGCAACGTATTCTATTACAATATAATATTTTCTTCGTGTAAGTGTAACACCTCCTCTCGTACGAATTTCTCATTGTGCGCTACTTCGTTGTACCAAGACTGATTCATTATTGTAATCGAAAAATCATTGATCATTATCGTGGAAGAACATTTGATAACCTAGAGCGCGGAATATATAATTTATGAACGCACGTTTTCTCCTTGAAGTCATATCTTTATGTTGACATTTAAATATTAATCAATTATAATTATTTGACACCTGTTTTCTAATACTTTTAGGACAAGGCTTAAGGAAAGACGGTGCTAAGATCGCGGCTGCTGAAAACTTATATCAAAAATACAGCGAAGCGGAGCAACAGTTGGTATGAGGCGATATGAGAGAGGATTCGTTTGCGGCGTTTACCAAAGTGCAATCTACCTTTTATTCGACCTTTCTATAAAGATAAAAATTTAAATAAATATCGAATAAATAACAATTGATACTTTCGTGTTATCTTCTTTGCAGAGTGAAATGGAGATCGAACTCGAGTTTAACACGTTAGATTTGCGAAGAACACGAGCATACGTAGACGCGGGTACAATTGAAATTAAAAAAGCAAAAAGCGCATTCCGACACGCGAGTGAATTCACTACAATCTCCACTGTTACTCTAATGACTAAATTCGTCATAATTCGTCGTAACTCGTCGTAACTCGTTTTTCTTTACGAGAAACACTAGCAACGCTATCATGGTATTTTGGTGACGATCCAAGGTAGCTTACCGGTCTTCTTAAAAGACCAGTAATCGTACAAGAGCTTGCCAAGCACAAGGAATATTAATGATGCCAATATAACGTTCAAAACATCGAGGGGATGGAGCCAGGAATCCTCGTCCGGTGCAATACAAATCTCCGTTCGCGTAAGATCGCGTATCTGAAAGGCGTTTCATATTATTAAGTTGAGAGGACGACTGATTGCGACTGCATTGTTCATTTATGCAGTTTCTTGTTTCTCGATAATTGCGGAAAGGACAAAGGACACCGTCATTGAGTACCTGTTTGTTCGCGTTGTCGTTGTCATTCACGAAAGCGCATCTCACGTCGTTGATATCCTTCACCAGATTCGGATATCTAATTAGCAGCACCTATAAGGATATGAACTACGTGAAATTGACTTGAAATTGACTTGACAGAAATAAGAATTCGCTATTCCGATTACAATACTAAAGGCAGATTCCCGCAAAAATAGATAAAAGAAATAAAATATCAGTATTTACGAATTCCGAATATTTTAAACAATATAGGATCTTTTTGCAAAAATACAAATTATGCAAGATTGACTTGATAGAAATTAAAGATTTGCCACTTCGAATTATTGCTTGATTGTTGAATTGTTGAAATTAGGAAACGGATATTTGCGAGAAAAAAAATATCAAATATTACAAATTTTTAGAAATTTTTAAGTCAGAAATAAGTTTCTCTCATTATATTGCCGAATTCTTTTTTATCTGTTCCTCTGTTTTTGTATCTATTTTTACTTTTTTGCATTTCAAAGTAACCAAGATAGAGGAAACTCAACAAAAATATTTTTTATATTTTAAAAATAAATTAATTTTTATAATTATAGATATTATTACTTCCTTTCTGTTACATATAAAAAATTGTATACTGCATTCATGTACATAAATATTACTTGTTTCAAACACTTTATAAGCTTATATATTCATAAATCTATCATAAGTTCACAAGCATAAATTTCCTCAAAATACTTCCTGAATCCTAGTAAGTTTAGTATTTCAATGAAGAATATTGAATTAAAGAAAAAATTCGATTTGCTTACTATACAGAATTAAACCAATTTTTTTCTTAGGTAGAGTTTTATAATATTCTTTTAAAGAGAATAAATTCTTTTGAATACATAATAAATGAACTTTTCTAAAATTTGTGATGAATATATTTTAAGATTATTATGAAGAAAGTATTCTTAGTTAAGAAAGGATTCTCTCTTAACTAAGAATATTTTCTTCATAATAATCTTAAAATATACTCATCACAAATTTTAGAAAATAAAATAAAATAAAATAAAATAAAATGAGTAATCGCTTTTCTTAGCAATAGAATATTTTTCTGTGTGTATTTATCTATTTTTACCTTTCCACGATTCAAAGTAACCAAGATAGAGGAAATTTTGCAATAATACTTTTTTATATTTTAATATTTGCATATTTTAATTTTTACAATTATCTATTGACCATTATCTTTATTCTAAGTTCTCTTTTATCGGTAAAAGAGAGTTTAAAAGAGAGTTTAAAATAAGGACTATTATCTTCCTCTTTTTTACATCTATCTACTTCTATTTCCGAGAAAAGAAGGAGCTTGGATTAATCAAGATGGCGCTTGATCGGCGACCTAAGCTTCGCGCATAAAAACGCGCTCGATTTTACCTGAAAGCTCGGCGTAAAGTGGCAGTCGCACGTCCATGAATTATTACCGAGATACAGGCTGGCCGCGTTGCCGTTGTGCAGAACGTTCTCCAAAGCGTAAGTGGGAAACTGAAAGATGCAAAGAGCAAAGAATCATAAACCGTGTTTGCGCGTCTGGCACGCATATTAAACACACGTGCGAGCTGATATCGAAGTGTGTATGCAACGCGTAACTCTTTGTGATGTCCTTAAATCACGTATCTCGTTTCTTAATCGTCTCAGGGCGCGTCACACAGGAAGAGAGATCAGGTTCAATTAATCTCTCTACGCTTTAACATCTGTCACGGCGGCGAAACAGACGCCTCGTGCGCAATGCCCTGGAACGACGGCGAATCTCGATACGTCCAACTAACATCGATGAGTTTGTTCCCCCGAAGATTAAGGAGCCGAAAGTGGTCCAGCCAGTTCGATCCTTCCAGCCGAACAATAGACTCCACTAGATTGTCGTCTATGTAAAGATCCAACACCGACTGGTAGACGGGATTTGTCGTAAGCGGAGTTAAATCACTGATCTGCAAAGATGTAATTAGGAAATCAGATTAGAAGCATCGCAGATAAACAGATGTACGTGGATTTGACAACAATTTTACTAGTCAATTTGTAAAGATTGCATCCCTTATGAGTGGTTCGTATGACACTCATCTTTATCATATAGAATGACGAAAAAATGCTTGATATATTTGCATTTGCCGAAAATGTGATCATATTAGGTTAAGTTATTTGTTTCTGTGGATAAAAAATATTTTTTCTTCTCAGCAAAATATATGGTTTCCAACAGATTTTTTGATGCTGAATACGATCCTGTTGATACAATTAACATATCTCGCTTTATTTTATTGTTATTTTAATTTAAAAACCTTTAAAAATATCGTTTTTTTCGCTTGGACGTTAAGATATTTCAAAATCCTGATGTGATAGACAAAATGACCGGATTTGAACTCGGCGCATAGAAAAACATAAGGAATGATTTCATCAAAAAAGTGATCCTTTAATTATTAATTATTAATTATTAATTATTAATTATTAATTATTAATTATTAATTATTAATTATTAATTATTAATTATTAATTATTAATTATTAATTATTAATTATTAATTATTAATTATTAATTATTAATTATTAATTATTAATTATTAATTATTAATTATTAATTATTAATTATTAATTATTAATTATTAATTATTAATTATTAATTATTAATTATTAATTATTAATTATTAATTATTAATTATTAACTATTAATTATTAATTATTTATTATTGAATTAATTATTACTTATTGATTATAGAATTTTAATTTTTCATTTGAATCAACTTGATTTATGGATGCCAAACTCTAGGGAGTTAAATCTTATTAAAATGTAAGTTTTATATATAAATTGTTATAAAATTTTATTAAATTTAATGAGTTATAAATTTGAATTGCAAGAAATTGCGTGAAATTATTTTTCATCCTTTTGTTAAAAATAAATTTAAAATTGTTTTGTTAAAATTCATTAAAATTTTGAGAACTTGTATATATATATACATAGACTATATAAAATTTTGTAAGATATAAGACTATATAAGATTTTATAAGATTTTATAAATTACAACATATTTTTGTGAAATTTTTAGAGCTATAAATACAAATTGCAAATGGAAGAAATTATTTTTTCATCTTTTTGTTGAAATTTATTAAAGTATATAAAAATTATTTATGAAAGTTAAAGATATTGTAAACTATACCGGATTTTATAAAATTTTACAAATTACAATGAAATTTTGTAGAATTCTATAAGTTACAAATTTAAATTGCGAGAATGAGAACTGAATGAGAGGATTTATTTCTCCATCTTTTTGCAAAAGTTTGTTAGGATTTATTAAAATTTAGATCTTGTCTAAACTATATAAAATTTTATAGAATTTTCCAAATATTATAGAAGTAAAATTTTGTGAAAGTTTACAAATTATAGATATAATTTGCTAGAACCTTGTTTCCGGTTAGACGAAGGGTGGTCGTGTTCGCCGGTAAGAAGTCGGGCATGTCGGTGAGGCCGCGGTGGCTACAATTTACCGAGGTGAAAGCTATGACTTGCCCCTGAGCGGTGAGCTTGCCGGCACGTCCGACCACGTAGACTAGTTCGCACTCGCAGATGGTCCGTTTGCATTCCTCTCTCAGCGCCTGCAAATTAAAAGTCGACTCTGGCCGCGAATTTCGCGTGGCAATCTAGCGAAGCTTCCGCTGTTCCTTTTCTTGATTTTTCACGGCGTTATCCCATTTTATTAGCGTTTATGCGCGAAAGAAGGGAGTGTATTTTCACGTTACCACGATTATTTCGACGACCGGGACAAGCGGTCTTCCATCATACGGTGCGGCGCAAAGCAATTTGTCTCTGTCGACGACTCTGCTCGCGACTGATCCTTCGGTGGAGTCCAAAATCCAGGCGGTATCTTCCGTACATCTCAACGGATTACCTTCGCCGGTACAGTCTCATTAATAACATATGAGATGCGCGCGCGAAAAACAGAGAGACAAAGAGAATGAACATATTAGTCTCTTGTGTGTGCAATTTCGGTTAAAAAGAATCATCGGCCTGAGTACTTTCTACGGAGAGAGAATTCAGATTTTTTACTGTCGTGCGACGAGAGATGCTCGAACGCAGCGAAACGATCTAACAATCAATAACTTATCGTAAATAAACATGATAGAATCATGCGAAAAGATCGATTGAAAAGATATATTGTATGTCCCAAAAAGGTTTGGTTGAATTAACCAAATATCTGGTCGAATATGAACGATCCAGAAATTCCGATTAAAGTAATCCAGATTCTGTTTAAGTCAACCAAAAATCTTGTTAATTTAAACAGAATCGAGTTACTTCAATCGGAATTTCTGGATCGTTCATATTCGACCAGACATTTGGTTAATTCAACCAAACCTTTTTTTCCGTGCCCGATAATCAACGGCAAATTATTGATTGTTACAACAAAAGGGAAGTGTTATAAGCACTATTTTACAGATTTGTTCGATCAATTGTCACTTTACGGATATATCTTTTTACTTCAATGTATTTTTCAAGGATTTTTAGCATGCGTTTTCTTGCTTCTAATGTCATTAAAAAGAGATGGATAATGTGAATACGCAGAAGCTTTAATAGTTGTCATCTGAAACTTTTTTCACGTGAGATGCTCAGATTTTTACTCAAAGTTAGATCCAAACTTTTCAGTTCTATATGTGATATTTATATATATATATATATATATATATATATATATATATATATATATATATCACGATTCAACTGAAAAACTCTTATCTAACTTTGAATTCAAATTTGAACATCTTACTTGAGACGAGTTGCAACTAATAACTATTAACACGGACCTAAGATTTGAATCCAGAGTTAAATCTACTCTCTAAATTTCTCGAAGCGGAATTAATCGTTAATTAAACAATTGTCTTGAATTGAATGTATTGAAAGCACTCATCAATCAATTGAATTCATCTATTAAGTTTGTTGAAATTAATTGTCAATTTCAGAGGTTTCCAATTGAATTGGTTCATATATAAAAAGTTCATATTAATCGTCAATTAAATACACGATAATTAATTTAAAAAGTAATTAATTACTCGCAACTCTGCTATATTTTCATTCGAAGCGATAGTGACAATATTGCCACTCGAAATCGCAAGAACAAAAGTTTCACTCAAGCTTAGAGCGAATTCTGACTCCATATGAGCAATTGTTTCAATTGATTAGAGTAAATATATTCCTGTGACAGTGGAGTACATTAGATTCACTCTTTGAATGAAAATATTCACTCAACAATTCAAAATGGAGAATTCACTCTATATAAATGAAAAATCATTCGAATTCAGGTGACTCGGTGGTCACCCTATTTTTCGAGTAAAACTTTATCCCAAAAAACTGAGAAAATTAAATTTTTTAATTAAATCGTATGATATACATTTTGTATATTTGTAGCTTTTGTATATTATTTTTATATTATTTGTTATTATTTATATATTTGTAGTCATAATACAAATAAACAACCTAGTTTTAATTTTAAAGCCTATATCAATAATTGTTACTTAAAACTCGTTTCTAGTAAGATTTGAATATAGAGTTAGATGAGAGTTTTTAATTAAATCGCGTTTACAAGTGTAAATATCATATCTATTATAATTCAATTGAAATAACTTGGATTTTGGAATAAAAATTCGTGTATCTTATATGAGACAAGTTTCAAGTGGCGACTATTAATATAAACCTTAGACTCGTATTAATAGTCACTGCTTTTGAAACTCGTAGCGCATAAGATACTCAAATTTGAATTTAAAATCGGAACTAAGTTTTTCAATTGAATTATACGATACATGACATTATATTATATTGATAAGCATAATTTAATTGAAAAACTGATATCTAACCTTAAATTCAAATTGGAGTGTCTCACTCCACTTGAGATAAATTTCGAGTAACGACTATTGATACGCGCATAAATTTAAATCTGGAACTCTTATTCGAAACAAGTTTCTAACTATTAATACGAACCTAAGAGATTCTACATTTCGATGCCAAGAATATATAGCTTTCTGTGGAAATCTCGATAGAGAATTCTGTTTCTTACCGGCTAAATAAAGTTGCTTCAAGGTCGGCACGTCAATAGTTGTAATATTGATCTCCTCGAGAGCGTTGTTCCTTAGATCGAGAATCCTTAAGGCCCGCAGATTCGAAAACACGTTCCTCAGCAGTATTCGTAGCTTAGTGCCGATCACATTGATTTTCTATCGATACAGACACATCTCTTCAAGCTCCCGTAATTTTCAAGGTAAAGTATGTACGTGTAAAACGCCTCATATCGTCTCGCGATAACAAATTTTCGATAACTTTTTTCTTCTCGACATTTAGAGATTTTCCTATGCAAAATTCAAATGCTTAATTATGTTCAGAATTGGAAAAGTTGTTTTTAAAAAGTAACGCGTTACTTGTTTACATATTAAAAAAGTTCACTCGTTATCGTTATCATTACTCAAAAGATAAACAATTGTTACAATTTCCATCTCTATTTCGTTACTTTTTCATCAAGCTTTGAAAACTTTTTTTTAGGAAATTCGCTTTTACCCATTCTATATATAAATTCTATATATATAAAGTAGGGGAGAGTAGTGTCAACAATTATAACGGATTGTCAATTGAAACAAATAATCTAGTGGTAAAATTTGTTAGAGAAAATTTGTTAGAATAAATTATTATTATTATTATTTGAAAGCCTCATCGATATGTGATTTATGTACACATAAACCAAAAGTCATTGTCTCTTACATATTTTCCAATGCAAGCTTGATTATGGAAGAAGTCCGTTAGTAATTTTCAATATCTGTCGAAAAATTCTTTCAACTCATGCCATAAGATTTATCTAAAAATAGACTTTGCTAGACATTTAAATATACGTTTATCAAGTTACTAAATAAGGTAAATGTTGATATTAAATAAGTGAATAATATTCGTAAATAAGAATGGATATGTATATACATATGTGAAAATAGAGATGATCGCAACTGTAACAATGAAAATGATGTCGATTGTAATATATTACTATTGACACTACTTGCAAAGACATATCTAATATTCCAACTTGTTGGAATATTATTTATCAAATAAATTTTTCAACCGAGACAGTCTATTGCCTCAATTTCGTAATGAAAATTATTACGAAAATGTAATATAAAAGGATTAGAAATATCATAATACTGCTCGTTCAGAATCTTGTGTTTAATTTTTCGCCTTCGCATATGTTTACGTTTTTTATAAATGTTTCGAGACTCCGTAGGCTCTAAATCACGAAATTTCCCGACTAATGACATACACGCGGAACTATATACGTAAAGACACTGACGAAAATAAAAGATATATATTTGATATGCTGTGAAAGACACGAACAAAAAAAAAGTCAAGAAAATTACAGTGTACTGAATATAAAAAATAAGCTCATTCCACTGCGCAGGAAACCCATTTTATATTTATCTTCATTGTTTGTCTAATTGAATCTTTATTTTCAATATTTCTTTTTTTTATAAGTTTTAATATAAAATATTAACTTTTTATTATTTTAATCTTGTTGTTTAGCTTAAAGTAAACTACTTTATAACGTATAATTTTATGTATATTTACGTATATTTTATGTTGCTTTTTAAATGATTCACGAGAATTAAAATTGATATTACAATTGACACCCTATACTGTTACAATTAACACTATGTTGGTGTCAATTGTAATTCCTTACTGTCTTTTTATTGAAATAACTTTGAAAACTTTACATTTTACTAATATTGTTATAAAATTGAAACAAAAAAATCACTTAATGTCATATATAAATTTGGTTTCTCACTGATTAATAATAAATGGGATACAATGTAAAAAATTGTTTACATTATTACAATTGGCAGGACTGTCCTCTATAAAATATTGATAAAAGTAACGACTATATTCGTTATCGTTATGCAAAAAGTGTAATTGTGTAACAATTATCGTTATTATTGAAAAAAATAATATCGTTATCAAGTCATTACTGAAAACAATAACTTATAATGATAACGGTGTTACAAGTAACGCATTATTTCTCAATCCTGATTGTTCTAAAGACGACGGCGAAGCGTAATATATCACGATTACTATTATTTTGCTGTAATCTATAAAAATTCTAACAAATAATCCTAGCAAAATTTATTAAAGACACACAGAAAAATATAATTTTACTGCTAAAAAAGTGTTTGCTCAGTTTACTTTTCTTTTTTTAAATAATAGTTATCTTCAACAAAGAATATTTTCTTGATAATAATCTTAAAATATGCTCATATTTTAGAGACAAATTTATAGAAAAGCTTATTATCGTATATTTAAAGAAAAATAATTACTTTTTCTTTAGAAGAATATTATAAAACATTATCGAAGAGAAAGTTAGTCCGATTCTATGTAATAATTAAACTGAATTTTTGTTTTAATTTAATATTCTTGATTGAAATGTAAACATATTAGGATTCAGATTGTATTTTGAATAAATTTGATGCTTATAATGAACTTATGACAGCTTTGCGGATATAAACTTATAAAATACTCGAAACAAATAACACTTGAACGCAATATATATTTTTCTGTGTGTATATAGCTGTTATTTTCGAAGCGGCTGACAAATATTCTCTACCTCGAGTACTGCCATTTCGATCGGAAATGTAGTTGATAATTGAGTCAAATTACTGTTCGCCAGTGTTAACTTTCGCAAACGCGTAAATGTTCGCAGTACTTCCTGTGGATTGAACGTCGCGATTGGCCATTCGCACAGAACGAGCACCTGTATATTTTCGTTCCTGAAAATTCGTAATAAAACATCGAAGGGAAATTACAAACTCGACAGAATTACAAATTCGATCGTAAAAATCAGAAAAAAGATCTCTTCAATTTTGCGTCTTTAATTTCATAACGTCAATTTGTTATGAAGGAATTAAATTAGTTTCAATTAGTTTTTACTCGATGATTGAAAATGCAAGATTGATATTTTAAGCTTGTAATTTTTAACGTGATTATATTTACCTGGCCTTCCACTTGTCTTGGAGACCATTGAAACAGACGAGACGCTGCCGGCTCTCTGCGAAATCACACTCGGGATAATCGATTGTGTGTGGATGATGCCAGTAACAAATGTCGCCTTCCTTCGAGGAAACGCTCGAGCTACGTGTGTATGCGTGGAAAAGAACGAATCTGCAATCGAGACAATTTTTTATAGTGAATACCGAAAAATGATTCCGAAGTAGTAAGTAGCTCACTATGGCTCGTCAAAACATTCCCCCACTACCGACCCTTTGGCACCAGGGTAGAAAGGTGGGAGAATGTTTTGACGGACCATAGTGGGTCACTTACTACTTCCTGAAAAATCAAAATCTCGAAATTTAGAAACTAGGACAATTTCCCACAAAGTCAAGATCGAAATTCGAGAATACCGAGATAAAACATATTGAAATAAAATGTTCCCACACAGAAAAAACTACTATAATTGCTATATTCATATTCTTTATGGTTTAAAATTAGTAAAATATATGAAATTTCATATTAAATAAATATTGCATCAAAAATTGCTGTATTATTATATATCTATCATACATAAAACAACAGTTATTTTAATATATATATTATAATATACAGAGTGCCCCGCGTAAGACGGGTGCCAAAAGAAAAATATAAGTAGAATAGGTAAACGTGAACAAAAATTGTAGAGGTCATTTTTCAATATCCACGTAACATTTTGAGATATTCATTAATAAACAATCATGTAAAATTTTGAAATATTAATTTAAATAGTTGAGCAAATCAGAGCGCGCAACGCAGCAGACGGGACATACGGCTCGTTACGGCCGGCGAAGAAAATGGACGATTGCCCGTGGGTCTATCTCATAGGCCTAGAGGTGGGGACTACGTCTCAGATCTGACACTGCGTGATAGGTCCGCCAGCAATCGTCCATTTTCTTCGCCGGCCGAGGCGAGCCGTATGTCTCGCCTGTCGCGTCGCGCGCTCTAATTTGCTCATCTATTTTAATTAATATCTCGAAATTTCACGTGGTTGTTTGAAAAATGACCTGTACAATTTTTGTTCACTTTTATCTGTTCTACTTATATTGGGAGTACAAATAAGTCTTCGCCGTTTGACAAAAGATGGCCCCACTAGTAAGTTATAGTTGAAATTGTCAGATGTAAAACGTCATATCGTAAGGTTGGACATCTGACAACACCATAACCTTGAAATATTAGCGATTTTGTATCAACATCACATAATTTTTTTCGTGCGAAAATGTCGAGTTTTGAGCCGAATAAGCATCATTTGGGAACTTTTGATTTACTTCTTTAATTAGAAGAAATCTGCAACTGAGGCGCATGTAGAAGCATATGGTGAGGCTGCTTTAAGTGAGAGAAGTTGTCGTGAGTGGTTTCAAAAGTTTAAGAACGCTGAGTTTGACGTCGAAGACAAAGAACGTAGCGGAAGGTCGAAAGACGAGGAACGAAGACGTAGCGGAAGGTACGAAGACGCGGAATTGGAAGCATTATTGGAGGAAGATTCGTGCCAAACGCAAGAAGAACTTGCACTTACATTAGGAGTGACTCAACAAGCAATTTCACATCGTTTAAAATCGTTGGGAATGATTCAAAAGCAAGGAAATTGGATTCCATATGAACTGAAGCCGAGAAACGTTGAACGCCGATTTTGCACATGTGAAATGCTGCTTGCCAAGCATAAACGAAAGGGTTTTTTGCATCGTATAGTCACTGATGATAAAAAATGGATCCACTACGATAACCCAAAGAAGAGGAAATTATGGGGACTACGTGGCCATGCTTTAACATCGATAACCAAACCGAATATTCATGGAAAAAACTCATGTTGTGTATTTGGTGGGATCAGCTTGGTGTCGTGTATTATGAGTTGCTCAAACCGAACGAAACTATTACTGGGGCTCTCTACCGAACAATTGATGATATTGAGCCGAGCACTCAACGAAAAACACGCCCACTACTACTCCAGACACGACAAAATTATTCTCCTGCATGATAATGTTCGTCCACATGTTGCGGCGCCGGTCAAAACCTACTTGGAAACACTCAATTGGGAAGTTTTACCCCACCCGCCGTATTCTCCAGACATTGCTCCCTCTGACTATCACTTGTTTCGATCGATGACGCATGGTCTGTCTGAACAGCACTTCACATCATATAAAGATATCAAAAATTGGGTCAATTCGTGGATAGCTTCAAAAAATGAAGCGTTCTTCCGACGCGGTATCCGTATGCTGCCAGAAAGATGGGAACAAGTAGTGGCTAGCGATGGACAATACTTTGAATAAAACATAAGGTACCGTTCTTTTACAATAAATGCCCAATTTTTTATAAAAAAACGGCGGAGACTTATTTGTACTCCCAATATTTTTCTTTTGGCACGTTTTACGCGGGACACCCTATATAATTACTATATCCTTATATATACAGGGTATCCGAAACCTTTCTTGACACAAATCGTAGAAAAATAGAACAGATTAAACAGAACAGAAAAGTCAAATACCATTTTGCGAAATTCGCAATGATTTTCGAGTAATTAATTATTTTGTCTTAGCTCTACGCCCCTGTGGAGTTGGTGTGTTATAATTATCAGACACTCTGTATACAGGGTGTTCCACGTAAGACGTGCCAAAAGAAAAATATAAATAGAATACATAAAAGTGAACAAAAATTGTATAGGTCATTTTTCAAACAACCACGTAAAATTTCGAAATATTAATTAAAATAGTTGGGCATATCAGAGCGCGGCGACACGGCAGGCGGGACATATGGCTTGCCGCGGCCGGCAAAGGAAATAGACGGCTCGCGGGCCTATCTTATAGGCCAGAGAGGGGGACCGTTTGGCATACTGAAATGAGTAGCTCCGTGTTGCGTCCGTGTATGTGTGCGTTCTTCCATTTTCTTTGCCGGCCGCGGCGAGCCGTATGTCTCGCCTGCCGCGTCGCCGCGCTCTGATATGCCCAACTATTTTAATTAATATCTCAAAATTTTACGTGGTTGCTTGAAAAATGACCTATACAATTTTGTTCACTTTTATATGTTCTATTTATATCTTTCTTTCCGTATGTCTTACGCAGGACACCCTGTATATATACAGGGTGTCCCGAAATCCCATGATGACCCTTGGTGAGAACATAGAACGGATTGAGGTGAGCAAGAAAGTCCTGTGCCGTTTTGCGATATTCGCAATAGTTTTTGAGAAATTAATTATTTTGTCTCAACAAATTAGCGTACAGAAAGCGGCAGCGGAAAGAAAAATGCCTTCGGCCGACGTGCGACCGTGACACTCGCGAATCGTATCTCGCCGCGTCCCTCCGCCCATAGCGGAGATTAAATCGACTAGGTGACTCGGTCGCCACTATAGGTGCATTCAGAGAGTCTCTATCAACGCTACTGCATGATTTTATCTTTATCACTTTTTTTAGATATACAACGAGAATAGAATAATGCGTTAGCAATCAATAACGCTGGTAACATGCTCTTTAAACGTATTTTATAATATTCATTATCTAGGATATTATATTTAATATAATCTAAAGTTTATATCAAACGCTGTTTACGATCGTTTTATTGGTCAAATAGTATTGTAAAATGCACTTAAAACGACGTTAAATACTAGATCAGATTATATGAATCGGCTTGTGGATAAGATCCATTTAGTATTTGCAATGTCGAACGGACCTTGTCCTATGATTAATAAATATTAAGTAAATTTTAAGTGGATTCATGTCAAGGAAGTAATATGCTCATATCACAGGGATAGTTTGTCGTGGGAATTTTCTCCATGCAGGAGCCTTGTACACATATGCGCACAGGTTTCTGCATAGAAAAAATTCCAACGGTACCTCCTTACTATATCACACTCACGATTGGCGATTGCATTTGCGTTGCGCTTGAGTTCGCGATCATTCGTTCACTGGTAAGAAAAGAGTTGACTAGTTCTTAATAATACAATAAAGAAGTACAAGCGGTTATTCTCTTATTGCCGGTTATTCGTGACTGACTGTGGCATCAATTTTAAACCGGAAGTATTTGTCCCGCAGCTGATCCTCTGTGCCAGAGCTCGACACGTATTAGGTGTACAACTTTGCTTCCGCCGTTTTTTTTCCGAAATTCAAGGCTTTATTGTAAAAAACTGGTTATACATTTATGATTCAAAGTATTGTCCATCGCTGTCCACTACTTTCTCCCATCTTTCGGGCAGCCTACGAATCCCGCGTCGAAAAAACTGGTCATCTTTTGAGGCGATCCACGAATCGATCCAATTTTTTACTTCTTCATAAGACCGGAAGTGCTGATCAGCCAGGCCGTGTGCCATTGATCGAAACAAGTGATAGTCAGAAGGAGCAACGTCTGGAGAATACGGCGGGTGGGGTAAAACTTCCCAATTGAGTGTTTCCAAGTAGATTTTGACCGGCGCCGCAACATGTGGACGAGCATTATCATGCAGGAGAATAATTTTGTCGTGTCTGGAGTAGTAGTGGGCGCGTTTTTCCTTAAGTGCTCGGCTCAATCTCATCAATTGTGTTCGGTAGAGAGCCCCAGTAATGGTTTGAGCAACTCATAATACACGACACCAACCTGATCCCATCAAATACATAACATGAGTTTTTTTCCATGAATATTCGGCTTGGCTGTCGATGTTGAAGCAAGGCCACGTGGTCCCCATGATTTCCTCTTCTTTGGGTTATCGTAGTGGATCCATTTTTCATCACCAGTGACTATACGATGCAAAAAACCCTTTCGTTTATGCCTGGCAAGCAGCATTTCACATGTGCAAAATCGGCGTTCAACGTTTCTCGGCTTCAGTTCATATGGAACCCAATTTCCTTGCTTTTGAATCATTCCCAACAATTTTAAACGATGTGAAATTGCTTGTTGAGTTACTCCTAATGTAAGTGCAAGTTCTTCTTGCGTTTGGCACGAATCTTCCTCCAATAATGCTTCCAATTCCGCGTCTTCATACACTTTCGACCTTGCGCTACGTTTTTTGTCTTCGACGTCAAACTCACCGTTCTTAAACTTTTGAAACCACTCACGACAACTTCTTTCACTTAAAGCAGCCTCACCATATGCTTCTACAAGCAATCGATGCGCCTCAGCTGCAAATTTCTTCAAATTAAAGAAGTAAATCAAAAGTTCCCGCAAATGACGCTTATTCGGCTCAAAACTCGACATTTTCGCACGAAAAAAATTATGTGATGCTGATACAAAATCGCTAATATTTCAAGGTTATAGTGTTGCCAGATGTCCAACATTACGATATGACGTTTTACATCTGACAATTTCAACCATAACTTACTGGTGGGGCCATCTTTTGTCAAACGGCGGAGACTTATTTGTACTCCCAATATATCAATGCAAGACATTGCAGTGCAGAACACTTATTTTAAGTGTTTCACTCTTAAATGTACTCACTCTGTGAAATGTATTTCACTCTGTAAAATACAGATTCTATTTTCAAATATTCTTGCCCTTTCATGCAATAATGCTTCTGTTATAACGGGAAAACATGTATCTTTTAAAAAAAAAGTAGAAAAAAGACACAAACAACTAATAACAATTGCATGTTCATGTGACTCCGCCACATTAACCGCGCATGCTGCATGCACTAAAATACGATATTTGCGAAGATTTACTTCGAAACACTATTAATTACATTAACAACAGTCCAAAGCATTCAGCTATTTTCAAAGAGTTTTGTGAAGATTTACAAGATACCCATCAGAAACTTTTGAAGTTATGTACTTTTCGGTGGCTTTCACGTTATTCTTGTATCGATAGATTTCTTGAGTTGTGGGCTACTTTAACACATTTCCTTAATGAAATGGTCGTGAGTGCAAAAACAAAGTCTGAGGAATATTTATTATCACTTATGAATAACGTTGACACTAAGGCATACTTCCTATTTTTAAAATATGTTTTAAATTTATTTAATACATTTAATGCTTTCTTTCAAGCTCACGAAATTGGAATAAATTTATTGCAGTCTACATCCGTTAATTTCCTTTTGCAAATTTCTCAAAACTTTTTGAAACCTGACACATTGAAAAACATGCATACAGTTATAAACATTACTTTTTTGGAACAGAGGAATCACAAATCTATTAGTGATATTAATTTGGGATCGGAATGTGAACAATATCTTGATATGTTAATTAAAGAAGGACATGCAAATGTTATTCATAATATTTGACAAAACTGTTTGCAATTTTATGTTGTTGCTGCCGAAGAAATTAGAAAAAGATTACCTCTTAATATCTTTTTATTTAAATTACAAAGCTTTCAGGCGCATGTAGCTTTATTTGAAAGTAATAGAAAAATATCTCATAACGATATTTCTTTTATTGTTAAAAGTCTGAGCGGTTTTGATGAAAATAGCTTAAAGAAAGAATGGCTTGTATTATATAATGATGTTAGTATTGAGGAAAAGCAAACTCTTTCTACATTAAAGTTTGATGATATGGAGAAAAGTATTCTAAAACGTCAAAATAATAATAATATTGCGAGATATCCTAATTTAATGTCCCTCGTGAATGCAATTCAATCACTTTCGCATTCAAATGCCGATCCAGAACGAACATTTTCTTTCCTAACTGATTTAAAAACAAATAAGTGTGTGTGTGTATCACAGCAGAGATCAGAACCAGGATGGTTCGTCACTCCCACAGTAGTTAAAGACTGCAAACCTTCTCTGTCTGTGTGTGTGTGTGTGTGTGTGTGTATCACAGCAGAGATCAGGACCCCGTGGTTCGTTACTCCCACAGTATTTAAATTTATAATAAAACTTAAATAACAAGTAACAAAAAATTAAAAAAACAAACAAAAAAATAAAAAAAACCAAAAATTAAAAGAAATAAAAAAATTGACAAAAATAAACAAAAATAACAAAAATATAACAAAAATATATAAAAATAAACAAGAAATGTAACTAATTCCGTTACAGTGCCTTAAATACTCCCGTTATTAATTCTGGGCAAATATATTTTTTTTCCATAACAATATTACATAACAATGTTAAAGAATGTAAACTAAAATATAACTAAAAACCTTGGACAATATATTTAAGATATTTCTATAAACTATTCTATAAACATTTTATTTATAAAATATTAATAGTTTTGGAAGCAAGGATTTTTGGCTGGCTAAAATCGATTTGGGACCACTATGTGGCGGGCGACCGTGATACACGCGAATCGCGGCTCCGCCCATAGCTACGCTGTATCTCGTAATTATGATAACTATGGTATAAAATATACGAGATACAGCGTAGCTATGGGCGAAGGGAGGCAGTGAGCCGCGATTCGCGTGTATCACGGTCGCGCGCCGGCCCAAGCACTAATTTGCTAAGACAAAATAATTAATTACTCGAAAACCATTGCGAATTTCGCAAAATAGTATTTGACTTTTCAGTTTTGTTTAATCCGTTGTACTTTTCTACAATTTGTGTCAAAGAAGGTTTCGGATATCCTGTATATATTGGGAGTACAAATTAGTTCGGTCCGTTTTTTTGTGGTCAAAAATGCATTTATTTCAGAACAAAATGAATGAATAGATTAATCAAAATATTGTCCATCGCTGGCTACTACTTTTTCCCACCTCTCAGGCAATTTTCGAATTCCATCTCGAAAAAATGTCTCGTCTTTTGAGGCGATCCAAATTAGGAGTCAATTTTCGATTTCTGCGAAAGAAGTGAACTGGTGACCTGCCAAATCGTGCTGCATCCGTCGGAACAACCAGTAATCAGAAGGAGCAATGTCCTGCGAATACAGCGGGTGCGGTAAAATATCCCACTTGAGCGTTTCCAAATAATTTTTTACGACTTTTGCAACATAAGGCCGAGCGTTATTATGCAGAAAAATAACTTTGTCATGTCTTTGCTCGTATTCCGGCCGTTTTTCTCGGCTCAAACGAATCAACGAAGCGTAACTCCCAATGATTCTGCAAGCTCCTCTTGCGTTTGACTCGGATCTTCATCGAGTAATGCCTCCAATTCTTTGTCTTCGAATTTTTTGGCTGTTCAGAGACTTGTCTTCAACGCTGAAATCACCATTCTTGAAACATCGAAACCATTCCCTACATGATTTATCAGTTGGAGCATTGTCACCATAAACTTCTACAAGCATTCGATGCGCTTCAGTTGCACTCTTCTTCCAATTAAAGCAGAAAACTAAAACCTCCCGCAAATGCTTAGTTAACAAAAAATTTGACATATTCGACACAGTAAAAAACAGGGGTTTTATATGAAACTCAAAGCGATATAAACTGAATATTATTGACAGATGTCTAACCTCTCTGAAACCACCGAAATCAGCTGTCACTATGAAACATTCATAACAGCCAGAGCCATTTTTTGAAAACGGACTGAACTAATTTGTACTCCCAATATATATGTCTTAAAAAAAATCTTTAAAGCTTTCATTGAGGTATAATACGGATTAAAGTGAACATAAAAGTTCTATATCATTTTGCGATTTTCACAATAATTATTAAAATATTAATTAAAAAGGATTTGTGAATGACGTGAGATATATATAGTATAATTTTGACGCAATATTTATTTAATTTGAAATTTCATATATTTTACTAATTTTGGACCATAAAGAATGTGAATGTAGCAATTATAACAGTTTTCTTTGCGTGAGAACATTTTATTTTAATATATTTTATCTCGATATTCTCGAATTTCGATCTTGAATTTTTAGGAAATTGTCCTAATTTCTGAATGTCGAGATTTTAATTTTTCAGGAAGTAGTAAGTGACCCACTATGGTCCGTCAAAACATTCCTCCACTCTTCTATCCTGACGCCAGAGGATCGGTATCGATAGCGGAATGTTTTGACGGGCCATAGTGAGCCACTTACTACATTGGTATAATTTTTTGGTATATATATATATGTAGTAGATGAACTACAGTAGATGGCGATGTCTACCCTCATATGCTTGTACTTTAGAATCTATATTCTCAATCTTCTTTTATCTATAAAAGTGCCTTTAAAAGAGGCTTAGGAGCCATCTGATTGGTTGAGAAGCTATATTCAAGACACTTTTATCGATAAAACAGGTTTCAGTATATGGGCCTAGGTTATCAAGATGAATAAAAAAGCCCTCTACCTTTTTGCTAATTTTAGTTAGATAGATTTTTAATTATTAATTAGATAACATTAATATATTATTGCGAGCGACCAATATATTATTCCGCCAATCTTCTTTAATTAATAATTACTATCTCTTTCTTGTAATCTGCAGAATAAATACTATGATTAAAATATCCATAGGATCTAGTTCTGTTATACAATACTGAAAATATTGCTTAAACACTTATGGACAGGCAGTAAAGACCAATGTACCACTTCCGTAATATTATAGTTACTACACAATTTAATATGAATTTAGTATGAATGAAAAGTAATATTAATATTTGATTATGGTAAATTTTTCTGTTACGTTTTCGTAGTAATTTTCGTTACAAAATTGAAACAATGTACTGTCTCAGTTGAAGTTTTATTTGATAAATAATGTTTTACACAACCAGGTCAACCAGATTCTTATCTCTAAGGATTCTAGCAAGTGTGTATGAGACAATGCCTCCTTCTTTGTCAACATAAATAATATATCGGCTTTTAAATAGTAATAATAATAATAATAATTAATGCCTCTCTCAGATTTCGTCACTAGACTACTTGTTTCAACTGGCATCCCGCTATAACTGACATCACTTTCCCTTACATTTTTTTCAGGACAACAAATATCCATTTTTTTTATTGATAAGCATTGTCGTGAAAACTTTTACCAATTCAATGCGAAGTTCGCAAAAAGCGTGTCCCTTGATGAGATTCATAGCTGCGTAATTAATTATCTTTAAACATCTGCAAGAGACCGGAATCTGACACTGACGAAGAATGAAATTTACATTCGGAATCGATACTCGTCACAAACACGACGAATATATATGTACACGTATATTTTATATTTGGTCATAAAATAGTATTTTTCGCTCTCTCACTCCCTCCTCTCTCTTTCTCTTTCTTTCGCGGTGAATGACCTCATATTATTCACAGACCATTTCACGAATGTGACAGAAGTAGGTAAATTAACGTAAAAGATTTATAATCATTACTTGGCAGCTTCATTATTTACGCAAGATACGATAACGAGAGCAATGTGTCACGGCGTTATGCTGTCCAGGCCGCTGAATAATTCACGTAGAATTTGGAATCGTCAAATTTGTCACTCTGTCAAAGTTCAATCAGTGTATTCTTCATTCAAATGCTGTACTTATAACCAAAGTTGAATAAGTTAATATATTCTTTTAACTAACGAGGAAAAATATTTTGCTGTCCCATTCGGATACTCCTTTATTATGTTATAGGTTATGGAAATATAGGATACATACATAATTTTTATCTGTGTAAAAATATATCTAGGAAGTGGAATTAGATTCCGAAGTTAGAGGTGTAATCGATTTATTTTATAGTTTCCTATAGAAGCTGTTGTCCGATTTAAATGAAACAAACGCCAAAATATTTCTTTTAATGAGGGTTGCAAGATATATTTTATGTAAGATTTTTTGTCAATTGTATGGAAGTAAACCACCCGTATCAAACATTAAGACTTTTATAAAAATCACACAATAATAATCACACAATAATAATCTTGCATAAAATATATAAAGAAATATTTTGGCGTTTGTTTTATCTAAATCGGATAATGACTTCTATAGAAAACCCTAAAATAAATTAATTATACACGAACTTCGGAGCCTGATTTAACCTTCTAAATATGTTCTTCCGTCCATAACAAAATATATATGTCCTACATTTTTCCTCTATAACATATTAAAAAGGTGTCCCTTTATTTATTTTTGCATTTAATTTAATTAATTATTAAATTTATTTAATTATAAGTTCAATTTATATAAAATAATGAAAAGATAGTCTTTTACGAAAAAATACCGACTGTTTTAACTTTCATATAAGAACACCGGTATTGAGAGAAACGAAGAAACATTTTGTGTGCTAACAATACTTTTAGTTTTTCTTATTTTGCATTGCAAGTAGCCTGCAATGATTTTAATATTTTGATAAAAATTATTTTAACTTATATAAAGAAGTTAATAAATTAATACGTTTAAAAAAAAATAAGTTGAAATTAAAACTGGACTCATTAAAAATTAACTAAGGCAGGTTAAAAGTTATTAATTTTTTAATAATTTTAATTTTTTAACTCCACTTATAACTAATTATTATTAACTAGTTATTAATCAATTTTGCTTATAATTAATGGTTCAATCATAAATATAGCACTGCAATTAATAAAATTTGATAAAAGAATCAATTAAGAATAGCGACTGTTCTCATAATTAAGCGAACTCTATCTTAGTGGATCAAGGAAATTTATTTTTCTCTTTCTGCATCTCTTTTTAAAGTTTTAGATATATAAAATGTGTTCTTAAAGGGAATTCGAGAAATTATTTAAGTTATAGGACTATGTATGAAATATTGCGAACAAAAGTGGTGTGTCAATTTTTTTCTAATATGTGTCGAATTAAGTCTAATTAAGTCGAATTAAGTCTAATTTTTTCTAATTTTTTTTTAATGTAAGTCAATTTTTTCTAATTTGAGTTGGCATCACGAACAAAGAACTATTCTCTGTCTTTCTGTATATTTAGAAGGAAAACGGCTTCCTCTCGCACATATTTTACAGCTAGGACTGCAAAGAGTTTTTCTCTATTTCATATATAAAAGATTATTCAGTACAACTTGACAAACTTACCCTAATAATGGATGAGAAATCAATCTTTGGTACCATAATAAGCTCAAAGGACTAATAAAAATCTAAAAAGATCCAATCTCTAAATTCGCTAATAATAATGTCGTTTATAAATTAAATTGTAAAAACTGCAATACTACACGGAAAAAAAAGATTTGGTTGAATTAACCAAATATCTGGTCGAATATGAACGATCCAGAAATTCCGATTGAAGTCCGATTGAATTCTGTTTAAGTTAACAAGATTTTTGGTAAATTAACCAAACATGTCTGGTTATTTAACCAGACGTAGTTAAATAATCAAACATATTTGGTTAGTCTACCAAAAATCTTGTTAAACAGAATTCGGGTTACTTTAATCGGAATTTCTGGATCGTTCATATTTGAGTAGATATTTGGTTAATTCAACCAAATCTTTTTTTTTTTCCATGTACATATATTGGACTGACTAGCTGTCTCTTTCCTTAAGAACCTAAAAGGATCAATCACTCCAAATCCCTCCGTTGTGTTTGACCACATCATGAGTGTACTATATGACTAGTTCGTCTGGGATAATATTTTAATACTCGACAAAGAAAACTTTTACTTAAAAAGACATTTCTAAAATGTTACCTATTAAAAAACAACAAAATGCATCAACTTACAAAACGACACGGAATAACTTGACGATTCCTATCTTCCTACTATTAACAAGTAAGCAATATAATTTAAGCATAACACAGTGCCTTTGTTTTGTAAACATTCGTCTTTCTGTACACTTGCGATAACACCGTACATAATTCTAACCGCAGTTGAGGTCGTATATATCGTTAGGGAGCGTTGTCTGTGCTCACACAATTTTAACTTTTGATCATTTATCACGTCGTCTATTATGCCAACTTTACGCTGCTTGTTTGTGGTAAGACACTTTTCTTTCTTTTATATCTTTTTATAGCTTTTAGGACGGGTGTTGCTCGCAGTTTTTTTTCACGCAACAAGTTTTTCATTTTTATTTCTTGACTCTTTTCTAATTGTCAAGAAACTTTTGGGTAAGTCACACCTCTACTGACTATCACTTTTATTTACCATTAACTGCAGACGCAACACTTTTGAACTTCTTTTTACACGGCCATATTTATTAGATTGGAACACCATGTTTCCAGTGATATAACTCCAGTTTACATTAGTATTAAGTGTATTTTTCAAACTGCGAATTATACATTGCACTGAGAAGGGTTGAATAATCAACCGAAACGTATGCACAAAGGAATTCTTTTCCTTATATATTATTTATAAAAAAACTTATCAAACTTTTCGCATAAAATTTCTTGCGCTTGGCTTCTATTGGCCTTTTCTTATATAGTTGATCAATTTAATTAAAGTCCGTTTAATTAATCAGCAAATTTAGTTAAAGTCCGTTTAATAAACTTAACAACTTTAATTAAAGATTGTTTAACTGATAATTGATATGAGCAAATTCAATTAATTCAATCGTTCAATTACTCAAGTTACAATTGGTTCTGCGGATAATTCATATTCAGAGCATTGTGGCATCGTGGAAAATGTCGATGATTGAGTAAGACCTGCGTTGAAAGGAACACTGAGCGTATCAATCGTCAATTTAAACCAAATCTTCGATTGAATCAATTGAATTTGTTCATATCAATCGTCAATTAAACGACCTTTAATTAAATTTACTAAGTTCAATCGTCAATTAAGCGGCCTTTAATTAAATTTACTAAGTTCATCTATTAACTAAACTAATGATCTTTAATTCCCTTTGCCCATATCAATCGCCAATTAAACGATCTTTAATTTAATTGAAACTAATCATTATTCGAACGGTTTTCGATTAAATATTTTGAAATTAATTAAATGGTTTTTAATTTAAATGGCTGATATTAATCGTCAATAAAACACAATAATCAATTAAAAAAGTAATTAATGTCTTGCAATTAATTTCTTACTTGGTTTAGATATTGATAAAAGAGTTAAGAAAACACGGTCTACTTTTTCTTTTTTTTTCTACCTTTTCTTCTTTTTACTGATGTTAACTAGGAATTCGAACTCCGCCTAGCTCAAAGATCATTTATGAGAAAAACAGATTTGTTTCCGGGATTTCACTAATCGACAATCATCAACCTTTACTCGTGACTGTCAGGTATTTTGTCTTTCGACGCAAAATTCGCGCAAATAGTCTCACTGCTATCTCCACCGATTAACGTGAGCTCATCATCTCGAGTATAAATTTTGATTCTACTTTCGACTTCAATATCTCATTTAAAGTCTACTTTAATACTTTAAACTATATATCTTTTGATTCTATTTAATCTATTCTGCATTCTTGACTTCTGATAAGCTCGTGAGATCAAATTCTACGAATAAATGCGTAGATCCTCAGTCGAAATTTTAGCCGTAATTTCGTCCTGAACTTTCTAGCACCTATATATTCTGAAGAATTAATGAATGTTTAATACACATGGAAACTGAAATCTTATTTTAACGAAAGGTTTTCTTTAAAATCAACAAATGACATTTTATGTGTTTTCTGCCATTTAGAGATGCTAAATAAGATTTCAGTTTCCATGTGTATTAAATATACATTAATTCTTCAGAATATATAAATGTATTAGAAAATATGGTTCAGGTCAAAAGTACGGCTGAAATCTACGACTCGAAATCTACGCATTTATTCGTAGAATTCGATCTCACGAGCTTATCGGAAGGCGAGAATGTATGTTTTCCTCCTTCTACGCACGCACAAACATGCGCGCGACACGTGTAATTAACAGTTGTTTAATAGTAAATCTGAATCAACAAGAATAAATAAGACAGCGTGCTCTTCGTGCGCGATTTCGCGTCCCGATCGCATTTACAGTATTCTCTTGTCGACGATACCGTGTTAAATCCTACGACAAATATTTAATATACATCGTAAAGTCCCGAATACATCCTCGACGATATGTCATGTCCACGAACACGTCATTTTCTGAGCCACAAATCGATTCGCAAATACGTTCAGCAGGTAACGAAAGTTTTTCTCGGTTTAAAAGAAAAACTATCGCAAACTCTTCAATGAAGTTATTTTCGTCCAAAAAAAGATAATCTTATCTTTAGCGGAATCTTCTTATATATAACCTCAAGAGGATTTTTTTAAACCAAGAAGAAAATATTCTAAGTATAATGTTCCTAAGATAAAAAAAGAATCTTTTATCTTTTATCTTTTATTTAGAATAAAAGTCTTGTTTTTAATAGAATTCACTTCATTAAAATAGAAACTACTCTTTCGGTAAGAGATTTTATGTGATTACAAGAAACAGCACTTTGCATTAGAGTTCTTTTTTGGGTATTTGTTCCGGAGTCTCCGGTTTATTTGCGATCGTGCCTGTCGCAAGCTCCCTGCCGTAATTTCAGACAATACGCCAATGGGTTAAAGAGTTGCAAATATTCGGCGACAACAACAGCTGATCTATTGTCACGCGAAGAACACACGAGTCTGCGACAGACAATCGATCCGGGATTCATGTATACAATCCATGTACATCGTATTAAGGAAACTGACGTAATATAATAAAAACAGCGCGACCGACAGCGCTCATATATTCGCTATCGTTGATCTGCCCGAGTGTGTGTTTGCTAAATTAATACAAATAAACTGTTTTGTGTTAATGCAAATTGTCGCCTTCCGATCTACCTGATAATCGATCCTAGATTGACATTATACCGAAGATCTCAGATTCATTCCTCACCTCTCGGGTTCTCCAAAGCGCTGAACCAAACGGTTTGGCATAAAAGAAAAATAAAAGAAAATAGAGAATGGCGGATGGAGGTCATATTCATTGAATAGAATTCATTCCTGGTTATTCACCCTCATCCGAACAGTATTATATTATTCTTTTGGTGTTATTCGAATATTTTTCTTTTGGTGTTAGAGGAGTCTTTTAAAGTATATATATATTTATAAGGGTTTTTGCTAAGAATAACATATTTTTTTGGATAAATTCTTATAGGAAAAATTCTTATTTTATTATAATTTGATAAATATTGTTTGTGTATGTATGTGTGTGTGAATATATTGGTTTTTCTTTTTAAATCTACTTCTGAATAAAATTAATTTTTGAAATAACATACGGTCTGTTGTGTTTCATATACCCGTCTCCAATAATAATTATTTTATCTTATTAAAATCTTTTTGTTCGAATTTTTATTAAATTTTGATCAAATATCTTTTCTGACAGTTTAATTAATTTTTAGATATTATAATAATCAGTAAAACGGATTAATATAAAAAAAGATAGATTATACCACGATAGCACAAATCTCTCAGAACATCCTAAAGACATTCAGAGGATGTCCCTCTATATCCTAAGAACGTTCATACGATATCCATGGAATATCGTGTGCTGTCTAGGTAGATACTCACAAGAAAATTTGTCGCGTTGTTATTCCCATGACATCGAATATCAAGATGATATCGCGAACGAACGTCGGGTGTACTGGACGTTGTGAACGGACGATTTGTAGTTTTGCGTGAGATACCGCGGGAGTTGCCTTCTGGTGAATTCTCTGATGAACACTTTTTGTCAAACGTGACGTCGGCCCGGCGACGTGGGACTCACATCGACCGCCTGCGCGATCGCGGCGGATGTCGCGCACGAAACGGCAAGTATGCTAATGAGAAAATAGAAACCGTATTCAGCGTGTCAGCAGGCGGATAACTAAAGCAGCCACGGCGGCTTAACGTGTAATGAACATCTTGTGCGATGATAACGAGCGCAGCCGCGCGAAGATGCGATCTTGCCGCTGCAATGTAGCCAGCGATGTACATTGCGATAATACATTTTTCAAACACCGTGCAGCTCACGTCCTCGACTACCGAGCGATGAGTAAGATGTCGCGAAGATTCTGACTTTTCCTCCGGCGGTCGTGCGAAGTGCGAACTTCTCCGTCGCGATGTTGCAAGAACGTCGCCGAAATTATTGATGAAATGAAACAATTCAAGACACGTGCTCCCTAAAGTATAGTTTTGTTCAATTTGACGAACTCTACCTGTATGCAAGCGTTCTTCCACGAATTATCAGACATTATTCGTTGTAACTCTAATGAAATATATTTTTAAAAATAAAAAATGATTTTTTAAATATAAAATAATAAGTTTCTAAAATCAGACAGAGAGAGAGAGAGAGAGAGAGAGAGAGAGAGAGAGAGAGCAATACATTCATTATGGCCAAGGAATTAATATGTTCAAATTAACATTTTTTTAATGCAAAATATAATTTTTATTTGAAAAAATTATTTTTAGTTAAGAAAATATTTTTTTGATTCAATCAATTAATCAATTAACACTTTAATAAACTTTCATGAAATTTTTCAAAGTATTGTTACAAACATTAATGTTACAGACTCATGAGTGTAGTTTACGTTGACGGAAAACGATTCAATTTAAGGGTTTAAAATAAATATTTCAATTTTTAAACTAAATAAATATTTCCTTGAAATAAGTTAAAAGTTTATTATTTTGAAAAATATATTTTGTCTTCCGTCAACGTAAATTCATGAGTCTGTAACATTAATGTAACAATACTCTATTGACAGACTCTATTGTTACAGACTATTGTCTGTAACAATATTCTGAAAAATTTCATGAAAGTTTATTGAAGAATTAATTGATTAATTGATTGACTTTAATTGATTCAAAAAAATATTTTCTTAACTAAAAAATAGTTTTTTTAAATAAAAATAATTATATTATGCATTAAAAAATGTTAATTTGAACATATTAATTCCTTGGCCATAATGAATGTATTGCTCTCTCTCTCTCTCTCTCTCTCTCTCTCTCTCTCTCTCT
>NW_022639527.1:497916-513012 GCF_010583005.1 Odontomachus brunneus | reverse complement strand
TCTCTCTCTCTCTCTCTCTCTCTCTCTCTCTCTCTCTCTCTCTCTTTCTGTCTGATTTTAGACACTTATTATTTTATATTTGAAAAATCATTTTAAAAATATATTTCATTAGAGTTACAACGAATAATGTCTGATAATTCGTGGAAGAACGCTTGCATACAGGTAGAGTTCGTCAAATTGAACAAAACTATACTTTAGAGAGCACGTGTCTTGAATTGTTTCATTTCGTCAATAATTTCGGCGACGTCCTTGCAACATCGCGACGGAGAAGTTCGCACTTCGCACGACCGCCGGAAGAAAAGTCAGAATCTTCGCGACATCTTACTCATCGCTCGGTAGTCGAGGACGTGAGCTGCATGGTGTTTGAAAAATGTATTACCCTTTTTTCAAATATATTACATTCTAGATTCAAATAAACAATTGCTTTACAAGTATTCAAAGAAATATTTTTTTAACTAAATAAAATTTGTTTAAAATTAATATATTTTTGTCAACATATATGCGTATTATATTTAACGAAGAATATAATAGTATACAATATATATTCTTTTATAAAAACCAATGGACATGGTAATATTTCGCGTGAAGTATAGTGCGACGCAAACCCGGCCGTGTGTACTTTTGCACACCAACTAGTTCAATACAGGTCAATTTATCGTTTTTGCTATAACGACTAAACTGGTGTGGTTCTGAATTGGTTCAATTAATTTCTTGAGATTACATTACTTAATGAAAATGTTTTTATTTTTGTCCTGTAGACTGAGTTACTCTAGTTCAAAGTCCGAAGTCATCAAATCCACAATCATCAAGAATTTGTCGGAAAATTGTGCATCTGAACCTCCTTCAACATCAGATGAACCTCCTGAACATCAGATGATGTACGAGAAGGATGACCTCATCGATTTCGATACTTATATGGAACTAATGCCAATGAGAAGTTGGAAATTCTGAAGTTATATATCGATAACCGACATCGATACTTGTCAAAATTAGGTTTGCTTTGGACGCTTTTGTGTTAACTACGACAAACTGGTAAGGGCCGGTTGTTCCAACTTCTTGGTAAGTTAATTGATAGTTAAAACAGTGTCTTTGTCTAACAAGGGAAAGTCCCGAAGTGATTCACTAGTTTTGGTTCAAAACTTATTCTGACATATTGTGACATATGGTATCACTAAGACAGGATGCAAGTTACAGCCTCTATCTTTGCGATATAACAAAATGTAAAATATGTTTTTTTTCGTAAAGTGCTATAATAAATAAATGTAAATAAGATTTGGAAATTTTTATTATCTACAAAGATACAATAATCCGAAATTATACGTAGCAAAATTTTTTGAAAATATTTACTTTTTAAGTCAATTGGTAGAGGGAAAAGGAAGCAAACCGGACATAAAAAAATTTTTTAATAGGTAAAGAAATCAAGTAAAATCATACTACTGTATAATTATAAAAAATCGAATTTGATATGAAAAAGGGAAAATAAAAAATAACCGATCCAATATGGTCGAATCACATTTAAAAAATAAGTTAAAAAATAAAAAAATATATTATACCGCCATTTTGTTATATCGTAGGAAAACAAGGAAGGAAAATGGGTCCCATATGAACTGAAGCCATGAGACATTGAAAGGCGAAAAACCATCTGCGAAATTCTGCTTGCTAGGCAACAAAGAAAGGGGTTTTTGCATCGTGTCATCACTGGGGGTGAAAAATGGATATATTTTGACAATCCTAAACGTCAAAAAACCATTTGCGACCCCGGCCAATCCTCAACATCGACGCCAAAGGATTATCCACGAAAAGAAGGTAATGCTTTGTATTTGGTGGGATCAGAAAGGTGTTGTGTACCATGAGCTGTTAAAATCTGGTCAAACAGTCACAGGGCATCTCTACCGAGGTACAAATTATCCGTTTGAGCCGAGCATTGCACGAAAACGACCGGAATATGAAACGAGACAGCATAAAATGATTTTGCTTCATGCAACGCTCGACCTCACGTCACAAAACTTATTAAGGAAACATTAGAAGCACTTCGCTGGGAAGTGCTACCCCATGCGGCTTATTCACCAGATTGTGCCCTTTCCGACTACTACTTGTTTCGGTCGATGGCACACGCACTTGCTGAGGAACGCTTCAATTCTTATGAAAACGTCGAAAAATGGGTTTCTGACTGGGTAGCCTCCAAAAATGAGTCATTCTTTCGCCGCGGAATTCGCTTGCTGCCCGAAAGATGGGAAAAAGTCATCGCTAACGATGGACAATATTTTAATTGATGTATTTTTTTATTTTCTTTCTTAAATAAAACCATATTTTTTATTTTTATAACATCAATGTTATAATTTCCTACTTAAGGGGGGAAACTATAGAGGGTCACAAAAATCTAATTTTTTTTTTGTTTTAATTAATAGTATTATATGTATAGAATATATTCCCAAAGTTTTGTTTTGAAATTCAAAATCTAAATGGTCGTACAGAACCATTTCCCGCAAGCAGGTACGAGTGCGTGAGGCGAGGTCTGAGCGCACAGTGACTCGCAACGGCTTTGTTTCGAAAAACTCGTTTGAAAAAACGGAAAAACCATTCTAAGAAAGATCTGTTAGAAAGATGCTTAGATGGGCACACAAAAAATGTGAATAATAGTTTTAATAGTACGATTTAGCAGTTAACTCCAAAACATGTACATTCTGACCTTAAAATCATCGAAATCACTGCCTGTATCGTCGCTGGGATATTTAATGAAAACTACTTTGCTGTTTTGAAGATAATGGAAATATTAAAATTGGACCTCTATGTAAGTTATATGCTGATAGTAAGGACCCCGAGCGAATAAAGAGACAGAAGCTCGGCAGCCTAAGTTGCAAAAAAAAGCTTGAATAGCAAGTAAACGACACCAACTTGAGCAAAATGACTTGTTTGAAGAAGCGGAAGGTTTACTGTATGAGGCAAGAATAGCGGATTAGCAGAAAATAGCTGTAAGTTTACAATTTTCTATCTGAAACTTTAAACGCTAATTTTTCTCGAAAAGACTTCTTCCAAACTAGTGTGCAAGATAATTCAAAAACTATTTGACCAGTCGAGTTGCCCTTTTACATACATTTAGTTTATTATATTTGTTAGTCGATGAACCTATAAAATTTATATTATTTATTTAAACTTTTTTGCATACATAAAGATGGATTTTTATGAGTAAAGATCGAACTTTTGATTCAAGGGTTGTTTTTTTGTCAATTACAAAATTTTTTTTTTAACTTGTTCAGGTTCATCGACAAATTATGTCCATAAAGAATAAAAAATTATTACCTATTTTGGTTTCAGACGAATACAACAGGAGCTAGAGTGCACACCGTTTTGCGCCGACTCTGCCGCGACGCTCAACATTTCTTTCACTATATACAATTTATAAATATTTTTCTTAACTTAAAAATATTTTTTAATACTTTAATGTACAAGCAAAAACACAACAAAGTTAGGAAACGATTAGATAAGTATATTCTTCAAAAAAAATTGTCGAAAATGCCCTTATTTTTTACGTTCTATAGTGTTTTCCCCCTTAAGAATGTAACTAACACGCATTATGTTACATTTATATTGTTGAATAGGAAATTATAACATTTATATTATGTTACTGTTAGTGTTTACTAGGTTTGAATTTCTCTTTCTGTGTATAAACAGTATTCTTCTTGAATTCATAAAGTATACATCTATGCTCGTATAGTATAACTCTATATAATACTCTAAGAAGTAATACTCTAAGAAGTTCTGAAGAACTCCAATCATGGTGCATGTAACTTCCTAAATCATTCTTATGATATTCTTCCACGAATTCCTAAAGAAGTACAATTCAGGAAAGGAGAAAACTTTAGGAACACTTAAAGAATTCATCGTGCTATCTGGGAGGAAGTTTACCGGTTACCCAAGTAATTTCATCACATGCTATCACAAGCCATTGTCTGCGGGCTATACGGAATAAAAACCGTAAAAAATTCAATTTAATCATACAAAACGAGGACATGAACGAAAATCCTCGTCGAAGACGAAGAGACATGGATAAAAATCAAAAAGACCGTCACTACTCGAGTTGTGGACGTGAAGCTGCAAATGTCTAAACCATTGGAATCGCGTAAAATAAAATTACATATAATAACAGAATTAGAATCGACACATATGGATATTAATACAAACACTCGTCAGTAACATACACTTATACGAACATATAGGATTCTGTTCTTGTGAAACTCGGAGATCTGAGTTGATAAAAATGATAATTTATCATTAAATACAATATGAACAACAGAAATTTTCATAACCTTATCGATATCCAATCTAAGATATCGTTAAACCCAGCACTAAGATTTTTTATTTATCTCACTTCAATCTTCATTACTTCTAACGAATCCTATAATTGTTTATCCCCGAAAACTTTTAGCTTTCGGACTTAATTACTTTATCCGAAAATTCTAAAAACTCATTTCTATTTCATCCTCTAAACGTTCAAAAATTTCATCCACAACAGTTCTAAAAATCTCCGTAAAAGTTCTATGTTATTCCGAGTACTAATTTTACCGTAAGGGGCGATTCTTAAGAAAAGTTGAAAAAGATTAAGGATCAGCGAGAAGTCATCAGAATTACCAACTTGCTGATTTAGAGAACCGCGTTATTGTCTATTTCCTCAGTTTTTGCACAAATTCGCAAGTATCTCCATATAATTCCCCTTTTGTTTTTTATCTATCTTCTTTTTTTTTTTTTCCTTCCTTCTCATAACTTATTCCTTTAGTCCAGATCATCATAAATTACAATAGCACAATGAATTCCTAAAGTATTCCCAAAGTATTCTTCTTCCTTGAACGATAATTATTTAAGAATTCGTAAAAGTATATTTAGTTAGTAGGAACGAATAAGGAATTTACACCATTATAATGCACCATTGAATTCTTGACAACTTCTTAAAGTATTCATTTTGAATTATTTACGTATACAAAAAATGTATACTTTATAATTTTTTACATAGTAATATGTATTTTTCTAATAGAAACTATTTGTAAATGTCATAGTGTTTGCTGTATTTTACTTGAAAATTTTAGATTACTTGATTCCAATATTACATTACGTTGAAAAATTCTCACTGGTACTGGTGGAAATTCGAATTTGCCCGAGGCACTTCTGGATTATGAGTCTTGCTTTAGGCACTACACTACTTCTTCTATCGATATAAACGTTTTACATTTTATTTATATGTATTGTAAATAACACAGTAATATAATTTATTGATAATATAATTTTTTGATAATATGATTTAATAAAATAATTTAATTTTAATAAAAATTATATTTTTTGCGTACTTTTATTGTTAATATAATCCTTAATTAATGAGGTGAGGTCTACAAAATCCCGCGCATTCCATTTCGTTATCTTTAAATTTTTATGGTAAAAATTTTTTTGTTAACTATTATTAGATCGACAAAGTCATAAAAGATTCTATAAACTTTGAATAATTATAAAAAAGTACAATTAAATAAAGAAAAATCTACCTTATTAAATAAGATTTAGTTAATTTAATTAAATTCATGTATAAATATATAAAAATTAACGCTTACTATAAACGATGGATTATCTGTCTAACCATAAAATGTAAATAAGATTAAATAATAATAATAATTTCTCACGAATTCTCAGAGTATCCCAAGTAATGATTCGCGAAATATTCATTATAACACGATAACCAAGCGTACTATATTGGTTCTGTGCTACTTAATATCAAAAGTAGAAAATGTGCGCATGGTGTCATCACGCAGTGCAGTATTCTGTCATTCTGTCAACGTGCATAGAGCTTTCACAATACTCGCTCAACATGTCAATATGTTGCGCTGTCACTGTACTTGTCATATGCTGCTGCATCTGGATAGCACGACAGCATGCATGCGCGCACCGTGCGATTATCGTGTAAACATTTGGTTATTGGAGTATTTATCAAGTAAAAACGATCAAATAGACTGACATAATGTCGCTGTCTATTTACTTTTTTTCATATATGCATCATTTCTATATATAGATACGTGAATGCGTTGTTGTCGATATTCCAATACTCGTTCTCATCAAAATATATCATTTTTGAGAATACATCTTTGCAAGCGCGAGAATTGTTTAAAAAACTGTAAAAAATTACACCAGAATGTGTTCTA
Organism: Odontomachus brunneus; assembly: GCF_010583005.1. Classification (NCBI taxonomy): domain Eukaryota; kingdom Metazoa; phylum Arthropoda; class Insecta; order Hymenoptera; family Formicidae; genus Odontomachus; species Odontomachus brunneus. The sequence continues at coordinate 506,833 of NW_022639527.1, read as the reverse complement.
GATGGTAACAATATATGACCTAAATAACGTGCAATAACATGATCGACTTTCGACCCATACGCGAGAATCAGACTTTCCTACGATGCTACGTTGGATCCAACGTTAAGAACGCGACTTTGGGCTATTGGAAAATTATTTTTAAGATTCTGAGCGTGTTACTGAGGGAGTAGAGTGACATTAACTTTACATTGTCACCCGAGAGACCATATAGGGCGAAATACTCACACTTGACGTCATTTTCGAAAATATATCTTTGCACACACACAAACGTGAAAATTTTTTTTAAAAACTGTAAAAAATTATTCCAGGCTTAACTAACTCGACTTAATAAATTAGCGAAGACTCAAAACACATTGGTTCGAATCTCGGCTTAATAGTTTAGCGCGGAGTCAAAACACTCTGGTCTCGGCTTAATAATTTAACGGGAAATTAAAACATTTCGGTCCAAAACTTGGCTTAATAATTTAATTTGTTGTTCTTAATTTGTCGTTTTGTCAACAACAAGCGCGTATACATAAGAAAATATTTCCGAAGAGATAGTATGTCGTATATAATATGACATAATAAGTTATAAATTATAATAATCAAATAGTACATATACAGTATACATAGGGTGTATATAAAACATATATAGAGCATAAAAAAGACATTTATAACATATATAGAACATATAAATACGACATGTTAAAATATATCAGTTTAATGTATCATTAAGAAATAATCCGACGAGAAGGAAGTCTGCCGAGTCGAAATTTCAATTGACTATCGTTATGCAAGAATGATTGCCAATTAAAAAAATTATAAAATTCATCCAATTCAAAAAATTATAAGATTTTATCAATGGATACTCCATTCACATCTTTTTACACCAAACGAGAAAAATTTAAGCGTTATGGATCCTTGAAATAAATTAAGAAATAGTTTTTTTATTTTTTGGCAGTCACGTCTTTTTTGCATATTTTTCTAAGGATTGAGCTAGTCATTACTCTTAAAGAAATGGAAATGCTTGACTCGTTGAACTATTGCGAAAATGTCACAGCTAAATTCTTTAGTTGAATCATTCTTACGTAACTCCGGCGAATTGCAAATTCCAATTCTTACTTTACTTCCCGTTGGAATTAATGCAATTTACGTCTACGTACATGTAATCTACGTAAAGTGACGCTTTGTGTCTACTATATGAGCGTCACTTTACGTAGATTACATGTACGTAGACGTAAAGTGACGCTTTGTGTCTACTATATGAGCGTCTAAATTAAGCGCTCACCATTGCGCGTCGCCTTATGGTGTCCAGAGTCCACCAGCTATCCTGTCGCTGCATCTGACACTGCAATAGTCCTCGCGTCTCCCGTCGCCTGTAATTCACTCCCGACTACGGTAATCTAACGGAGGTTTCACGAAAAAGCCCGTCTCTCTTGAGGAATACACTTCGAGTCGCGAATTGCGTATGAAATATCGCGAACTACGACTTCGAAGAAATGTCGGCTTTTCGGATAAACGACGAGTATGTGTGACGAATTCAGCAACGGTCCGATCGAATTGTAGGGTATCGTTTTGATACACGCACGGTGCGAATCGCTTACGAAGAAAATGGAATCCACGAGCAAAGGGAACACGCGACGCGAATAGAAAGCCGATCTTGCAAAATCTGTCGACGCGCGGGCGAAGTAATCAGTGCGAAATTCTCGTACGTACGACACGGAATATCCCTAATATAACGTTTCGATGGTGCAGCGTAGTAGGCTACAATACAGTTCCGCAATGCTTTTGCGAATAATAACTCAACAATATTCGCGGAATTCGCTCTGTGAAGTACGCTCGCGACTCTTCCGCAAATACGACCCGATGAAATTCGCAAACTTATCAAATTAATCATCGCAAATGAATGAAAAATAAAAAATTAGAAAATTGTGACAAGTTAGAGATAAAGATTGTGTTCAAAATTCACACGAAAAAAAATGTTACCGCGTGAAACATCTGTCTTCGTTCAATGGAACTTGTCGCGCGCCGTGTAAATAAATAAACTACTCGCATGCAGTACTGCACAAATGTGCTCGTGTACGCCACAGCGTGCGAGGAGAATTGTCTCTTCCATGCGGCTTCTCCTAACGCACACAACGCTGCTGCTCCGTCTATTAGTATGAAGTTTATACCGATAGGAGAAAGCGCATGGAGAGGACACTTCTGCTCGCACGCTGTGGCGTGCACGGGTAGATTTCTGCAGCACTGCTCACATGTCTGACGTGTGTACATCGCGTTTTTCGCAAGTGATCAACGCTTACTAGCATTGTCTCTATTGTGTTCCGCGTTAGGAAACTCTAACTGTAAATGAAAAATTGAAATCTGAAAATTTTCCGACGATCGTGAAATTAATTTTGCTAGCAGTTTATATAATTATGTTAGATCGCTTCGCGCAGGTGCCGTACGATATCGAATTTCACTTAATAACAAAGTACGAACTTTACTTTATGAAATACAATCACGATTCAAGCTCACACGAGAGAGAAAATTGAGAAAATTAACGACTGGCGGAAGATCTATGATGCCGGTGATGTGATTGCGCAATTTTGTGGCGCAATCTTTGTGACGCAATCTTTTTGTGCGTTGGCGTACTGCTCGAGACATCTGGAAGATCGTATTCAATAAAGCTGAATAAAACTGAATTTTACAAAATTTTGAATGTTCAGAGCGTATACTCAATACATTAAGTACTACTATAATCTACCAGATAGTGTTGGGACTTGATTAATCAAAATTTCCTCCGACCAAAATTGTCGACCGAACAATAAACTAAGGTAATCAATTAATAAATATATGTACATTGGAAGAAAAATATTTGAACATTTATTTGCCAAATTTATATAAAATATACATTATCACTAATATTATTATTTGAAAAAACGATCTTCCAATTGTTTCGAGCAGTGTGATTTTTATTAGACGGCACGTACACATATTACACTACACCAAAGTAAATCGCATTGATTCGATAAGCATGCACAACATCGAAAGACTTTTTGTCTTTTTATTATTGTTATATGTTTTTTGTTTTGATTCACAAAAAAATTTTAAGTTAGTTGTTTGTTAGCACAATTCGTAGGTTATACAAAATTTCTGCGATGCATATAAAAAAAAAAAGGAAATAACAGCTCACTACAAAATGTTCTGAGGAATAACGTCAAATCTTCAAAAATATGCTTAGAAGCTTTAGAAAACCACAGTTTCTTATGGAAAATTGCTATTACTTTTTGCTAAAATGTAGATAAAACAGAGCAGTTTACATGTCCATAATAGTTCACGGATACTACTCTAGCGGCGCTGGTGCTACAATATACAACTATATCGCTGTGTACGCTATTAACGCTACCGCGTTCTTTTATCTTTAGGTTTGTTCGTGTCGCATGCCTCAATGTGCTCGGGTGTATATCAGTTGGACACGGGGCAATTGGACACAGTCCAATCACAAGTCGCCGTTCCAAGGGACCCTACAAATGTCTCTAATCACACGGTGCTGTGATTGGCTGTGTCCAAATGCACCGTGTCCAAGTGCACCGCTCCCGTTACAAGCAGAGTCGTCTTACTTGGGTGTATATCAGTTAGACACGGGACAATTGGACACAGTCCAATCACAAGTCGCTGTTCCAAGGGACCCTACAAATGTCTCTAATCACACGGTGCTGTGATTGGCTGTGTCCAAATGCACCGTGTCCAAGTGCATCGCTCCCAGGTACTTTGCACTAATGATAAGTAGAGGCGCCTTATTTCACGTATGCTGCTTGTCAGTAACTACTGTTAGAGTTGTTTTGTTTACGTGTTCTGTTTTCCAGTAGTTACATGTAGAGTTGTCTTACTTGATGTCAACTGCTTTGCAGCAATGACAAGCAGAGGCGCCTTACCAATGCTGCTTGTCAGTAACTACTATCAGAGTCATCTTTTTTTTATGTATGCTGCTTTGCAGTAGTTACAAGCAGAGTCATCTTATTAGATGTATAGTGTTTGTCAGTAACAACTGCCACATGTCTTTTTTGCCGTACAAGATGCTTCTCAATTGTTATTGCCACACTTGTCTCATTTAACATGTACTTCTTGTCAGTAAGTATTTGTACAGAAATTTTTGTTTTACATATGCTTCTTGCCAATGATTTACATGTATGGTTCTTTTGCCTTTAATAATATTTGTTGGCAGAAACATGTAAAGTAAAGCACACTCCTGTAGAATAAATTCTCTTATTTCAACCATTGAGTGATTATTTTCAGTCAAAAGTAAAAGTAAATTTTGTGCATTTGAATCGATTAAAACATTTATGTCCAAGCTATAAAAGAAACACAACTTTAGATATGTATGTCGACTACATGTGTCGTTAGCGCCATCCATGTGTGAAACCCGGAAACTTAGTTGCGCACCTATTTACTCTTGTGATTTCGACTGACACTACTTTCACTACATTGAGTAAAAATACTGCAATTTTTTACTTCAAGAAATGTACCATTACTGTTTTCAAAAAAAAAAAAAGAAGAAAAAAAAATATATATATATATATATATATAAACGGTATTACAAGTAACGCTTTACATTCTAACTCCGCAGATAGCGCACACATTCGAAAACCGTGTATAATCGGTACTTGGAGGCCGAATAATATATTTCATTAATAGACCGAGCGTGTTCAATTTTTCAGCATCAAAGCTCGGCTAAAAATAAACATAAAATATTAGATAAATAGAGAGAAGAGGTAAAAACCGAATACTTTTATCTTTCTGATTGCACGCTAAAAGAAAAACGGAAATACGAGTTTCGCTATCCATCTCTTTCTCGTCATCACAACTGGTCTTTTATATTCAGTCCATGTTACGACTATGAATCGAAGTGAATATGTACGCGGCTCTCATTTGTATGTGTTATCCTGTTTATAACGATTTATATAAGGCTACGTTTGACATCCAGTAAATTCGACGATCACCCTTACATGGATGTATGTATGTATGCATGCAAATGGACGGGGAGAAACGCTTGCCAAATGCTAAGAAGTGTCACAAGGAGATGCCACAACCTGCTACATTGATTTCCGAATAAGTTATAGCATGTTCGATAACTGCGATGTTGAGCATAAATATTCTAATGTGATTTGTTCAAGTCGGCCTTTGTTAATGAGAAATTATAGTATAAAGTTTGAGTCACGGAGCTGTAGCGTACATAGGCCGAAAGTTGCGATTCTCTTTCAGCGAGGCGGCGTAACTGAGCAAACTAAAGCTCACGCGCCGAACATTTTTGGGCCGACAGCGAGCGTTTAAATTCCATCGACGACTTGTCCATGTGCGGCGCTTTTTTTATTTTTTCTTACCTTAGGACATATAATTAATGCTTTTCCAATATACTACATTAGTTTTGAATATACTTTTCGTTTTTATGCTATTAATCAGGGATAAATATTAAGGAAGTGTTAGGCTTGTTTAACGCAAACATTACATACATAATACACACATAATTTGCATTGCTTACAATCAAATATATTTTTAATACATTATTATCTTGTCGAAACATTGTATACAACATTGTCACATAATAAAACTTGCTTATAAAACTTACACGTTATAAATTTCAAATATTTTGTCGCAATGTTGCTAATGGAATGCTGTGTAAAATCAAGTGAAACATTATAAATGTGTTTGTACCAACTGCATGCATGTTTTTATACAGCATTCCACCCGCAACATTGCGACAAAATAACACATTTATAACGTGTAAGTTTTACAAGCATTTTATTATGTGACAATGTTGTATACAATTTTTTAATAAGAAAATGATCAATATATAAAAAATATATTTCATTGTAAGTAATGCAAATTATGTGTGTATTATGTATGTAATGTTTACGTTAAACAAGCCTGACACTTCCCTAATTACCTCTGATTAATAGTATAAAAACGAAAGATATATTCAAAACTAATGTATTATACTAGGAAAGCATTAATTGCATTTCCAAGGTAAGAAAAAATTTTAAAAAACCGCACACGGACAAGTCGTCGATGAGATTCGAACGTTCGCCGCCGACCCAAAAATGTTCGGCGCGGGAGTCTTAGTTCGCTCAGCCACACCGCCTCGTTGAAAAAGAGCCGTAACTTTAGCTACTATTAGCCCTATGTACGCTACAGCTTCGCGACCCAAACTTTATACTATTATTTTTCACAAACAAAAATCCACTTGCACAAACCTCGTTAGGATATTCATGCCCAACATTGCAGCTATCTAACGTGCTATGACTCGTTCGAAAATCGATTTAACAAGTTGTGGCATCTCCTTGTAACAGGCAGACAGCATAAGTATAGTGCGCTGCGCCTCACGGACTTGCATCTTATATGTGGCAACGCTGCCTACATCTTAGACGTGGCAACGCTGGCTCGCATGTCTGAGCTTGAAATCGCGTCGTGCAGTTGCTGTGTGAGACATCCACTGCCATCTGGCGGCAATCTCTGAACTATAAAATCTGCGTTATTGGCACTTTCGAAGTTCGGGATCGATTCCGACATCCCCTTAATTAGAAGAAATCAAAATTTTTCAAGTGCTGATGTTACTCAGAAAAAATTCTCCCCGCGTGTAATTACGATTTAACGCGATCTTTGATTCGATTCAAATTATCTGATTGATTTCGAGCAAGAGAATTATCAATCTTGTTGGATTTCTAATTACAAATAATGAAGCTCACCTTCGAGCTAACCCCGCTCGGCTTGAACCAGATCTTCCAGCGCAGCAGCACCTAAGAGTCGGCTGGTCGTCTGCTTCGTCTCTGCAACAGAAAGCAGATTTAATTTAGTATTTCACACGACAATAGAGGCATTATGGAATATACTCGATTTCAAACAAGAAAATTTTCAGTTTTATCGGATTTATCGGAATTAAGAATTCAAATCAGTGAAACTCACTTTTGCGCCAACTCTGCCAAGCTCGAGCCGAATCCTCCGGCGCAGCATCCCCTTAGACTCGAGTGCTCGTCTCTGCAACAAAAAACGGATGTAATTGAGTATTAATTATTAGAGTATTAGTTATACGATGGAGGCTTTAAGGAACTCGATTCCAAACAAAAATATTTTCAGTTCTGTCGGATTTCTAATTATAAGTACAAATTAGTGAAACTCACCTTCGAGCCGACTCAGGCAGACCCAAGCCGAATCCTCCGGCGCGGCCATTCCACAGACATCGCATCCCCTAGAACCGTGGGACTGCGTTTGCTTTATTGGATCTCTGTGACAGAAATTTAATTTAATTTAGTAATTTAATAATTAGTTACACGCGACAGCAAAACGAGGAAAAGAAATTGTCGTAACGGCACGCTCGAGTTCCTTCCCAATACGAAATAACAAATAATTAAATCATAGCTGAATAAAGAAGTAATAATACTTGATTAATTAATAGATGATGATATTAATATCTGATCAACAACCGTATAATAATATCCAGTAGTATCAAGTAATAACACACGATAGCAAGACGAAGTAAGGAAATTGTCATAACAGTACGCTCGAGTTTTTTTCCCAATATGCAATAAAAATAATTGAATGACAACCGAATAAATAAGTAATAATATTCGAATAATAAATAGATGATTATAATATTTGATCGTCATTGAGGTCACTTGATCGCGACGTTTCTCTAACAAGTAAAGAAGTAAATAAAATGCGATAATTACCTGTCGCGGTAAAACCCGCAACACCTGTTCGCGTGAGGAGTACGCGTTTTAATTTGTTTTAATTATCGCGACAAATGTCGCGGTATTAAAAATCAGCACGAAATAATCTAGAAAATAATGCGGCAGCTTCCAATGTACACGTCTCGACAGTTAAGATTGTTATGGCGTGACGCTCAAGCACGTGCTCGCGCACGCGTGTTTAGATGACACGGTGCCGCTCAGTCAACCGCACGAGCGGACCGTTACGACGATCCGTTTACTTAGCCTTTATGGAGCCTAAAGTTTTTGTTAGAGCTGTTGCCCAGGTATTGTTATTACCAATTATTCGATCATCATTATTTCGTTATAATTAACTCGCGGATATTATCACACGATTGTCGAACAGATATTATTATTATTACCATTTAATATTCGAGTATTATTACTTTTTATTCGATTATTATTTAATTTATTCTGTTATTAGTTAATTATCGCTATTATCCATAGGAAAGCAATTCGCACGTGCTGTTACGACCATTTTTTTACCTCGTCTTTAATCAGTTATTATATTCGTTGCCCAGTTATTGTTATTCATTGTTATTACCGATTATTCGATCATCGTTATTCCGTTATTATGCATTCGCAAATGTTATCACGCAATTGTCGAACAGATATTATTATCACTAACGTTTTATATTCGAGTATTATTACTTCTTTATTTAGTTATTATTTAATTTATTTAACTATTGCTATTACGTATAGAAAAGCAACTATGTAATGATACTCTCGAATAATAAATATTAGTGATAATAATATCTGTTCAACAATCGTGTGATAATATCCGCGAGTGTATAATAACGAAATAACGATGATCGAATAACCGGTAATAACAATGAATAACAATAACTGGGCAATGGCGATAATAACTGATAAAAGACGAGGTAAAGTAATTGTCGTAACGGCATGCCTGAGTTGCTTTCCTATGCGTAATAGCAATAATTAAATAATAATCAAATAAATTAAATAATAACCCAATAAAGAAGTAATAATACTTGAATATTAAATGGTAGTGATAATAATATCTGCTCGATAACCGAGTGATAATATTCACGAGTGGGTAATAAAGAAATAATGATTATCGAATAATCGGTAATAACAATACCTGGGTAACGACTCTAGGTTCAACAAAGGCCTAGAGTAGGTAAACGATCGTCGTAATATCCGGCTCGGATTACTGACTATGCGTTGGGGGG
>NW_022639527.1:479797-497900 GCF_010583005.1 Odontomachus brunneus | reverse complement strand
GGGGGGGGGGGGCGCAGCCGAGTCATGTGTACGTGAGGAACACGGTTCGATTGGACACCGCTCGATTGGACACCGCTCGATTGGACATCGTGCAATTGGACACCGCTCAATTGGACACCGTGAGATTAAACACCGCACGTTTGGACACCGATTCAAATTTATTGACTATTGCTCCTTATCGACTATTGCGTTTCAAAATTATAAACAAAAGAAGTTTTGTAAATATGGTATATATGGCAAATATGGTTTCGTAATTATAGTTTCTTCACACTATACATATAAAACGTATACTTAAAAAATTTTATGAAAAAGATATATTTTTAAAAAAAATGAGAACTCACACAAAATTACTAACCCCTCCCCCCCCCGACGCGGTGCGCGGGGTCTGAGGGGCTAAGCCCCTCAGTCACACTGCTAGAGATAGACATGTCGTCGGTGTTATAGATTTCCTAATCTAATGGCTCCTACACACAGGATGCGGTAATGCTTGCCGCGCGGTGGAAGTTCGCGCAACAGCCAATCAATATGCTTTCCGTAATAACTTTCTAGCTCTTACGGAAAAACAACATATTAATTGGCTGTCGTGTGGACTTCCGCCACGCGGCAAGCATTACCGCGTCCTGTATACAGGAGCCATAACACGCCATTAACTTTGTCGGCTAATATTATGCGCACGATTGGAATAGTGCGGTGTTCAATCGTGCAGTGTGCTAATTTTGTGGTATCCAAATGCGCCATTTCCAATTGTACGGTGTCCCATTGAGCGATGTCCAATCGCACGGTGTCCAATTGAGCGGTGTCCAATCGAACGGTGTCCAATCGAGCATTGTGTCAATTTTACCATGTCCAATCGTACAGTGTACGAATTGTGCGATGTCTAATCGTATGGTGTCCAATCGAACAGTTTGTCAATTTTACGGTGTCCAATCGAGCAATGTACCAATTTTGTGGTGTTCAATCGCACGGTGTCCAATTGAACCGTGTCCAATCGCACCGTGGTCAAACGGGTGTCACTCAACGTAGTATATATGGACCTCGCATACGGCCAGAAAAGAGAAGCCAATATGTGTAACCCCTCTGTTCTCTGTCTCTTTCTGCACAAAGTGTGCAATAAGATTTAAATAAGACTTTTACTTGCCAGTCTAATCAAGGTGCTGTGACGCTCTATAATATTATGGAAACGAGAAACGGATGCATGCGCAGCAAAAAAGTGACAAAATAGGAATTGTTCTGTTCTTTTTAACTGCACTGCTGAACTAGTATAATAAGTTAAAGTGAAAGAAAGTTTATTTGTTTCACTTTAACTTATTGCATTAGTTCAGCAGTGCAGTTAAAAGAAAAACTATAGCCTCTCTATTCTAGCTCTCTTTCTAGATGTCTTCACTTTATTAAGGTTGTTCTATATTAGTCGCAAATCGCAAGGTTGTAAGGAAATTGACCAATCATAGTCAATTACCCTTCAATAACAAAAGAAATAATCGACTGTGATTAGTCAATTTTCTTGTGACCTTGATATTTGTGGCTAATGTAGAACGATTCTTAAACGACTGAACGCTGGGCATTCGGAGTCAATGGGTGTTTACGACCATTAAAGTTATAGCATGTTCGACTGGCTCTGAGTTAACCCACTCTGGGTTATTCAGCCTATGTTTATTAGTCGAACAAGTACTTATAAGCTTTATGATTGGCTAGTAGAGACTTATGACGTCATTAATCGCTCTCGGAACGATTAACCCAGGGCCAGTCGAACACGATATTAGAGTTAATTCCACTAGGGCCGAAAATTATGATAAGCACGACCATCTAGTACTTTTGTAGTTTATGACAACTTCTAACTCAATGCCTTAAGGGACGTTTACATTGGAAGTAAATAGCAAGAAGTAGGAAGTAAGAGTAAGAAATTGACCAACCACAGTCGAATGTGAGAAGAATAATTCACTATGATTGGTCAATTTCTTATTCTTACTTCCTACTTCTTACTGTTTACTTCCAATGTAGACGTCCCTTTAGAAACAAGCTGGAGTAAGAAAATAATCTTCGTGTTCTTTCTCATCTGATGGATGATTAAAAAGTAAATTCCACCATTTATGTAAATCCATTTCTTATCTATGAACATGTTAGAATATTAAAGTAATAACATTCATATAACGTTCTGTTAATTAACGTTTGTATATCTTACTTTCAATTTTATTTAATAAAGACAGGTATATATATGATTAAACGTTAATAAATAATTTTCAAACTATAATTTTAAACTCGGAAGTTTAATTGTAACTTCCGTCACATATATGAATAGTTACATATATAAATAGAATTCTTGTAAATAAATTAGGATACATATTATTTTAAAAATAATAAAAATTTAATTTAAATAATAATAATAAAAATTTAAATAATAATTTAATAAAATTGTATTTTATTAAAATCATACTTACTATAAACTATCATGTGAGAAATCTGAAGTGTAAAATATAATCCTAATTTAAAATAATATATATCTTAATTTATTTACAAGAATTCTGTTTATACTATTCAAATATGTGACGGAAGTTACAATTAAACTTACGAGTTCAAAATTACGGTTTGAAAATTATTTATTAACGTTTAATCATATATATACCTGTCTTTATTAGAATAAAAATGAAATTCAAGGTAAGATATACAAACGTTAATTAACATAACGTTACATGGATGTTATTACTTTAATATTCTAATATGTTCAGATAAGAAATGGATTTACATGAATGATGAAATTTACTTTTTAATCATTCATCAGATAAAGAAGAACAAGAAGATTACTTCAACCGTAAAGACAATTTAATCCCAAGAATAAAATTCAAACAATCTTATCACACGTTAAAAAAAATATGGATATAATCGTGAGATTTTATGAAATTATTATCTGATGTCGAATGCGCGTCCTTTACTTCTTTGGCCGATGTTCCATGGGGCAGAAATTCTCCGCGGAACGGAAAACGCGGAACCAGTACGACCAATCACAGCCATTCCGCTCTTTTTTGCCGTTTTGCTATAATCTTACCGCTGCAATTTTGCGGAAAGGATAAAGGTAGTCGCGGATAACCTCAACATATCTTACATATCTCATTTGCTTCTTATACATTTATTATATATATATTTTTTGACATTCTTTTTTATTTCGTTTAGAAATGATGAGTGGAAAGATCGTAAATAATAAGATGTTAATATTTTGATAATTGTAGTGAACAATTATGTATAATATTTGAAGATGTTTATATGTTTATATGTTTAATTAACAGCCACAGTCGACAAAAATTACATAATATATTCTCCATAATTAATCACATAATATATTCTCCATAATTAACCACAACAGATCTCACTTTATTATATTACATAATGCATTACCGCAATTCCGCTGATATACTTTTCCGGTTACACGACATTTTCCCGAAAACTAGATGGAAAAATGTTGGTACCGACAAAAACATCTAGGAAACACAATTTTAATTTCTGCGGATTAGTGACAGTTTGTTATTCGACACATACACACGCATATGTCAAAACGACTCCACAAAAAAATCCATGGAATTGTTACTTTAATAGTTGCACTAATTCGCAGAAATTAGAATTGTTGCCTAGAGGTTTTTATTGGTACCACCATTTTCCCATTTAGTTTTCGGGAAAATGTCGTGTAATCACTTTTCCTTCTGTTCCATGAAGCGGTAAACGCGGCAGCAGAATTAGGTTTTAGCCAATCGTAAAATAGTTGCATATTTTCGTAAAAAGTATTTTATTAAGAAACTAATCTTACTTTTTACTAATTTATCATATATTATATCATTTATATAAAATATTATTAAAATTATTAAAAATGTAAGAAATAATATTAAAAAGTCTACTTTTTGTATTATTCCGCGTGATCCGCTTTCGCGTATTCCGCTCCATGGGACACAAGGAAAATAGAAAAAGCGTCGGAAGAAAAGCAGAACGACTGTGATTAGTCGTGCTAACTCCGCATGTTCCGTTCCGCTGAAAATTTCCGCTCCGTGGGGCTGCGTTCAGATTCCCCACTCGGGTATATTCTATTACTAGAAGTGCTATAGTATATGTGACATATACTATAATGTTTCTAGTAATAGAGTGCACCCGGATGAGGAATCTGAACGCACCCTGGGATGGCGCCCTTACTTCAGCTTGTTCCTATGGTAAGGCATTGAGTTATGGCTCCTGCACACAGGACGCGATAAAGCTTGCCGCGCGGCGGAAGTCCGCGCGATAACTAATCAATATGTTATTTTTCCATAAAAGCTAGAAGGTTATTACGGAAAGCAGCATATTGATTGGCTGTCGGTGGAACTTTCGCCGCGCGGCAAGCATTACCACGTTCTATGTGCAAGAGCCATTAGAAGTAAAAAGTTGTCATAAATTACAAAAGTACTAAATGGTCGTGGCTATCATAATTTTCGGCCCTAGTAAAACTAACTCTAACTCTAATGGCTCCTGCACACAGGACGCGGTAGTGCTTGCCACGCGGCGGAAGTCCGCTCGACAGCCAATTAATATGCTGCTTTCCGTAACCTTTCTAGCTCTTACGGAAAAACGACATATTGATTGGCTGACGCGCGGACTTCCGCCGCGCTGCAAGCATTACCGCGTCCTGTGTGCAGAAGCCATAAACACCCTATGTATACTATGTCCATTATCGGGACTGGGAGCGGTGCACTTGGACACGGTGCATTTGGACACAGCCAATCACAGCACCGTGTGATTAGAGACATTTGTAGGGTCCCTTGGAACAGCGACTTGTGATTGGACTGTGTCCAATTGCCCCGTGTCCAACTGATATACACCCATCGGGACTAATGGAGGATTGACATCGTGTCCGATGTCCGACGTACGACGTCCGATATTCAGTAAGAGAATAGCTTTCCAATGGAGAGTTGAATTCTCTATTAGAAAGCTGTTCTCCTATTAGATATCGGACATCGTACGTCGGACATCAGACGCGATGTTAATCCTGCATGAGACCTGGAACACAATACGCTATATGTCGTTGTCGCATATTGGAACGTAGAGACCCTTCAAGTGAGGGCCAGCGCGAACATTGCCGTGATTTCTTATGCCACCTTACGTGACAATTTTACGTTATGTGAGACTTAAGCTGAACGTACAGTAACGCACGAAAACGTTACGTTACGTTACAAAAGAATATATATATTCTTTCGTAACATAACGTAACGTGTTCGTGCGTTGCCGTACGTTCAGCTTACGTCTCATATAATGTAAGGTTATCACGTAAGATGGCGTAAGAAACCACGCCAATGTTCGTGCGCTGGTCCTGAGACTGGACAACGCGCCCACAAAATGGCGGCCGCCAATACGTGAGCTCGTAAGAAATGCGTGGTCTGTACTTTTTCGCTGCACTGCTGCACTAGTACAATAAGTAGAGTGAGATGAGTATATATCGGGTGTTTACGACAATTAAGGTTTGTCGCGTCGTATGCCCCATCATGCTCTTACTCGCTCCAACGCACGCCAATTCGTTCGTGTCACCGGAACCAATATGGCGACTAAGCGTTTGTGTCGCGTTAGAGCATACCTTAAGGAGCAATTAGGAGTATGCTTTAGTTGCCTCAGCTTTAAAGGTGGTGCAGTTGGGGCAGTGTTTGTATACGCACGCGTAATAAAAATAACGGATATGTTAAAATAGGTAAATGATGAGGTTAGCCTAATAAGACTTAATTTTTTATTCAGTAGGTCTGAGATACTGTGTGTGTGTGTGTGTGTAAACCACACACATACATACACACACACATATATATGTGTGTGTGTGTGTGTGTGTGTATGTATGTATATTTGTCACAATTTTTATTTTAAAAATTATTATCTGTATAATAATTAATATTATCTTCACCATCGTATAAGTTTCACATTTTCTTGAAATTAGAAATTGTATTATACAAAAATATATATTACATTATTGATCTTTTTTTTTGTAACAGTCTGCAGCAAGAGAAATTGATAACTAAACCGATTAGAACATTATGATGGCACATCCCAAAAATACTACTTCATTAATAATTTTTTTAGATCAAATTAATCTTTATTAGAGATAGATCAAATAAGGTTAGAACGTTCTTCATCAGTACTCACTGTCTATTTCGTTGTCGTTCGCATCATAAAATAAATCATTAATAGCTGCCAAAGGCACAAAATTTTCAGCAAAAAAATTGTCATTTATTTCATTTACTATAACGCGGAAAACAGCAAAAAAATCTGTAACGGATCCATACTGCAACATGTTGCTGAAAAAGAAGCGAAAGTCGGAAGTGCCAGAAATGGGAGCGTTCCGATTGATCACGGTACGATTGGACACAACCAACCGATGAAAAGAATTATCTAGTGAATTACTAGGTCGAACCAATCATTACAATCTGTGTCCAATCGTATCGTGGTCAATCGGGTCCCACCCGCCAGAAAGTGCTCAAGTCTGTTCATGTCACTGAGCGTTGGTGCACATGACCTCATTTGCTCCAACCGCCATCTTACTCATGATCCAAGTACTCCTTGGTGTACATTGGAGCACGCGACGCGAACAAACCTTTAGAGTTAGTTCCACTAGGGCCGGAAATTATGATAGGCACGACCATCTAGTACTTTTGCAGTATATGACAACTTCTTATTTCTAACTCAATGCCTTACCATAGGAACAAGCTGGAGTAAGAAGTAAAGAACGCACATTCGACATAATAATTTCGTAAAATCTCACGATTATATCCATATTTTTTTTAACGTGTGCTAAGATTATTTTACATATTTTATATATTATATATTTTATTAAAATCATATTTACTATAAACTATCATGTGTGAAATCTGAAGTGTAAAATATAATCCTAATTTAAAATAATATGTATCCTAATTTATTTACAAGAATTCTATTTATACTATTCATATATGTGACGGAAGTTACAATTAAACTTACGAGTTTAAAATTACGATTTGAAAATTATTTATTAATATTAATAATATTTATTAATTAATATTAATCAATATTAATAATAATAAAAATTATTTATTAATTAATATTAATAATTATTATTGATTAATATTAATATTAATATTAATACCATTTATTGATTAGTAAATAATTTTTAATGGATATAATCGTGAGATTTTACGAAATTATTACCTCATGTCGAATGCGCGTTCTTTACTTCTTACTCCAACTTGTTCCTATAGTGAAGAGACGTCTACATTGGAAGTAAATAGCAAGAAGTAGGAAGTAAGAGTAAGAAATTGACCAACCACAGTCGAATGTGAGAAGAATAATCAACTATGATTGGTCAGTTTCTTATTCTTACTTCCTACTTCTTACTGCTTACTTCCAATGTAGACATCCCTTAAGGCATTGAGTTATGGCTTCTGCACTTAAGTTTAAAGTGAGACGATGGGTGGTTACGACAATTAGAGTTAGTTCCACTAGGGTCGAAAATTATAATAGGCACGACCACCCAGTACTTTTGTAGCTTATGACAACTTCTTATGGCTTCTGCACACAGAACGCGGCAACGCCTGCTTTTTCCGTAGGAGCTAGAAGTAGGGATAGGCGATGTTTAGAAAACATCGACGTTCGTTCATTGAGGATAGTATTACATGTAAAGAGTTGTGCACCGATTGACTGTCGGATAGAGAATTTCTAGAGACCCTAACATTTTCTCTACATGTATACTATCCTCAATGAGCGAACATCGATGTTTTCTAAACATCTCCCATCTCTAGCTAGAAGGTTATTACGGAAGGCAGCATATTGATTGGCTGTCGCGCGAACTTCCGCCGCGCGGCAAACATTACCGCGTTCTGTGTGCAGAAATCATAAGAAGTTGTCATAAGCTACAAAAGTACTGGGTGGTCGTGTCTATCATAATTTTCGACCCTAGTGGAACTAACTCTAATTGTCATAAACACCCATTGTCTCACTTTAAACTTACGTTGGCCGTGCCATTTAGTGAACACAAGTTACGTGCACCAATCACGCGAAATCCCCGAATGTCCAGTCTTTACTCAATAGTCTTTAACAGCAAAGGAACTAAGTAAACGCTTAAACCGACGGCACACGACATTTGTCTTTACGTTGAATCTGATGAGATTTAATAACATATATATTAAAAATGCTTTATTCTAATTTGTATATTTTTAGTATATCATTGAATTTTACTAGATCCAACGGAACGCAGCCGATGGTCCAATGAGAGAATTAATTTTTCAAGAATGAGT
This sequence comes from Odontomachus brunneus, assembly GCF_010583005.1. Classification (NCBI taxonomy): domain Eukaryota; kingdom Metazoa; phylum Arthropoda; class Insecta; order Hymenoptera; family Formicidae; genus Odontomachus; species Odontomachus brunneus. The sequence goes on along the minus strand of NW_022639527.1, from coordinate 489,642 downwards.
CTCCTCATTGGACTATCGGATGTGCTTCGCATCCAAGAGATGGACAATACCGATACCGATTATAGTTATAATCGATTATTTCTTTTCGATATATAAACATTTTGTAATCGATTGTTTGACAACTCGATTATGGCGAGAATCTATCTTACCTATCTATCTACTTTTAAACCGATTATTGACTTCTATCGTTCTAACAGAAAGGTGTAACTTGATTGGCTATCCAGTCATAGGCCAGTATTGATAGTTGGATCTTATATTTAACTTAACTACTACTATAGTTAATGAATTCTTAAATCTAATTTATATATTCTTTTACATTTAAATCCAGCGGCACACAATGCTTGTTTTTGTATCAGATTATTTGTTGAATAGAAATACTGCGTCCTGATTGGTGCATTTTCATCCATTTTCGGAAATACGCCAATCAGAAGGCAGTATTTCCATCCGGCACGAAAACAAGTGCCGATGGCTTAATAGGGTGTATATCAGTTGGACACGGGGCAATTGGACACAGTCCAATCACAAGTCGCTGTTCCAAGGGACCCTACCAATGTCTCTAATCATACGGTGCTGTGATTGGCTGTATCCAAATGCACCGTGTCCAAGTGCATCGCTCCCGGCTTAATATACTCGAATTCCAAACAGCGCATTTGAACACGATTCCAATCGTGCGCGAGATATTAGCCGACAAAATTGACGGCGCGCTAAGTTAAGAAATCTGTCACACCGACGATATATATATCTCTAGCCGCGTCACTGGAGGGCTTCGTTCCTTAGACACATCGCACCGGAGCGAGGGGAGGGCCTCGTTTGTGCTAGTTCTCATTTTTTAAAAAATACATATTTTTTTATAAAATTTCTTAAATATATATTTTATATGTATAGTGTGAAGAAACTATACCATATTTGCGAAACTTCTTTTGTTTATAATTTTGAGGCGCAATAATCGATAAGGAACGACGCGATAGTCAATAAATTTGAATTGTGCGGTGTCCAATTGTGCAGTGTGCCAATTTGGAATCCAAACGCGCGGTGTCCAATCGCACGGAGTCCAATTGAGCGGTGTCCAATCGCATGGTGTCCAATCGAGCGATGTCCATTCGACCGGTGTCCAACCGAACGATGTCCAATCAAACGGTGTCCAATCGCACGGTGTCCAATCGATCAGTGTGTCAATTTTACCGTGTCCAATCGTACAGTGTGTCAATTATGCGATGTCTAATTGTATGATGTCCAATCGAGCAATCTGTCAATTTTATGGTGTCCAATCGAGTAATGTGCCAATTCTGTGGTGTTCAATCAGGCGGTGTCCAATCGAATGGTGTCCAATCACAAGGTGTCTAATCGAACAGTGTCAATTGCACGGTGTCCAATCAAGCGTGTCCAATTGAACCGTGTTCAATCGCACCGTGGTCAAACGGGATACACCCCATCAAGAACAGCAAGTGGGTGAATGTAGTGTGCATTCAACAGCAAAGGAACTAATTAAGCGCTTAAACCAATGGCACACAGTGTTTGTTTTTAAAATTTGATGAGATTCAGTGACATACTAGAAATATTTTATTCTGATTGGTATATTTCTAGTATATCACTGAATTTCACTAGATCCAACTTGTTTTTATGTTTATAATGGGTGTTTACGATAATTCGAGTTGGAGTTAGTACGAATTAGTTTCACTAGGGCTGAAAAATATGATAGTCACAAGCATCTAGTATTTTCATGATTCATGACAACTCAATGCTGTCCGATAAATCGAGTAGAGTAGAGTAGAGTAGAGTTAGGGTAACATAGTGGATAGTATATGTATAAAAATTAACAGTATCAGGTAACATAGTTTCGTAAAATATATAACAATAATATTACTAAACAATGAGTTGTTGCATTTTAGAAAAATTAGAAGCACTAAATTAAATTATGAAAAGGTATCATGTATTTGTGAAATATCCAAAAGTAGAAAACAATTATTCTAACCTATTATTATTGAATATTTCACAAATACATTAAATTAATATCATTTTCATAATTTAATTTAGTGCTTCTAATTTTTCTAAAATATAATAAATAATTGTTTTGTAATATTATTGTTACATATTTTACGAAACTATGTTATCTGATACTGTTAATTCTTATACATATACTATCCGCTATACTACCCTAACTCTACTCTACTCTACTCGATTTATCGGACAGCATTGAGTTGTCATAAATCTTGAAAATACTAGATGCTTGTGCCTATCATATTTCTCGGCCCTAGTGAAACTAACTCGTACTTAATCCAACTCGAATTATCGTAAACAGCCAAAAATTAATTGGATCTAGTGTGAAAAAGTTTTTTCCGCAAACAGTATATGCATTTATTCATCTATAATATATGTCACGTAAACTATAAATATATAAGCACACATATACTTAAGGAAATGCAGTGATAGTGTATTCAATTCTTATTAGAATCGATTATTTCGTTCGATATAGCGGATTAGTCCCGATCTATAATAGGTGTAGTGAGCTTTAAGCCTTAAGAAATTGACCAATCAGTGGAATTATAGAGAAATAATTAATTGTGATTGTTTAATTTCTTACGGCTTAAAACTTATTACACTATTGTAGATCGGGACTTGCCGATAATCGCTGCGCTCCAATTAAGTTACTAGAGTCATAATCGATTATTTTTTTATCAATGTCCCTGCTCTATATCCAACTCCGAAATACGACGTATTGTGTTCCAGGCCTGAATTCTGCATTACTCGATATAATTTGGGCCGATCATAGTCGAATCTTATTTTAAAACCGTCTTAAGATGCAAATACGCCTCTGTGATTGGTTCATGACATCTTAAAACAGTACTTAAGATGACTTTAAATATAAGATCGAACTATGAATATCGACCTTAAAAGCATGTTCATTATAACTGCACTGCTGAATTGGTGTAATAAATTTAAGTGAGACAAGTATACGGTTTCTCACTCTAACTTTCTGTACTAGTTACAAAGAACAAACCTTCAAATTATTATCGTGTAGAGATTTTCCTTGGTACCAACATTATCCCCTCCACTTTCGGGAAATTGTCGCCTAACCACTCAGATCAAAGCCCAATCAACGTTGGTGAAATCAGACTTTAAGGATCGGTTATTCTAAGTCCCGATCTACAGTAGGTGATTTAAGCCGTAAGCTTTAAGAAATTGACCAATCCCAATCAAATGTAAGGAAAATAATCGACTGTGATCGATAAATTTTTTAAGGCTTAAAGCTTACTACACTTATTGTAGGTCGGGACTAAGGCTGAGTTCCCACTGAGCGCGTCACGTGTCGCGTTGTCTGCTGCATCACAAGTCAACCAATCAAATTCTTCAATTGGGATGACTTGTTCCAATCAAATCCTTCCGTTGGAACAAGTGTGTCGCGCGCGCGTCATCCCAATTAAAGGATTTGATTGGTTAACTAGTGACGCAGGCAGACGAGGCAACATGTGACGCGCTAAGTGGGAACGCATTCTAACTTTTTTTTCTAAGTTAACTGATAGTTAAATTATATGTCTGTCTGTTTTTTCTTTAATTTAAATAAAGGCAAACGTATAATTTAACTATCAGTTAATTTATCAAGAAGTTTGAATAACTGGATCTAAAAAGAACAGACCTCATATTGGACAAATTTAGCGCAATTTACTAGGGATTTTAATTTATCCCTAGATCGCAAAATCTTATTGGAGCCATCAACGGCTAGATATTTTTCCAAAAAAAGTCGGTTTATATGATTCTAACACACAATCGTGAGCGATTTCTGTAGCTTTCATGAACACGTTCAGCGTATATCCACTGGCTGATCTTTCGGCTGCACCTTCGCGCCGCGACTAGAGCGTTTAATGAAATTTCCAGCGGTAAACAGTGTCTGGCAATATTCAAATTTACTTGCAAGAACCAGCAATATCATATTGTGTATCGTGCTGTATAAGAACGTGGGGTATCGTTGCACATCATCCGGCCGTGAGCTTTTTCCATCGGAAGATCGTTGTATCGTCGAGCACTGATGTCAGGCATAGCAATCGCCAGGCTCGCTGAGGAGCGAAAGGCATGGAGAAAGGATCATCCGTTTGTAAGTTTCTACTTCTCAGCATATCTAGTGTAGCCAAATCGTTGGGATGAAGATTATCTGATTTTTCGCGCGCATAAAACCCGCGTCACGATTAATCGCGGTCTAATAGAGGCTATGTGCCGCTAACAAGCACGCTATTTCCCGCCGACCATAAACAATGGATCGAATGTCAAAAGCAATCTGCTGATATGGTATTTTATCTGATTGATTATACATAATTCAGTAATCTCTTTTCTAACCCTATCTGCAACAAGATTTTGATTGATATTTTAATAAAACATTAATCGATATTTACAAAAACTTAATTATTTGTATATAGCTTGGATTCATCCTGTATAATAAAATTCAACTCTGTAATTGCATTGTGTGAAAGCTTCGACTGAAAGAGAACAACTATAATTATACCATAATCTCTTCTGGCTCTGAAAAATATTATATCAGTATCGATTCTTGTATTTCTATAAAGTCTTGTAATCCTTGAATTTTGCTATAAAAACTTACAAAGAACTTCATTGATCACAGGGCTTTGTAGCTAGACCCACCAAGAATCCAGATGGTTCCCTCAATTTGATGAGTTGGGAATGTGCAATACCTGGAAAAAAATCTGTGAGTTACTTTGTGCAAAACTAATTATACTATATGATCATATACATTTCTATTAATTTAGTGATTGCCATTTTGTAGACTCCTTGGGAAGGTGGATTGTACAAACTAAGAATGATTTTCAAAGACGATTATCCATCAAGCCCACCAAAATGTAAATTTGAACCACCATTGTTTCATCCCAATGTTTATCCATCTGGTACGGTTTGCTTATCACTACTGGATGAAGAAAAAGATTGGCGACCAGCAATCACAATCAAGCAGATTCTCCTTGGCATTCAGGATTTGTTGAACGAACCCAATGTAAAAGATCCAGCTCAAGCTGAAGCTTATACAATATACTGGTAAGGCACACACGTTCCTATACTGAGAGAAAAAGTTTCCAGAAATTAGTAAATATTTGATAGGGGAGAAATATACTAACAGCATATTTACTTGAATCTAAATTCTTTTATTTAAATAGAATAAATAATTACTTTCATGAAAAACTAAGATCTTTTTAATTTTAGGGAAATATTTGAAATATATTTTATATATTAGTATAGGTAAATATACTGTTAATACTCACCAAATAAATATTTACTGTTTTCTAGATTTTTCTCTCAGTGTATAGATTCAAACAAGAAAATATGTCGATACTTTAACAGTGACTATTATATATTTTTATCTACAGTCAGAATCGTCTGGAATATGAAAAGCGCGTTAAAGCTCAAGCTAGGGCAATGGCTCCACAAGAGTAAGTGCAGGAACACACCCAATTAAACTCAAGAGAAACATGTTACGCACAATTGCTGTTCAATAAATAATATGTTAACTCATATTATTTATTGTATCGTAGTTGCGTAAACAATTCAATAAATAATATTAAGTAACATTTTCCCAAGCTGATCCATTGCCCCTCTCTATAATTAATCTTTTTTAAGAGTATAAAATCACAATATGTTGTAACTAGTTAATTTTACGTCCTTGAAGTTTTTATTTACCAGATATGTGTCATATAAATACAATTCTTGAAATTCCAAAGTAGAATACGTACCGACAGATTGCGATGTCACCACGTGACACCATCATTCTCTCATGCGCGCATATTTTTTTATTATTGATATCCCAGCAAACATAATGACATCGTAGACGTCATTAATACATTTTTAATCACGCCAGTGATACGACATTTCGTTTGCTGGGATATTAAGAGCTATTATATGAACCTTATAATATTGATGATTTAAGACAGATATCAATTTTTTTCTTTTTTCTGATTTAGTTTTGATGTTTGATCTGTGATTTGTATACGATTCTGATATTACTTTGTCGAACAGAGATGCGCACGGGAGATGAAAAAGATAGAGTCAACTTCTTGTCGGGCTTTATTAGTTTCTTATCCATGTATAAGACCTTTAATATTACAGTACACGTAGGTAAGCTTATTTAAGACTTATGAAGTAATGTACAAATCTTAAAGAAAGAATAAAAGACTCTGACTCAGTAAGGGTTGCTCAAAATGAAACTTAAGAATTCCAAAAAAATAATCATTCTTGCAAATCTTATGCAAATGTATTCTGCCCCTGTCACTCCGCCTCCTCTTATTTTCCGCATCGATAAGTGTGCAGAATGATCGATTAGACACCGCGTTATACAGAGGACGTTTCATAATATCCTAATTACACAGTCCGATGCTATTTTGCCATATAAATATGAATAATCATTTTCAACATATTTTTAGCCGATAAACAAATTCGTTACGTTTACACGTAAACAAATTTGCATATAATAAATGAAAAAAATATTTTATTTTAATACTTTATGTGAAATGAAAGTGCTTTTTGTATTTATATAATATAGTCGGAGAATACTAAGTAAAAAAAAATAGTAAACTTAACAATTTCACATATGCGTTTATCAATATATATAATATGGACAACATAATAAAATTATAAAAATAAAAAAAACTAAATTATAAAAAAAACGCGAATGCGCATTTGAAATCGCTGTTCTTTTATTTAGTACTTTTGGATTATATTATGTAAGTACAAAATACATTTTTTATACTATGTAGAATGTTAAGCAGAATTAAATGACATTTTCGTTTATTATGGAAAAAGGACTATTCTTAGATAACTTTACTTCTCAAACAAAAAATCATACGAAAATGAAAAAAGACATTTCATGACTTAAATTTTATACTTTGATGTTATTAATAAAATTCAGAAAAATTTCAACAATCACAGCCCAGATAGCAAGGTGACGTCTAAAGACGTCATTAAGATGTCATAGACGTCTTAATGACGTCTTAATGATGTCTTTAGACGTCACTGCTAGCTGGGAGAATATAGCTATTATATAGCTATTATATAGAGGTAGCACGTTATATAACGTTTATTAATATTAAGGTTACTTAATTTTCTTTTATAACTGTAATAATTGTTTTAAAACTGTTATATTGCTTTGTTATTTATTTATTATAATAATATGACAGCAAAATAACTTAAATATAAAATGTTATATAACAAGTGCAGTGCGTTACGTTTATGTTATATAATATTTTTATATATGATGTTATATATGATGATTTTATATATGATGGATTATCTTTTAGAGAGAGAGAGATGATGTCTGTTTCACGTACGTAAAATACATTACATTAACATATGCAAGGTATATTGATAAAACAAGATCAATCAAGTAGAAGGTGAAAGAAGAGCATGACTAGAATACACACACATATATGCAATGTAAATAAAATTTTTTTCTACTTTTTATGGTTTAGTAAATACAGAGTTTTGTAGAGATGTATAAAAAGGGTTGAAATCTCTTGTATTTCTCTTAATATTTCGGGAAAAACGCATTTTCGAAAAAAATGTTTTATATAAAAGTTGTAAAGTTTTAAGAGAAGTATTACACAGAAAAATTGATATGATCTTGAACAACGTTGTTCGATAACGATATATATATATATATATATATATATATATATATATATATATATATATATATATATCTTCTATAATAGGCAATAAGTGTAAGCAATAAATAAATTCACCAATCATAGTGGATTATTTGATGATTTAAACGATTGTGATTGGTCAACTTTCTTATTGCTTATATTTATTGTAGAAAACTTCTAACAGTTACATAACCTTTTAGTCACATGTTATTTACGGGTTATATTTCTGTTATATAACTAATTATTGGTAAATCATAACTAACGTGTATGTTATATATAACGCGCATGTTATATTGCACATTACATATTCGTTACATTACGACGTAATAGTATTGTGTTTGCTGGATATTTTTTCTGCCGTTGCTATCATAAAATCTCTTAAAATCGTTATCGTCTTTCTTATCTTATTTGTTCGCAAAATTGTGAAGTAATATACAAATTTGGATAATAGATTCGTGTTTAGCGGTCAAAAATACGTCGAAAATGATTATTCGCAATCCTGTGGGAAAATAGAATGGTCAAAAATTGTTGATGTTATCGATACGGCGTTAACAGCGCATGCGTTCATTGAAACGTGTCCTCGAAATTGCGCATGACGTCGTCATCGTCAGAGCAACACATGAAAGATCGCCGACTGGTCGTATCGAGTATTACATTGTCGCGCAGTCAACGAGTGTGCATTGCGCTAACGGTTACTTCCATCGATCGGTAACGTTCAGTGACGTAGCTACATTCTCCATTCAACATGCACGTAGCAGATCCAATGCTTAGCAAGATCAATTGGCGAATCGCGATAGTGTGCATAGCCGGTTTAACATTATCAATATACTCCTTCACTGTAGAACTCGCAAAGGAACGGGATCCGTTTTACACGGCGTTTTGCGACATCACAAAGACTATCAGCTGCACCGATGTGTTGACATCTGAGTAAGTGAACGAACGACTATATATATATATATGTATTTAGATTTCGTCAATAAAGCCCATTCTACAATTGCGTGAACGTGGTTGTAAGTGGTTGTAAGTGATTACGACAACCTATCAGAGTAAAGCAATCAGTGAATAAAACATTCGGATTGGTTGACTCTTACGTTCACGACTACGCTTACGCAATTGTAGAATGGGCTTAAAACTGCGAGCGCTACCGAAGCGCAACACGTGTCGGTGTTTCCACATGTCTAATCATTAAAAAGGAAAATCTATTTAATTATTTTTCGTTTTATTTGTTTGTTTATCTCGTGACAGCTCTATGCTTGTTATGATTATTATTATTGTTATTATAATTATTATTACATTATTATTATTTTTGTTATTATTGTTAGTTTTGGTTCAATTACGTTATAAGATCCTTATTATATAAGTTGTTTCCAAATTTTCACTCTTTCACGAGTTAAAAATTCATTCCATACGAGTGAAAAGTCACCCTAACTCAAGTGACGGTCGTCATTCCATTTGTCAAGCGAAAATGTACTCCATGACAGAGTGAAAATTTTCACTCCACGATATAGAGTAAAGGAATTCACTCTATAAAAATAGAACCCACACAGCACCAACATATTTCAGAAAGTTTTCAAAAAGCTTTTAAAGAAATATAAAACATTTCAAAGAAATATTTCAGACCTGTTTTAGATATCTTTCAGATACATGAAATGTCCGCGCTATCATATACTATCTGAAATGTATCTGAAATATTATTGAAATGTTTCAAAAATATATGGGAAATATTTCAGACACATTTTTTTATATAAAAACTATTCGTATTTTTATATTTTTATATTTAGAATTTCGTATTTTTATATTTAGAAATTACTCATAAATATCACAATGTTTGCTGACCCACACAGCACGTAATATTGCAGAAATATTGCAGTGATATTGCAATATAGTGGTAATATTACATATCACAGTGAAATATTACAGAAATATTACTGAAATATTGCACTTTTACATATATCATTGAAATATTACAGAAATATTACTGCAGTATTACATACTTATATCATTGAAATATTACACATTTATATCATTGAAATATTACACTTATATATTTGCAATATTATAGTTAAATTATAGCAATATATCATATTCTAAATAGAATGGTGACATCAATTGACATATCAATTTCTTTGACATTATAGACATCATTAAAACGTTATTACGGCGTCATTTGGAGTCATCTTCCCTTACAGAAATAGTATTTTTTAAAAA
>NW_022639527.1:477734-479787 GCF_010583005.1 Odontomachus brunneus | reverse complement strand
GACGTTTAAAACATTATTACGGCGTCATTTGAAGTTACCTTCCCTTACAAAAATAGTATTTTTTAAAAGTTTCTTTTAAAATTTAGTATTTCGATTTGTTTAATTTGGATTTTCTTGGATTTTTTAATTTTTTTTGTTTGGATTAATCATTATAACATTTTGTTAAAAATCTAAAAGTAATTATCATTGGTTTATTACATTACATCAATATTTATCGCATATCGAATGTTGTTGCATTGTTTCAATATCTATCAGCAAATTACCCAACTAAGTAAAAATTATATAACTACGTAAAACACTAAGTAAACAAACACTAAGTAAAAATTATATAACTATTATTTGATGTTTGCTAAGTATATTATAATGTATTGTGAACAATATAAGGATACATTATATAAGCATGAATTGTAAGAACATCGTTGGAGTCATCAGAGTCACCGCGTACGCGTTCGATCGTTAGGTTAAGCAACAGTTTAATGTGGTCAGGACATGGATGATGGGTGACCAGTGGGGGGTATACTGCTTGGGATCGAAATTATCGCTGGAGGATTTCACGAAACTTTGGAGTGTATTTTGACAACTTTCAATACGTAGTAGTTTATGAAACATGAGAAAACTAAGAATATATAAGTATATTTTTTAAATATTATGATTTTCTCACAGTAATATCATTGTGATTTTCACCATTATATTACTGTGATGCATTTGCCGCGGACATTTTAATATTACTGTAATATCTTAGTAATATTCCAGCATTATTTCTGTTATATTTCCTGGTAATATTGCAATGAAAATATAATATTGCTGTGATATTACGTGGGGATTTTATTTGAAAATCTTAGATTATTTGATTTCAATGTTACATCACATTTAAAAATTTTTACCGACACTAGGACTCGAACTTGGACCATGATGCATCTCTGGATTATGAGTCTGTTGCTTTAGACACTACACCACTTCTTCGATCGATATAAACGTTTTACATTTTGTCAATATATATTGCAATTAACACAGTAATATAATTTTTTATATAATTTAATAAAATGATTTTAATAAAAATTATATTTTTCGTACTTTTATTGTTTATTTAACTTTTAGATAATGAAGTAAAGTCTACAAAATCCCGCATATTCCGTTTCGTTATTTTTAAATTTTTATAGTAAACATTTTTTTATTATTAGCTGTTATTAAATAGATAAAGTCATAAAAGACTATAAACAGTAATTCTAAAGTGATGTAGTAATTATAATTGTAGTGATTGAGTAATTATAAAAAAGTACAATTTAAAAAAAAGAATAAACCCAACTAACTACATACACACACATATGAAGATTTAATTAAATCAATTAAATTAATTAAATTTATGTATAAATATATAAATCAACGCTTATTATAGGCAATTTCTGAAATATTACAGTGAAAAAGATTTTGATGAAACATTTCACAAATATTTTTGAATTATTTCAATGTTATATTTCAATGTAATTTCCAAGTTATTTTTTAGAAAGCTTTTTGAAAAATATTGTGCTATATGGGAAATTATTTTAATTCGAGTGACTTCTCAAATAGCACAGAAAATTAAAAAAAAATAAAAATTCAGTCATATGTCACCAATTTTGAGTTTATTTTTAGCTGCAAAAATAATTCTTTAGAGTTTAGTGAAGAGAATTCTTTTTGCATCTAAAAATGAATTCAGAATTAGTGATATACGACTGAATTCTTTTTTAATTCTCTGTACAATTTGAGTCAGCTGTCACTCAATTTTTTGAGTGAGATTTTCAATCCAAGAAATTTAGAAAGTATGAACGAAATATAAATTGAGATCATAAATAAGAAATTTGTAACATTTACAGTAAAGGGAACGAAATCATTCTCCATTTTATTCGCTTATCGTCTCTTTCTACTATTTAACTATATAACATACTGAAAAGAGCACTACCTTTCTCTGCCTCGATGAGCGCGAACCGAGAAAGATAGTATCCAAAAGGAATCTCTGTCTTTGTCTATTATGTATTACCTGAGCTAAAAATTTAGCCTACATTGAAAATAACAT
>NW_022639527.1:476924-477724 GCF_010583005.1 Odontomachus brunneus | reverse complement strand
AATCCACGAATTACGGTTTGAACTGCTTGACCATCCACCTTACTCACCAGATCTAGCCCCAAGCGACTTCTTTTTGTTCCCTCATCTAAAAATTGCGCTCGGAGGACAGAGATTTTCGTCAAATGAAGAGGCAATCACCTTCGTGAACAATTATTTTGCAGAGAAAAACGCCGAGTACTATTTCGACGGGTTACAGAGATGGGAGCATCGCTGGGAGAAGTGTGTAGATTTACAAGGAGACTATGTTGAAAAATAAAAAACAATTTTCAGAAAAAATGACTTGTATCTTTGTTAGGTCGGAAACTTTTCAGACCACCCTCGTAACTCTAAACTGCTGACTGTTGGTTAAGCGACAATTTCCCGAAAAGTGGAGGGGATAATGTTGGTATCAAGGAAAATCTCTACACGATATAATTTAAAGGCCTGTTCTTTGTAACTCCATTGCTGAACTGGTGCAATAAATTGAAGTGAGGCAAGTGTACGTTTTCCTCTAACTTTTTGCACACAAATTACTCTAATAGCATGTTCGACTGGCTCTAAGTTAACCCACTCTGGGTTATTTAGCATACGTTTATTGGTCGAACAAGTATTTATAAGCTTTATGATTGGCTAATAGAGACTTATGACGTCAATAATCGCTCCCGGAGCGATTAACCCAGAGTCAGTCAAACACGCTATAACTTTTTGCACTAGTTCAGTAGTGCAGTTATAAAAAAACAGAGCTTTAAATTATATTGTGTAGAGATTTTCCTTGGTACCAACATTATCCCCTCTACTTTTCGGGAAATTGGCGCCTAACC
>NW_022639527.1:476328-476914 GCF_010583005.1 Odontomachus brunneus | reverse complement strand
ATAACTATTATTTGATGTTTGCTAAGTATATTATAATGTATTGTGAACAATATAAGGATACATTATATAAGCATGAATTGTAAGAACATCGTTGGAGTCATCAGAGTCACCGCGTACGCGTTCGATCGTTAGGTTAAGCAACAGTTTAATGTGGTCAGGACATGGATGATGGGTGACCAGTGGGGGGTATACTGCTTGGGATCGAAATTATCGCTGGAGGATTTCACGAAACTTTGGAGTGTATTTTGACAACTTTCAATACGTAGTAGTTTATGAAACATGAGAAAACTAAGAATATATAAGTATATTTTTTAAATATTATGATTTTCTCACAGTAATATCATTGTGATTTTCACCATTATATTACTGTGATGCATTTGCCGCGGACATTTTAATATTACTGTAATATCTTAGTAATATTCCAGCATTATTTCTGTTATATTTCCTGGTAATATTGCAATGAAAATATAATATTGCTGTGATATTACGTGGGGATTTTATTTGAAAATCTTAGATTATTTGATTTCAATGTTACATCACATTTAAAAATTTTTACCGACACTAGGACTCGAACTTGGACCATGAT
>NW_022639527.1:476234-476318 GCF_010583005.1 Odontomachus brunneus | reverse complement strand
ATTTTCCCGAAAACTAGATGGAAAAATGTTGGTACCAACAAAAACCCCTAAGCAACACAATTTTAATTTCTACGGATTAGTGAT
>NW_022639527.1:475743-476224 GCF_010583005.1 Odontomachus brunneus | reverse complement strand
ATCACATTTAAAAATTTTTACCGACACTAGGACTCGAACTTGGACCATGATGCATCTCTGGATTATGAGTCTGTTGCTTTAGACACTACACCACTTCTTCGATCGATATAAACGTTTTACATTTTGTCAATATATATTGCAATTAACACAGTAATATAATTTTTTATATAATTTAATAAAATGATTTTAATAAAAATTATATTTTTCGTACTTTTATTGTTTATTTAACTTTTAGATAATGAAGTAAAGTCTACAAAATCCCGCATATTCCGTTTCGTTATTTTTAAATTTTTATAGTAAACATTTTTTTATTATTAGCTGTTATTAAATAGATAAAGTCATAAAAGACTATAAACAGTAATTCTAAAGTGATGTAGTAATTATAATTGTAGTGATTGAGTAATTATAAAAAAGTACAATTTAAAAAAAAGAATAAACCCAACTAACTACATACACACACATATGAAGATTTAATTAAATC
>NW_022639527.1:473898-475733 GCF_010583005.1 Odontomachus brunneus | reverse complement strand
CGGAGGACAGAGATTTTCGTCAAATGAAGAGGCAATCACCTTCGTGAACAATTATTTTGCAGAGAAAAACGCCGAGTACTATTTCGACGGGTTACAGAGATGGGAGCATCGCTGGGAGAAGTGTGTAGATTTACAAGGAGACTATGTTGAAAAATAAAAAACAATTTTCAGAAAAAATGACTTGTATCTTTGTTAGGTCGGAAACTTTTCAGACCACCCTCGTAACTCTAAACTGCTGACTGTTGGTTAAGCGACAATTTCCCGAAAAGTGGAGGGGATAATGTTGGTATCAAGGAAAATCTCTACACGATATAATTTAAAGGCCTGTTCTTTGTAACTCCATTGCTGAACTGGTGCAATAAATTGAAGTGAGGCAAGTGTACGTTTTCCTCTAACTTTTTGCACACAAATTACTCTAATAGCATGTTCGACTGGCTCTAAGTTAACCCACTCTGGGTTATTTAGCATACGTTTATTGGTCGAACAAGTATTTATAAGCTTTATGATTGGCTAATAGAGACTTATGACGTCAATAATCGCTCCCGGAGCGATTAACCCAGAGTCAGTCAAACACGCTATAACTTTTTGCACTAGTTCAGTAGTGCAGTTATAAAAAAACAGAGCTTTAAATTATATTGTGTAGAGATTTTCCTTGGTACCAACATTATCCCCTCTACTTTTCGGGAAATTGGCGCCTAACCTGGGTTACACGACATTTTCCCGAAAACTAGATGGAAAAATGTTGGTACCAACAAAAACCCCTAAGCAACACAATTTTAATTTCTACGGATTAGTGATAGTTTGTTATTTGACACATACACACGCATATGTCAAAACGACTCCGCAAAATTCATGGACTTGCTACTTCAACAGTATCACTAATCCGCAGAAATTAAAATTGTTGTAGGTTTTCGTTGATACCACCATTTTCCCATCTAATTTTCGGGAAAATGTCGTGTAACCCTGAACCTGCTAACTCCCTTATATAGTGCTATGTAAAATTGACCCCAAAAAGTATGTATCACGCACGGAAAAAGGGATATCTGCGCATGCCTGAAACTGGTGGTCCAGGGAGCGGTGCACTTGGACACGGTGCATTTGGACACAGCCAATCACAGCACCGTATGATTAGAGACATTTGCAGGGTCCCTTGGAACAGCGACTTGTGATTGGACTGTGTCCAATTGCCCCGTGTCCAACTGATATACACCCCGTAAGCTGAACGTACGGCAACGAACGAAAACGTTAAGTTACGAAAGAATATATATATTCTTTCGTAACGTAATGTTTTCGTGCGTTGCCGTACGTTCAGCTTACGTCTCACGTAACGTAAAATTGTCACGTAAGATGGCGTGAGGAACTACGGCAATGTTCGTGCGCAACGCCGCTTAGTTAACGGTCGAGCGGCCGTTACGACGGTCAGTTTACCTAGCCTTTGTGAAGCCTAAAGTTTTTATTAGAACCGTTATCCAGGTATTATTATTACTGATTACACGATCATTATTATTTCGTTATTATCCACTCATATCACTTCACGGATATTATCACACGATTATCGAACAGATATTAATAATCGTATAATAATATCCGCGAATGGATAATAACTGAATAAAGATGATCGAATAATCGGTAATAACAATAAATAATAATATTTGGGCAACAGCGGTAATAACTGAACAAAGACGAGGTAAAGAAACTATCGTAACGGCACACCTGAGTTGCTTTCCTATGCGTAATAGTAATAATTAAATAATAACCGAATAAAGAATTAATAATACTAAAACAATATAAATGGATACTGATAATATTTGATCGGCATTGAGGAACTCGATCGC
>NW_022639527.1:473612-473888 GCF_010583005.1 Odontomachus brunneus | reverse complement strand
ATTTACAAGGAGACTATGTTGAAAAATAAAAAACAATTTTCAGAAAAAATGACTTGTATCTTTGTTAGGTCGGAAACTTTTCAGACCACCCTCGTAACTCTAAACTGCTGACTGTTGGTTAAGCGACAATTTCCCGAAAAGTGGAGGGGATAATGTTGGTATCAAGGAAAATCTCTACACGATATAATTTAAAGGCCTGTTCTTTGTAACTCCATTGCTGAACTGGTGCAATAAATTGAAGTGAGGCAAGTGTACGTTTTCCTCTAACTTTTTGCA
>NW_022639527.1:472013-473602 GCF_010583005.1 Odontomachus brunneus | reverse complement strand
CTGAATAAAGATGATCGAATAATCGGTAATAACAATAAATAATAATATTTGGGCAACAGCGGTAATAACTGAACAAAGACGAGGTAAAGAAACTATCGTAACGGCACACCTGAGTTGCTTTCCTATGCGTAATAGTAATAATTAAATAATAACCGAATAAAGAATTAATAATACTAAAACAATATAAATGGATACTGATAATATTTGATCGGCATTGAGGAACTCGATCGCGACGTTTCTCTATCTAACAAATGAAAACGTAAATGAAACGCGGTAATTTCCCGCTGCGGTCAAGGCCACAATACCTGCTCGCGTGATAAGTACGCGTCTCAAATCGTGTTAATTATTGCCTTAATTGTCGCAAAGTCAAAATGCGATATTAAAATTGGCGTGAAATAATTTAGTATAACGCGGCAGCTCCCGAGACGCGATCACTTCGGTGACTGACAGCGTTATGGCGTGACCATAGACATAATATATCTAGACCGTGCGTTGAGGAGTAAGAGGGGATAAGAAGTATAGAGGGAGTAGAAAAGGATGCATTGCGTTTGGAGATTCTGCGTTCTTTCTCATTCGCGCATCTCTGTAACACAACCTTTCTAAGGTTCCCTCCTCATGCGACGTAACTTGCGTAAGCGTAACCTGCGTAATATAGTAATTTACTAAAAGTTACGCCATTTTGCAAGTCGACATTCAATACCTAATCCCCATGACGCGTATTTCGTTAAATTCGCGTAAAGCGTAACCAATAACTTCCTAAAGCTGACCAATAAAAGATCAGGCTTTCTATTGTACAACAGAAATATTAAGTTGATTCTCGATTGGTTGTTATTATTTAGGTGTATTGTTAAATATACGCCATGGGGATAAGGTACTTTGTAAGAATGTGTGAAAGCATAATGTGTGTGGCTGTACGATAAGATTAAGATAGTAGTTAACAACGTTACTTACTGAGAAGTGTGAAGTAGGGAAAATAATTTATTACTTTTGTTATATACTTAGTCCCTTTACTCTAAGAAAAACTGAATTTTTTATTTTTTAACTTTTTACTAGACTGTGTACAGTATATGTGACTCATTTTTCGACAGTTCGTAAAGGAGTAACATGCAGATTGATACACAAATGATTGGAAAATGTAATATATTTGTTTCTGCGTTTTTAAAAAGGCGATACCAAAAATAAAAACAATTTATAGAACATTATAACAATAATTAAACATAAATTGAGAAAACTCAAAAGTAAAATAAAAATATTACATATATTCTGAATCAAATTTATTTTGCATCCGACTTCACATCGAAATATACATTTTATGATCGAAATGAACAGATATTACCTTGTTTTATTTGTTGTACTGATAAACGACTTTTCACAAGTATTATTTATTGGGAATACAAATTAGTTCGGTCCGTTTTTTGTGGTCAAAAATGCATTTATTTCAGAACAAAATGAATGAACAGATTAATCAAAGTATTGTCCATCGCTAGCTACTACTTTTTCCCACCTCTCAGGTAATTTTCGAATTCCATCTCGAAAAAATGTCTCGTCTTTTGAGGCGATCCAAGTTAGGAGCCAATTTTCGATTTCTG
>NW_022639527.1:470283-472003 GCF_010583005.1 Odontomachus brunneus | reverse complement strand
TTAATTTCTACGGATTAGTGACAGTTTGTTATTTGACACATACACACGCATATGTCAAAACGACTCCGCAAAATTCATGGACTTGCTACTTCAACAGTATCACTAATCCGCAGAAATTAAAATTGTTGTAGGTTTTCGTTGATACCACCATTTTCCCATCTAATTTTCGGGAAAATGTCGTGTAACCCTGAACCTGCTAACTCCCTTATATAGTGCTATGTAAAATTGACCCCAAAAAGTATGTATCACGCACGGAAAAAGGGATATCTGCGCATGCCTGAAACTGGTGGTCCAGGGAGCGGTGCACTTGGACACGGTGCATTTGGACACAGCCAATCACAGCACCGTATGATTAGAGACATTTGCAGGGTCCCTTGGAACAGCGACTTGTGATTGGACTGTGTCCAATTGCCCCGTGTCCAACTGATATACACCCCGTAAGCTGAACGTACGGCAACGAACGAAAACGTTAAGTTACGAAAGAATATATATATTCTTTCGTAACGTAATGTTTTCGTGCGTTGCCGTACGTTCAGCTTACGTCTCACGTAACGTAAAATTGTCACGTAAGATGGCGTGAGGAACTACGGCAATGTTCGTGCGCAACGCCGCTTAGTTAACGGTCGAGCGGCCGTTACGACGGTCAGTTTACCTAGCCTTTGTGAAGCCTAAAGTTTTTATTAGAACCGTTATCCAGGTATTATTATTACTGATTACACGATCATTATTATTTCGTTATTATCCACTCATATCACTTCACGGATATTATCACACGATTATCGAACAGATATTAATAATCGTATAATAATATCCGCGAATGGATAATAACTGAATAAAGATGATCGAATAATCGGTAATAACAATAAATAATAATATTTGGGCAACAGCGGTAATAACTGAACAAAGACGAGGTAAAGAAACTATCGTAACGGCACACCTGAGTTGCTTTCCTATGCGTAATAGTAATAATTAAATAATAACCGAATAAAGAATTAATAATACTAAAACAATATAAATGGATACTGATAATATTTGATCGGCATTGAGGAACTCGATCGCGACGTTTCTCTATCTAACAAATGAAAACGTAAATGAAACGCGGTAATTTCCCGCTGCGGTCAAGGCCACAATACCTGCTCGCGTGATAAGTACGCGTCTCAAATCGTGTTAATTATTGCCTTAATTGTCGCAAAGTCAAAATGCGATATTAAAATTGGCGTGAAATAATTTAGTATAACGCGGCAGCTCCCGAGACGCGATCACTTCGGTGACTGACAGCGTTATGGCGTGACCATAGACATAATATATCTAGACCGTGCGTTGAGGAGTAAGAGGGGATAAGAAGTATAGAGGGAGTAGAAAAGGATGCATTGCGTTTGGAGATTCTGCGTTCTTTCTCATTCGCGCATCTCTGTAACACAACCTTTCTAAGGTTCCCTCCTCATGCGACGTAACTTGCGTAAGCGTAACCTGCGTAATATAGTAATTTACTAAAAGTTACGCCATTTTGCAAGTCGACATTCAATACCTAATCCCCATGACGCGTATTTCGTTAAATTCGCGTAAAGCGTAACCAATAACTTCCTAAAGCTGACCAATAAAAGATCAGGCTTTCTATTGTACAACAGAAATATTAAGTTGATTCTCGATTGGTTGTTATTATTTAGGTGTATTGTTAAATATACGCCATGGGGATAAGGTACTTTGTAAGAATGTGTGA
>NW_022639527.1:470032-470273 GCF_010583005.1 Odontomachus brunneus | reverse complement strand
AGTAATCAGAAGGAGCAATGTCCGGCGAATACGGCGGGTGCGGTAAAATATCTCACTTGAGCGTTTCCAAATAATTTTTTACGATTTTTGCGACATGAGGCCGAGCGTTATCATGCAGAAGAATAACTTTGTCATATCCTTGCTCGTATTCCGGCCGTTTTTCTCGTAATGCACGGCTCAAACGAATCAATTGTAGCCTATACCGATGGCCTTTATAGAAATATCATACTAAGAATCATTG
>NW_022639527.1:467111-470022 GCF_010583005.1 Odontomachus brunneus | reverse complement strand
ACCCTGAACCTGCTAACTCCCTTATATAGTGCTATGTAAAATTGACCCCAAAAAGTATGTATCACGCACGGAAAAAGGGATATCTGCGCATGCCTGAAACTGGTGGTCCAGGGAGCGGTGCACTTGGACACGGTGCATTTGGACACAGCCAATCACAGCACCGTATGATTAGAGACATTTGCAGGGTCCCTTGGAACAGCGACTTGTGATTGGACTGTGTCCAATTGCCCCGTGTCCAACTGATATACACCCCGTAAGCTGAACGTACGGCAACGAACGAAAACGTTAAGTTACGAAAGAATATATATATTCTTTCGTAACGTAATGTTTTCGTGCGTTGCCGTACGTTCAGCTTACGTCTCACGTAACGTAAAATTGTCACGTAAGATGGCGTGAGGAACTACGGCAATGTTCGTGCGCAACGCCGCTTAGTTAACGGTCGAGCGGCCGTTACGACGGTCAGTTTACCTAGCCTTTGTGAAGCCTAAAGTTTTTATTAGAACCGTTATCCAGGTATTATTATTACTGATTACACGATCATTATTATTTCGTTATTATCCACTCATATCACTTCACGGATATTATCACACGATTATCGAACAGATATTAATAATCGTATAATAATATCCGCGAATGGATAATAACTGAATAAAGATGATCGAATAATCGGTAATAACAATAAATAATAATATTTGGGCAACAGCGGTAAT
Source organism: Odontomachus brunneus (assembly GCF_010583005.1). NCBI lineage: Eukaryota > Metazoa > Arthropoda > Insecta > Hymenoptera > Formicidae > Odontomachus > Odontomachus brunneus. The sequence continues at coordinate 469,312 of NW_022639527.1, read as the reverse complement.
AACTGAACAAAGACGAGGTAAAGAAACTATCGTAACGGCACACCTGAGTTGCTTTCCTATGCGTAATAGTAATAATTAAATAATAACCGAATAAAGAATTAATAATACTAAAACAATATAAATGGATACTGATAATATTTGATCGGCATTGAGGAACTCGATCGCGACGTTTCTCTATCTAACAAATGAAAACGTAAATGAAACGCGGTAATTTCCCGCTGCGGTCAAGGCCACAATACCTGCTCGCGTGATAAGTACGCGTCTCAAATCGTGTTAATTATTGCCTTAATTGTCGCAAAGTCAAAATGCGATATTAAAATTGGCGTGAAATAATTTAGTATAACGCGGCAGCTCCCGAGACGCGATCACTTCGGTGACTGACAGCGTTATGGCGTGACCATAGACATAATATATCTAGACCGTGCGTTGAGGAGTAAGAGGGGATAAGAAGTATAGAGGGAGTAGAAAAGGATGCATTGCGTTTGGAGATTCTGCGTTCTTTCTCATTCGCGCATCTCTGTAACACAACCTTTCTAAGGTTCCCTCCTCATGCGACGTAACTTGCGTAAGCGTAACCTGCGTAATATAGTAATTTACTAAAAGTTACGCCATTTTGCAAGTCGACATTCAATACCTAATCCCCATGACGCGTATTTCGTTAAATTCGCGTAAAGCGTAACCAATAACTTCCTAAAGCTGACCAATAAAAGATCAGGCTTTCTATTGTACAACAGAAATATTAAGTTGATTCTCGATTGGTTGTTATTATTTAGGTGTATTGTTAAATATACGCCATGGGGATAAGGTACTTTGTAAGAATGTGTGAAAGCATAATGTGTGTGGCTGTACGATAAGATTAAGATAGTAGTTAACAACGTTACTTACTGAGAAGTGTGAAGTAGGGAAAATAATTTATTACTTTTGTTATATACTTAGTCCCTTTACTCTAAGAAAAACTGAATTTTTTATTTTTTAACTTTTTACTAGACTGTGTACAGTATATGTGACTCATTTTTCGACAGTTCGTAAAGGAGTAACATGCAGATTGATACACAAATGATTGGAAAATGTAATATATTTGTTTCTGCGTTTTTAAAAAGGCGATACCAAAAATAAAAACAATTTATAGAACATTATAACAATAATTAAACATAAATTGAGAAAACTCAAAAGTAAAATAAAAATATTACATATATTCTGAATCAAATTTATTTTGCATCCGACTTCACATCGAAATATACATTTTATGATCGAAATGAACAGATATTACCTTGTTTTATTTGTTGTACTGATAAACGACTTTTCACAAGTATTATTTATTGGGAATACAAATTAGTTCGGTCCGTTTTTTGTGGTCAAAAATGCATTTATTTCAGAACAAAATGAATGAACAGATTAATCAAAGTATTGTCCATCGCTAGCTACTACTTTTTCCCACCTCTCAGGTAATTTTCGAATTCCATCTCGAAAAAATGTCTCGTCTTTTGAGGCGATCCAAGTTAGGAGCCAATTTTCGATTTCTGCGAAAGAAGTGAACCGGTGACCTGCCAAATCGTGTTGCATCCATCTGAACAACCAGTAATCAGAAGGAGCAATGTCCGGCGAATACGGCGGGTGCGGTAAAATATCTCACTTGAGCGTTTCCAAATAATTTTTTACGATTTTTGCGACATGAGGCCGAGCGTTATCATGCAGAAGAATAACTTTGTCATATCCTTGCTCGTATTCCGGCCGTTTTTCTCGTAATGCACGGCTCAAACGAATCAATTGTAGCCTATACCGATGGCCTTTATAGAAATATCATACTAAGAATCATTGATAATTATTCCATACATGAATATTTAATTATTTACTAATTTGTAAATTTATAAAATTTCATTAGAATCAAATAGTAATAAAAATTAATAACATTAAATTAAAATGAAATTTATAAAGATAATAATATTTCTTTATTCAGATTTTTCAAATTATATTACAATAATTATTTAAAAATTCTAAAATTAATAATCTTTCTAATTCTTAAATAAATAATCTTTTTCGTATATATCTACAATAATATAAATAATTATAGATAAGAATAAATTTTTAATAAAAAAAATGTGTAAGATGAGATTTGAACACGCAACCTACTCTGTACGAAGCCAACATCTTACCTTCTGCGCTACCGTTCAATAGTGACGATCGAACGTATCAAGTGTGCC
>NW_022639527.1:465414-467101 GCF_010583005.1 Odontomachus brunneus | reverse complement strand
CATTTTGTCAATATATATTGCAATTAACACAGTAATATAATTTTTTATATAATTTAATAAAATGATTTTAATAAAAATTATATTTTTCGTACTTTTATTGTTTATTTAACTTTTAGATAATGAAGTAAAGTCTACAAAATCCCGCATATTCCGTTTCGTTATTTTTAAATTTTTATAGTAAACATTTTTTTATTATTAGCTGTTATTAAATAGATAAAGTCATAAAAGACTATAAACAGTAATTCTAAAGTGATGTAGTAATTATAATTGTAGTGATTGAGTAATTATAAAAAAGTACAATTTAAAAAAAAGAATAAACCCAACTAACTACATACACACACATATGAAGATTTAATTAAATCAATTAAATTAATTAAATTTATGTATAAATATATAAATCAACGCTTATTATAGGCAATTTCTGAAATATTACAGTGAAAAAGATTTTGATGAAACATTTCACAAATATTTTTGAATTATTTCAATGTTATATTTCAATGTAATTTCCAAGTTATTTTTTAGAAAGCTTTTTGAAAAATATTGTGCTATATGGGAAATTATTTTAATTCGAGTGACTTCTCAAATAGCACAGAAAATTAAAAAAAAATAAAAATTCAGTCATATGTCACCAATTTTGAGTTTATTTTTAGCTGCAAAAATAATTCTTTAGAGTTTAGTGAAGAGAATTCTTTTTGCATCTAAAAATGAATTCAGAATTAGTGATATACGACTGAATTCTTTTTTAATTCTCTGTACAATTTGAGTCAGCTGTCACTCAATTTTTTGAGTGAGATTTTCAATCCAAGAAATTTAGAAAGTATGAACGAAATATAAATTGAGATCATAAATAAGAAATTTGTAACATTTACAGTAAAGGGAACGAAATCATTCTCCATTTTATTCGCTTATCGTCTCTTTCTACTATTTAACTATATAACATACTGAAAAGAGCACTACCTTTCTCTGCCTCGATGAGCGCGAACCGAGAAAGATAGTATCCAAAAGGAATCTCTGTCTTTGTCTATTATGTATTACCTGAGCTAAAAATTTAGCCTACATTGAAAATAACATATTTTGTATATTATTAACTTAACAATAAAGAAAAATAACATCAATCTTATTTTGTATTCATAATAATATATACATATTCTTATATGACTAACGTCTATGTTTTATAACTCTTCAAAGATTTGATATCTTTTTCAGACTCACTCTGTATAGTATAAAAAATTAGCAGCAAAAGATTATAGAATATTAATAAGATAAAGAGTGAGATATCACTTGGATGTGGCCTTCGTTTTATAGAATAGCTCGTCCACCACGGCAATGTTCCTTCCAGTATGTTATATAGTTCAATTAGACTTCTATATACGAGGGTGGTCTGAAAAGTTTCCGACCTCAACGTGAAGATAGCAGCACTTGTAAATAAAAGCTAGTGAATTTCGTTGTTCATCTGTTGACAGTTACTCACCGAAGTTTCAGCCATTTTGGACTCGCAGTTGTTATGTAACAGTCGTTTGAGTAAGTTGATGTGAGTGTTTTTGTGAAAATGGACAAAATCGAGTATCGAGCTGTCATTAAATATTTGTTTTTGAAAGGCAATACGCCTACGCAAATCAAAGATGAGTTGGATTCTGTGTATGGGGACTCTGCACCATCATTTACGACAGTGAAATTTTGGGCCGCT
>NW_022639527.1:459170-462456 GCF_010583005.1 Odontomachus brunneus | reverse complement strand
AGTAATCAGAAGGAGCAATGTCCGGCGAATACGGCGGGTGCGGTAAAATATCTCACTTGAGCGTTTCCAAATAATTTTTTACGATTTTTGCGACATGAGGCCGAGCGTTATCATGCAGAAGAATAACTTTGTCATATCCTTGCTCGTATTCCGGCCGTTTTTCTCGTAATGCACGGCTCAAACGAATCAATTGTAGCCTATACCGATGGCCTTTATAGAAATATCATACTAAGAATCATTGATAATTATTCCATACATGAATATTTAATTATTTACTAATTTGTAAATTTATAAAATTTCATTAGAATCAAATAGTAATAAAAATTAATAACATTAAATTAAAATGAAATTTATAAAGATAATAATATTTCTTTATTCAGATTTTTCAAATTATATTACAATAATTATTTAAAAATTCTAAAATTAATAATCTTTCTAATTCTTAAATAAATAATCTTTTTCGTATATATCTACAATAATATAAATAATTATAGATAAGAATAAATTTTTAATAAAAAAAATGTGTAAGATGAGATTTGAACACGCAACCTACTCTGTACGAAGCCAACATCTTACCTTCTGCGCTACCGTTCAATAGTGACGATCGAACGTATCAAGTGTGCCGCGGCCGACTAGTCATTTTTAAAAATCGATTTCTTCGAAACTATGGCCCATTGGCTGAAACGGCCGGGACATGTCGTTTTTTTTCGCCCAAGAACAGCCTGTAAAAAGCGCATCAAAATTTCCGGAGCAGTCACCTGGTATTCCCCTTGTTAGTTGAATATAATTAAAACATAATGTCTGTGTCTGACGGTGAATTATGCCGCCCTTGCCTACTTTCCGTATCTGGCCTGTGAAAGGCTAACTATTTATCTTTATAGTTCAGCAACTAAGCCTCGAATAACATTTTGCAAGAGGAAAAATAATCTTAGAATTCGCTTAAAAATACGATAATATTAACCGAATGCGATTGTTTCCGAACATCCTGTATATCTTCTGATAAAAAACAAATATTTCTACGTTAGAAAACTTATCGAGAAAAAATGTTGCAATCTTTATCTAGGCAGAAATAGTAAATCGAAACGATGTCGATTGTATATACAATCAATTTTATATGCTATTCTACCTGAATAAACATTTGACTATATAGATGTGATAATGTAGAATTAATTAAAAATGACATAGGAGTGCATCAGTAATATCTCATACAGTTCGTTGATTAAATGTAACAATACTTACCCTCGATGAGTTTTGCAATGTGTATTATATTATATACATTGTAATATACATTGATGTATATTATATACAATAGACAAACATATTTCTCGAGAATTATTAAATAACAAGTTCCCCTATCGGATACGGAAATATGTTATAAAATTTGTCAAGAAAAAGTGCTGTAATTTTTAACCACTTAACTATTCATATAGATACATGCACGCGCCAACAGGCATACATTTAAACTCACACAGTACATATGAAACGTAAAATCATTCGGGAAATTGACGATTTTATAAATCTTCATGAAAATGTTTTAAATGAATAAAAATGATAGAGACCATATATTATGTTTCAGATACAGCAAAGGATTCGGAATCTTCCCAAAGAGTTCTTTCTTTCAATTGCACAAGGTCCCAAATGTCATATTTGGCATAATATTTTTCTCTATGATGTTAATTGTGGGTACGTATTTGATTATCGACATTCCTCCCCTCTCTCCCCTCTCTCTCCTCTTTTCTTTTTCTTCCCTTTCCCTCCCTCTCTCTCTCTCCCCTCTCCCACTCCCTCCCTCCCTCTCTTTCTCTCTCACTTTCTCTCACTCTAATATATCTTACATAACATATATCTTATATAACATATTAATAAATAATTGTTTCTTTTAGCTCTAAAGAATACCTACGCCTATTCCATCACTGCTCTTACCTTTGGAATAATGTCTCTCTTTATGTCGATGTACTTAGCTTTTATATTATATAAATTGGAAAAGATTTGCATATTGTGCGTAAGTACGTACATTATATGTATGTCGCTGACGTATTATTGCCTGCAGAAGTTCCGAATTATATCCAGCAGCGTTGCGCATCAGCGAAAAACACAATGAATTCGAAAGAAATTCAATTTGGAGGGAAATTCGATTGTGACTTTTTTGATCGATTGAAATAAATTTTCAGATCATTTTTACTGTTTTATATTTTTGTGTTCGCGACAAATACTTTGCGGTATTATCCCAGTAAGCAAGAAACATTAAATAAACTTCCTAAAACGTTGATGTTATGTATATTTTTGTAATGTTTCTTTATAATATTCTATAAACGTTCTTAAAACATTGCTTAATAATATTACAAACATTAAATAAATGTTTTAAAAACATAATGTTTCATAATGGGAAAGCACTAATAAGAAACGTTTAGACAGAAACGTTTATGAAATAATAAATAATAACTTAAGAAAAGTGTGTTTAACGTTTCTACAGTCAAAAGAGTTTTATTTTTTTGATAAACTTTATCGAAATATTTTTAACTAAGGCAAACATATTTTACATAAATATTTTATGTATGTCTCTAACTTCTCTTTTATTATATAAAATATTATAACTATAAATAGTTAATTTTTGTTGTTGTCCTAAATAATATTATAAGAAAATTATAATTAGTGGCTGTATATGGGGATAATAAAAAACACTTACAAGGAAACGGTCGGGGGCGTCCCTCACCGAATTTGATGAGCATTGGATATGTTGTAGAGCATCAAAAAACATTAGACACGTATTTTTTTTTATGTGCTTATCTCGAGGTTTAGGGGTTGAAACCACCCCTTGAAAAAAACGGACTTTTTCATTTTTATTTAATATTTCCTAAAATATGAGGTATATGAAAAAATATTTCAGACAAAAGTTTTACAGTATCTTATGCCCTTTCCATCGGTCTATTCAAATTTTTTAAAATGCAATATTTCACCCCCCCCCCCCCCTCTCCCCTTCGTCACCTTTGCAAATTTTTAAGTTTTTGTAAGGACAAAAATTAAAAAGCATTTCATGCCAAATCCATCGATATATAATAATAGTATGGTTCCTCGATTCAATTCTTGGCAAAACTACATGACTGATAACTTCGCGTTATAGGCACCGCGTTGTGCGAGTAGGTAAGTACTGTACGTTGCGTTGGATTACTTCTCTTCACTTGCGCTATGTTTTATAACTACTTGCGCATATTTTCTCATATTACAAGATAAAAATGAATTAATTCTAATCATATGATATGTAATATACGAAATAAAGACGTAAGCA
>NW_022639527.1:432858-459022 GCF_010583005.1 Odontomachus brunneus | reverse complement strand
GATTAGAAAATATTTATAATTCTGATCAGAGCGGATTTCAGTTAGAATTTCATTCCGGTCGTACGTTATCACATAAAGGCACAAAAAAGATAGAATCTGTAGTACAGTCCATATCAGCAACTACGCATAGTTATACTATACAGCCGACAATTTCAGCGGATGGTAGATTATTGTCTCCGCTTTTCATTGTTTTAAAGGAAGTAACAGGAACATTTGGTCCTAGAGTACAGGAAACTATGTTCAAAGCGCCTAATATTTTTGTTACGGCTTCTACATCAGGAAAATTAACGTCAAATCATGTAAAAACCTGGTTGAAAGAAGTATTTTTTCCGAATGTTGGGCCACAATCTGTATTATTATTAGATTCTTGGAGTGGGCATTGTCCCAACATAATAGCGGAAACTAGAACAGATTATGCAACAGATATTGTTTTTCTAACAATTCCAGCCGGTACAACAGGACAAATACAGCCATTAGATGTATACGGCTTCCGATTATGGAAAAATTTTATTAGACATTTTTCTGATACTGTTTTATTGTTAAATCTTGCAATTGAACTTCATACTAGAAATAATATTTTGAAATTACAATCATTAACGCACCATCAATTCTCGTCGCCTAGGTTTCAAAGTTTATTTCGATATGCATGGTTTAAAAGTGGATATGTAGAGATTAGACCAACAGAGTTTCAAACACCGGTTGAATTTTGTTTCCAAATGGATTCGAAAGTAAATTGCGATATTTGTGGCGAAATTGCCATAATTACTTGTTCTTGGTGTAAAAAATCGCTTTGTATTACACATTTTTTCCATGATCATCATCTTTGTAACGAATATGTGCAATAAATATAATACATTATCCGTTCATATGCAAATTCTGTACTGTTGCTTTAAAATATATTGTTAAATAAATATTATTGTCAAATATTGTTCTACTACAATTTATTATTCCTTTCTACTTTGTTTCCTTATATTACTATTCCATAATTTATCCGGAGTTCTCTGTTATCTTTAGCAATTAGTAATTATATATTGTATATTCACATTACACGCTTTCTCTCTCTTGCAAAAGTAATAGAATATGTGTTTCTTTTATTTCATGCATTACAATTTTATTTTAACCTGCCTTGATCTTGTATCAATTTACTTTGCAGTAAACATATTTAATATACATTGAAAACTTCTGTACAAATTGCGACGCCGCGCACATTTGCTACTGTTGTTATATATGCTTACTGTTGTTTATCTCTGCTTACGTCTTTATTTCGTATATTACATATCATATGATTAGAATTAATTCGTTTTTATCTTGTAATATGAGAAAATATGCGCAAGTAGTTATAAAACATAGCGCAAGTGAAGAGAAGTAATCCAACGCAACGTACAGTACTTACCTACTCGCACAACGCGGTGCCTATAACGCGAAGTTATCAGTCATGTAGTTTTGCCAAGAATTGAATCGAGGAACCATACTATTATTATATATCGATGGATTTGGCATGAAATGCTTTTTAATTTTTGTCCTTACAAAAACTTAAAAATTTGCAAAGGTGACGAAGGGGAGAGGGAGGGGGGGGGTGAAATATTGCATTTTAAAAAATTTGAATAGACCGATGGAAAGGGCATAAGATACTGTAAAACTTTTGTCTGAAATATTTTTTCATATACCTCATATTTTAGGAAATATTAAATAAAAATGAAAAAGTCCGTTTTTTTCAAGGGGTGGTTTCAACCCCTAAACCTCGAGATAAGCACATAAAAAAAAATACGTGTCTAATGTTTTTTGATGCTCTACAACATATCCAATGCTCATCAAATTCGGTGAGGGACGCCCCCGACCGTTTCCTTGTGAGTACATTTTCAGGTGGGAAAATAGCGAGAAATTAAATAAAAGAACTAAATTTCACAGTTAAAATCAACATAAGTTCATTAGTTACAATCGTTTCCGCAAGATATGTTTTTTTTTATATTACAATTTACGTCCTTATCACGGCTATTTGAGCCGTAAAAAAACGTTTCTAAAACGTGTTTGTGCTACCTGGAATGTGAATTTGACGTTACAGAAACATTTATTTAACATTATTTGAGGAACGTTATCACAGAATGTTCTAAAAACGTTAATGTTCTAATAACATTAATTACAACGATATGACATACGTGAATTCAACATTACCGAAACCTCTAAATCGGTGTCAAAGTTTGTCCATAATGATGTTGTATACAATGTTAAATATGACATACTTGAAAACATTACATGTTATTGAATAACATTATAATAATGTTGTAGTAATGATATTTGGCTTACTGGGACTAAAGCTGTGTATAGATACATATATGTGTGCATATATGTGTGTATGTATACATATATTCCTTTTTTATTTTAAGAAAGTAAATATCAAAATACTATATATATAAATATTATATATATACAGATATAATTTAATTGTGTTATTATATGGATTATATAAAATAAAACAAATAAAATATTATATCTATATAAATCTCGAGTATTAATTTATTTCTTCTCTGTAACAGTCAGCGTTTGCCCTTATCTCTAGATAAAATTATATACATAATCATTCAGATTAAGACTGAGTTTGTTTGGACGTTTTCATGCTGAAAGTATAATTTTATCTCTATTGTTTATTATATGCCTAAAAGAAAGACAGAATGATACTTTCAGCACGAGAACGTCCAAACCAAACGCAGCCAAAATTTTTGCCATCTTATGTTTATCTAGATAATACAAATATATACTATCTTCATCTTTGATAAATTTCCGGAAACCACTTACGTTCTACTACCACCAATTTTGACAAAAATAGTCTAAATAATGGCGAATGAACTCGACGAGTACTGCTTCTTCCGGTATTAAAAATATAATTTTTTTTTTAATGATACCGGAACAATATATTGTTTGTGTAATATTCTGCAACAGCTACGGACAGGTTGTCAATTCAATGCAAGATGTCTAACTATACTAACATTACACCGCGACTTTTGAAGAATGCAATGGTAATAGGTGACTGGCATGCTTCAAGAATTTCCGTCTGATAGACTCAAGGTACTTACAACGATTCGCAATAATAATGGGTGCTTTCCAGCTACGTGTTACACAAAACCAGTTTATTGGTTGCATATTATCTTACAAGACACTTTAGATAATATGTGATAATAAATTGGTTTTGTGTAACACCGTGCAACGTAGCTGGAAAGCATTCATCGTCAACCTGCGGAACAGTAATTAATTTCAAATTAATTTCAAATAGAGCTTTGCGCTGCACCGTACTCTAAGGATTGATAAATCACTATATAACTAAAACTTGTAACTTTTTTTGTAACTTTTAAACTGTTCAATGCTCATATAATATACCATCAAAATCGTTTCTTCAATAGTAAAAATTCTATCAACATATTCGCAGATTAAGTTACCAATGAAGTGGCCAATCATGTAATCGGACACGATACCAGTATAGGCCGATTGTTCCAATTTCTTAGTAAACTATATTTAAATCATATGCTCGTCTTTGTTTTTTTTTCAAATTAAACAGAGATAGACTCATGATTTAACTATTAACTGGTTAACCAAGAGGTTTACCAACAGGTATTAAGAAACAATCGGCTTTAAGTGTTAAAAGACCCATTAGACCAATGTACATGTTATTTAAAAAAAGTCACAGTTTTAATTGAGTTATATTACGTCTACTGTGTAAGTTTAAATATATATCTGTTGGCGCGCGTGTATATCTGTGTGTGTAGTTGGATGGTTAAAAATTACAGCATTTTTTTTAAGAGTTTCGTATTTCTGTATCCGATAGAAGAATTTTAGTAATTATTTAGTAATTTAGAATTATTTAGTAATTCTCGAGATATATGTTTGTCTATTGGATATGATATACATTGCAAATCTCATCGAAGGTAAATATTGTTATATTCCCTTATAGAAATATCATACTAAGAATCATTGATAATTACTTATTTTCAGTATTAAAAATACTGGATAATAAGTAATTATCAATGATTCTTAGTATGATATTTCTATAAGGGTTTAATCAGCTGTATCAAATATTACTGACTTCTATCAAGCGCCGTGGTTGTATCGTAGGTCAAGTGTTAAACAAAACAACGCGACCGTGTAACTTATCTAGAATTTCTGGGTCGATTGGTCTTCTGAGTCAAATATCTCAAGCACGAAAACTATAATCGAAAATCTGATGGAAGTTTCCTTACTCTCTTAAAGTGAATCAGTGAATAGTCACTGATATCAGTTATGAGTATAGCACTGAGCACTTTCAGTGCTATACTTATAACTGCAATCAGTATATATTCACTGTTCTCAGTGATGCTTGACTGATTTATTTTAAAAGAGTATATAATGTTTAGCGCGCGCATAATTTGCACCAAGTATAATTAAGATTGGTGCAGGCAATACGGAGCTAAAATCTCGAAATCTCGCCCACTAAAAAGTCCTTTTATTTTCGCCCAGACTTTCAGATTTTTCAGATTCAGATTCACACGTACGCACGCAGACAAGCAAATGATTTTGTCCGCATTTGCATCGCCAAGCGATTCAGTTTCAGACCACACATACGCACGCACATAAGCGATGCACGTTTGTCCATCAGATTGCGTTTGTAACATATATTCTGTAATAAGCAATATGTATCTATAATGATTGTTATCGATTGTTCACAAATTTACGCTAAAGGAAAAGATTCATGATCGACCATTAGATGTACTACATATCAAGCTATTTACAATTTTACGTACATTTCCTTATTAGTTGTATATCAATCTACACTTGTGATGTCCGCGATCCACATTGCAAATGTGTAATCTGAATTTGAAATTAATTGGCGAGAAAAAAAAGAATTTTCGTAGGTGAAATATTATAAAGATTTCCGTATAGCACCAATCAGAATGGATGCATATTACGTGCGCAATAAACATCAAATCAATCCTGTATCTTTCGTCTAGCGTAAATTCTAGCGTCTAGCGTAAATAAAATAAAACAATTTCATCGATAAACTTAATAAAGTTCAATGATTGACTACGTTCCGGTATTCACTGCCAGTATTAAAAATCTATAGTTTGTATCACATTAGAGGAAAAGATACATCATTACGTGAAGAAAATTTTATAATAAAATAGGCTACAAATATAAAGATCCAGTCAGATCATATTCTATTTCTTCAATTTTCAGAAAAGTTGAAAAAATCATACTTACAAGAATTAATAGAATACAATTTTACAAATTAAAAAAATAGTGAAAAAGTACTCATTGTAAAGAAAATTTAGTAATTGAAAAAAAAGAGAATAATATATTTATTGGGGCACGCCAAGTTTTTGATACTCAATGTTGAGTTTTTCTCAACTTGATACTTGGATATTTCAGCGTTCAATTATTAATATTATTGATACTTATTACACAACTTGTGTAATAAGTACTTACATATACGTACTTGGTTAATTATATTGATTGTGGTTGCGTTAGCTCGCGTTCACTGGATCTTAACTTAAGTCTAATAGTTATTCGCAGGAGGATTGGGTATACGTTTTGAATAAGGCCGAGATCAAAGAATAACGTTTGATTTATTGGATTACATCTGATGTGAGTGTGTCAGTGTGGTGATATTAAGAGGAGGCAAATGTGGTGTGGTCCCACACCATGGCCGGATTCGTGATGGGCGGCTGCGGAGAACAGCCGTCTTTGGTCGTGCCGGTTTCTTAGGCGAGCAGCTATGCGCCCAGAACTTCTCCGGCCGGGCCAATTTTCGCGGAGACCTGCGGCGTCCGACGGCTCCCGGTGGTGCTGACTTCCTCGGTGACGTGTCCTTGGGGCACACTGACGCGGTCTGAGTGGCCTTGTCCAGCGACGGTCGTGACGGCGGGGGTCTCAACCCCGGTTCAGCATGCCGGGGAGAGAGTGGTCGCCGAGCCTTGACGTCCCACGTGGTCAGCTGGTTCAGTGGTAACTTGGTGCGTTTAACTGGCGAGAGGCTCAGGGGGCGTAGGCTCCATGACCTCAGAGTCTCAACCAGATACCCGCCCGGATCTCTGGCTGCGTGGAGGTCCCGGTGATTAGGTGCTGCGTCGTTGACACTTGGGGTGTCTTTCTCTGACCGGCAGCAGCATGAAACGGAACCGCCGCTGTAGCTCCGCGTGGCGTCCTTGGCAGTCGTGTCAGTGAAGGCGTTGTGGATAGCGAAGACCACGTTGACGCCGGCGAGCTCGGAGCGTGTATGCTTAACTCCTCCTCCTGGTCATCTTCGCTGTCCGTGCCGAAGAGGTCCCATACTCGATTGCGAAGCGTCTGCCGGCACGGGTTTTTGGCTTCGCTCTGAGGCCGTTTCTGTACGGTCTTCAGGTTGACCGGTACTTTACGCAGCGTGGTATTGCTCTCCCTGTGAGGAGAATCCGCTAGAGCTCCTCGTCGGAGCTTGGCTTGCTTGTTCTCGAGAGAATATTTCTCATCCGAGTTCGAGAGTCGATTAAAACTCCTGGCGCCTTGCGCCCTATTTATACCTCTTTTCTTTACGTGTGTTTACTATACGTGAATTTAAATTTCTCCGAAAAATCGCGAGTTCGCAGTTCTCCAAATTTTGGTGCAGGTCTCGCGCTTCCACGAATTTGTCGCGAGGCTCGCGCTTCTCAGAAGAACGGCGCGCGTAAGGTGCTCTCCCAAAAAAGGCATTTCTTTTTCCTTTTAAAAGCGAAATGCACCTCGTGTGGCGTCTCACTTGCTGAGATCTTACTTCTTTTTTGAATATAATTAATTTAAAACATCTGTACTTTGTTTAAGTTAACATGTACTTTTTGTTTTGTGGTTTTTTGTAGTTTTGATCATTTTTGTATGATATTAAATATTCCTCCTAATATATAGAGTGAACACTTTGCATGTCTAGAAGTAATCGAACACTTCAAAAATTATAAACTTGATATGTCCTCTGTCTTTACAGTAGAAACAGGTGAGCTCGTTTTACTCCGGCAATTTTTCTGCACGTGATCCTGTCTTTCATAGCGTCTACATTGCACCTTTTTCTTCTTGTGAAACTTGGCGGCTTTTTCTCCAGTCCCATAATACTCTCTATTATGGTTCCCATTTTTTGCAGGAACTACGGAGTTTACAGATGTTGTTAACACAGAAACGAACTACTCATAATATAAGCGAACGTCTCATAATAACTCCGATGAGCAAAACTCATAATAATTCCAATGAACACATGGATAGCGTCCGCATCTAACACATTCAACTGATGCATGAGCGCCAGTTTTTCAATCGTATATCGAAGGTTTCTTTAGCGCGATTCCATTATATGACCTCAACTCGCTGCATCGAGATATATAGAAAGGCGTCTTTTATAAAATATTTTGATAATTTCCTGATGAAGGATGAAGGATTCCTAAAAGATCCTAAGGTAATTCTAGTTTGGATATTATATCATTTTTTCTCGGCCTTCACTAATCGGCTCGAGGCTACTAATAATATAGCGCTCGACGTATCTGTGCAATTTTATCGATCCTTTGCGTTCATAACAGTATCTTTTCTTCCTCGGATCCTTCGATTCCGGAAGTTTTGAGGAGCTAAAAGAAATACTGTATTAATCGGTGATATTGTACTTGAAGGGAATAGCCGAGAGCCATCGCTTCCAGGACTCGCTGCTTCCGTCACTGGTTCACGACTTCACGTCGTCTACGCGATAGAGTCTGCTGATAAAGCTATCTTTGACAGATGGAACTGAAATACTCGCGGTGCCTCGATTTGTCGTGAATTGTTGCATGACTTTTTGTTACTGCATGCAACACAGTACAGATGTCAGTACGCGATCAGCAAAAGCTACTTGACTAGATAACCTCGAAAAATGCAGCTGATCTGGTGGCGCAAATGAAAACATCAAATCCTGAGACACGGCGCATCTGTTTGAGTTATGATTGTGCACGATAATACACAAATGTTTTTTAATTAATATCTAACAATCTATGTGATCATTTGCAGAATGGTAGACTTTTTGTTCAATTTAATATACAAGTACACAATGGTATATATCACCACTATCTCTACCACTAGCTCATTAATCTCTACCATATCGCGCGTTAATCTTTTTTAATTAATATCTCGAGATTTATTGCAAATATCGCAAAACAGTATGGATCTTTTGTGTTCATCTTAATCCGTTCTACGTTTCCACAAAAATTGCGGAAGAGAGTCTGCGACACCCTGTATATCAATACACATTATATAAATCCCAAAAATCCTATTATGTAAATCTCAAGAATATCATTAGAGCCAATGATTATCTGTTGCGCGCTTTTTGATCAAGTAACGCCGACTGCGACTAGAAAATGGACGGTGACTAGTCGTACAGAAAAAAAATTAGTTGCAGTAGCAAAAATCTATGTGTGGTAGCTAAATTTCAGTTGTAACATATGGATTCCTAAAATTATAGCTACGTAGCCAATTTTAATTTGCTATAAGAGTGACAGGTAAGGGACATAAAACTTCAGCTGCAATACATTTTACTGAGTACTAAAAGTTTATCACTTTTTTTTAACACAAGTTGTCATGTTAATATGTATTCTAGTTTTGCCTGAAATTTAACCACTTTATTTATAATAATTATTTATTATTTTTAATAATTATTTATTATTTTTTATTTTATTATTTATTATTTATTTATTATAATTATTTATAATAATTTCTTCCCAGATATATATCTTAAGATTTATCAATTATAATAAAATGTTTCTTATTCTATGGATAACATGTTATGTAGATAAAAATATTTAATTTTTAATTAGGCAGAGTAGTAAAATATCAATGTATTATATATTTCTCTCTTACGGACAACTAAAGTATGACATTGACCGTCATTGTAAGTAAAATTATCTCTTCTGGCTGAAGCGTTGGGATTTTCAAATTCTCTAAGGACGTTGCTTGGTCTTCAGAATGAAAAGATCGAAATTGCTAAATAATTAATTTTGCCATTAACTAATTTTAATTGAATTTAACAATTACAAGTGTATGTCAGCACTTATGACCATTTAGCATTCCCTCGCTAAATTGCCTTAACGCTATGATCGGGTTACTTCTTACTTCCCTGGTGAAAATTAAAAGCTTCTTGAAGTGTCAGAAAAGTGTAAACGAATAGAATTATTTCTAGAGAACGCTTTTTAGAGACTTCATTAGTTTTCTATTGACTCTTCGTGATTTCGAATCTCCATATATGCCTCGTTTCGTAAAGCATGTATGGGATATTTTATTACGTTTTATATACTCTTTAATAAATCACGTTTTCGTTTTCTAAATGCTCCATAAAACATATACGAAACATTCTAATATATTTTCTTTATGCTTCAAAAATTTATATTTAGGAACTCTTCATTTCTATGTTTTGCAAACACTCTATAAAGTATATGGAGTATCCTGATACGCATTTCTTCATATTTCAATGATTGATATTTAAAAACTTCATTTACGTTTTTTAAACACTTCAGAAACGTGTATGAAATGACTCCAATTATCTCCTGACGTACCAAGACTATGGCAATCAACTGTCATTATTCGATCGCGACGTCAGCCCAAGCAAGGTATTTTCATTCTTACTCGATGAAATCCCACGGTTTATTAAAGTTTATTTTTTTTAATTTATTAATAATTCATATATTCGACATCAGAAAAAAATTACGTTTGGATACTGAACTAGAATTCTTTCTTTTACTGAAATCGTTTTTTTAAAGTGTAGAAAGTGATGGTTATACTTGAAATTATAGTAATTTAATTTATTAAATGTAATATACCATACTTGGAAAACACACTTACTTTGGTAGGGTTTAAATTTCGATTGCTAGAACGTTAGTCTTCTGTCTCATCTGCTATGCCACTTTGTTAATTGATAGATGGTTTATGTATTTGTATACACATGTAACTATATTGTAATTTATAAAATTTATATTATATAAATTTATTATAAGTTTATTTAAAAGAGTATTAACAATTAAAAATATATTTTTAAATAAATTGTTAAAAATTGTTTAAATTATTAAATATTTATTTTAAATGCATAGCGAACAATTTGTTACTATTTCAAAATATTGCACTGTAAAATTGTTTTAAAAATAAAGCTTTTTTTGTTAAAGAAAAAAGTTAATAGTAATTTTTAAACATAAATGTAATAGTATTTCATATAAAAAGGTAAGATATGTTTGCAAGAAATTGAGAAAGGATGAAAATTTCTTCTACTGTACTTTACTATACTATACAGGGTGTCCCAGAACAATCTACGAAGCTCTCGTGAGAACGTAGAGCGGGTCGAGGTAAAAGTCTGTTTTGCGATATTCGTAATAATAACCGAGAAATTAATTGCGAAAGATTAAAGAAAAACGTACGCTGAGTGGTAGAACGGAGCGTTCGAGTTAGCGCGGTCCAGTAATATAACGCGCGGATGTTGACGCGTGACGATTGGAAGAACAACGCACCACTGTCTACTTATATCGCTGCGTTCTTATATCTCGCTTCGACGCGGTGTAACCCCTTGTCCACAACCTTGCTTTAATTCTTAAGCCGTAAGAAATTGACCAACCACAGTTCATTATTTTTAATATAATCGACTGTAGTTGGATTTATTACGGCTAAAAGATTAAAGCAAGATTGTGGACAAGGGGTAAGCCTCGATCTACAATAGGTATAGTAAGCTTTAAGCCTTAAGAAATTGACCAACCACAGTTCATTATTTTTAATATAATCGACTGTAGTTGGATTTATTACGGCTAAAAGATTAAAGCAAGATTGTGGACAAGGGGTAAGCCTCGATCTACAATAGGTATAGTAAGCTTTAAGCCTTAAGAAATTGACCAATTATAGTGGAATTATAGAGGAATAATCAATTGTGATTAGTTAATTTCTTACGACTTAAAGCTCACTACACCTATTGTAGATCAAGACTTAATCCCGAGACTTAGTCCCGAGACTTAGTCCCGATATACAATAGGTGTAGTGAGCTTTAAGTTTTAAGAAATTGACCAATCATAGTCGAATTATAGAAGAATAATCAATCGTGATTGGTCAATTTCTTACGGCTTAAAGCTATTGTAGATCGGGACTAACAGTAGACGCGGCAAGACGTAGGAGCGTAACGATATAAACATAAGCAGTGATGTGTTGTTCTTCCAATCGCCACGCGCCGACATCCGTGCGTTATATTACTGGGCCGCGCTAATTTGAGCGCTCCATCCTCTACCATTCAACACACGCTTTTTCTTAATATTTTGCAATTAATTTCTTGGTTATTATAATGAATACCGCAAAACGGTATAGGACTTTTATGTTTACCTTCACCCGCTCTATGTTCGCACGAGAGCTTAATAGATTCTTCTGGGACACCTTGTATACTCCATGAAATGGAGACATATTGTAAAATTATTCAGTAATATCAAAATTCAATCATAATACATTATAATCATAATACATTAGACCTTAATCAAATCATTTATTTTTTATTATATTAAATAATATTATTAAAAAATAAAATATAATATAATTGCATTGGTTACAATATATATACAAATATATAATCCATCTATTAGTTAACAAAATGACATAGCATATGAAATAGGAGACAAATGTTCCAGTGATCCAAGTTTCGAATTTCACTAATAGAGTACTTTTCAAGTACGATATTATATTTAAAAAAAATCAAATTACTATAATTTCAGCTCAAATTGTCACTGTCTACATCTCTAAGAAACAATTTTAGTGAAACAAATTTCTAATTCGATATCTAAATGTTTTTGCTGATATCGGATAAATATTAGGGACCAGTGTCGGATCGACTGAATAACTCTCCATTACTCTTCGTTCACGTTTACCGAGAAGCTCGGCGACATTCTATTCATGTTCGCTGGTAAGTTCGATGATACTCCTCAAAGAGCTCAACGATGCTTCGTTTACATTAGGCACAACAAGACAAGATGATTTTTTTCCTCTTTTGCTTTGGTACTTTGTTAACTTGCAGTCTTCCACAAAGCAATATATAATCCATAATTTTTTAAAATTATTTTAATTATATATTTCAATAAAAATTATGTTTTGAGGACGCTTTTATGCTGAAAACGTCATTCTTTTTTTTATTATTCGTTACATGTAACTATAATATTATTCGTTACGTATAAGATAGAATTATGTTTTGAGCACGAGAGCATCCAAAATAAATGTAACCTCCTATAAACGCTTGATAAATGACACAACTTTAATTCTCGCATTTTTTAATTAATCGATCGTAGCACGATATATCTTGATTATCAATCTGAAGTTAGCTACTGGCAGTCCATATTTCTAAGTCAAAGTTAACTTATATATAATTATATACAATCTTATATAATTATATAACATATATGTTCCTTCTTGTGTTTAAGAGTACATACACAAGTGCACTAATATCTATTCATTCATACTCTTGTTGAACTTAACAAAAAATGAGCATAACAAGAAAAATGCTAATATATCCGGCTGTATAACGAGACTGTTTTACGGAAAAGATAGCTTTTCCGAAATATTTAATATTATAACTTTTTGAGAAAATTGTATACTTCCAATATTTTGAATAATTGTCTCTCTTATTTAAATCTAAATATAATTATATTACTATATTAATATATCATATTACGATTTTTCAGAAATTTGTATTATCGTTTTTTTTTTAATATTGATATATTATATATTTTCGGGACAATGCATGTATATCAGATTAGTGATTTACTAATAATATGAGTACAAAATCCGTCCGTGGATGTGCATCTACTAAACCCAAGTAGAACAGAAAATCATGATGACGACAAAATGATCGAATCGTGTTTGAAAAATGAATTTTTTAGTCATTGTCTCGTTATTTTGACGACATTATGATTTTTTATGAGGCGCTCTCTATGAAACGTATATGATATTTCGTAAGACGCATAAAAAAAGGGGAGAAAGAAAAATGTCCATTAATTTATTAGACCGGTAGCTTCACTCCGCAAACACTCTATAAACATGTACGCCACTCACATTTTGGGCAGAAAGTGGACTCAATGTATATATGTTCCGAGGAAAGGTGGGACGATGTGCTTCATCGTTTCCGAGGCGTTCCGGATATCCTTGAGCTGTGTCAGTTTAATTAATATTTATTGTCTCTGAAGAGGTCCCTATTGCTGCGGCTGATGCTGGCAAGGATACCGGGGCTCTTAAGCGGCGGTGTCTCGTTCAAGCGATTCAGGTGCAAATTGGAGATGTAAGGAGCGCGCATAGACGGCGTCGCATCCACACCATTCTTGTCAGCCTCGACGTTGAAACTTTTGCTGCGCGATAACGACGACCGGTACGTTCGCCCGGGTTTCGGGGGCGGCTGAAGGGTGCTGTACGCCGCCACTTTGGGTGACGACGTCACCGTATTCTTGATCGATATGTTGATCATACTGCCGTGTTGGCTGGCTTTGCCAGGTGCGCCGTGTCTGCCGACGTTCGTGTGGTGTTGGTGATCGCGCCGCCTGCTCGTTGTCGTCATGGTCACCTGCGAGCGAACTGATTGTCCAGAGTGCAAATTCCGCGGCAAGGTCTGCGTGGAGCGGAAATGCTCCTCCCTTTCATGTTCACCAGCCGCCAGTCTGCTGGTAGACTTGCTAAACCTGCCGAGTGAGCTGGAGGTCACGCTGAAACGCGGTGGTTTCCGAAAGGTGATTCCGAGGACGTGGACCGTTCTCTTGTACATTGTATGTGTGGACCAAATGAGAGTTTAACGCCGTGTATATGTATATATTTACATAGATTTATGTTCAATCCATGCGCCCCATCATGCAGCCCTTTCAAAAAGCCCTCGAAGTCGAAGCGAGCGCGGGTCCGCCGAGATGCGAGACTCGGTATATACAGGATCTCTGATGATGACATATATTCGTTTCGTGTACGCGTAGATTAGATCAAATTGTATAAAAAAATTCTCTATCATTTTGCGAAACTACCCACTATGATTCTGAACTCACAATCCAGTTTCATCATTACTTATGTCCAATATGAATGTTGTTCTTGTCTTGACCGATGTGACGTGAAAGTCACAATATAGCTGCCTTTTTTTAGTATGATGGCAGCGATAGTAACTGCCCAATATGACCTCAAAATCACAAACCTATTTTAGGAAAATAAAAAATAGAAGAGTGAAATTTCATCTTATATTGAGTACTTTAGTGTTAAATATCCTATGTACATGAAAAATTGTTTAAACATGAGAAATTAATTTGGGCAGTAAAGTTAATTAAAGAAGATTGGTGAATAATTGTGTGCGATATTGTGAATGGAGTGATGTGTTGCATGGAAAGAAAAGAAAAACTTTGAATGAGATTTAAAACTCACACGGAAAAAAAGGTTTGGTAATTAACCAAATATCTAGTCGAAGACGAACGATCCAGAAATTCCGATCGATAATCCGAATTCTGTCTAATAGCGTTTTTCATTGGCAGAACTGGTGCGCACTGAGTGCACACTAAGGTTTGTTTACAATACATTTTCATATTTAAGATCGTGTCTTAATACATATTTAAAAATATTTTAGGTTATAAAATGATTCGTACGGATGTTATACATATTATATTACTGGTTAAAAATATTTGAGAATTTATTTAAGACAATCTTTCAATATAATAACATACTGTGAACAAGTCTTAGTGCGCACTCAGTGCGCACCAATTCTGCCAATTAAAAACGCTATAAGTTAATAAAATTTTTGGTTGAACAGAATTCGGGTTACTTCAATCGGAATATCTGGATCGTTCATATTGCAGGACCTCCGGATTATGAATCGTTTGATTACGCGTTTCACTACTTTACTAATCTGATAGATCCATTATATATTGTCTATCTCTGTAATCAGCGCTGAATATCAAAATATATGATTATAATAAACAGAAATTGTATTTAGTTCAAGTAAATCTTATTTAACCAAATATGTAACGTTAATTCAACTGAAGTTGTTTTTTCCGTAGAAGTAGTGCTTAGACCACACTAATCAGCGTTCTATGTGCACTAATCCCCTTAAGCCTATCGTGTGATAAGTTCAATATGATAATGGAATAGATATCGTGCACGATATATCGTATCAAATGCTATGTTATTTTATTTAAATGTTGAAAATACTGCAGTATTCGTAGAAATCTTGAAATTTCTTTTAATTTCTACTATACAAAGCATTTAACCTGTAACCATTACCTTGAACTAGAAACCCTTGAATCTTGAGACTGGCCATAAGACAGCCAGTTTTGATTAGTCCGTTATATTTTGTCAAAACCTACACAGTATTTAATCACAGTACTCCTATCGTAGTGGGTTAAGTTAAGTTAAGAAGAGATAGACAAAGAGAGAGATTGAAAATATGTCCTTCTCTCTCATAGGATTTTGACAAAACTGTAGTTATGGCCAAACTCTGATTCAAAGATCTTTACTTTGAACAACATCAATAAAAGAATGACGTTAGGGTGCATGTCCAATGGATGCCTCAAGATAGTATTGAGAGAGAAAAAAAGAAGGGGAGAGAGAGGGGGAAGGAAAAAGGGGAGAGAGAGAGACAGACGCCAGTATCGAACCTATCGTGATAGGCTAGGAAGTAGTGGCACACGGAAAGCGCTAATTAACGTAGTCTAGGTATTACCACTTACGGTATCACTCGCAATTATTCGCCAATATCTTTTCTAATTAATAACTAAAAATTTTACGTGATTCGCAAAATGATAGAGGGTATTTTTTGTTCAGCTTGACTTAATTTACACGAAATAAGTACCGTAAGATGGGGTTACTTTGTGACTGTAGGGATTACTTTGTGACACAGTGAATATTGATAATTATCACTATTGACCAATATTCACTGTGTCACAAAGTAACCCCTACAGTCACAAAGTAACCCCATCTTACGGTATATGTATCGTCAGTATTCTGTATACATACACATGTATACATACATATACATATGTGTGTGTTGATGTGTGTGTATCTGTGTGCGCGCGCGCGTACACGTGTGTACCATATATACAATAAGAGGCCCAGATCTAGAATGTTCATATTCTGGCTGTTAAAGCGCAAACCAACCGGCTACTACGCTTTGGAGCGACTGAATTACGTGACACAGCGAATTCGTCGTCTGTCTATGCATTATAACTATTTTTGCTTCTATTTTACGCCGAGAATCGAATTGTCACAGAAAATACGATAGTACATCAAGTAGGTGTATATACAACGAGAAGCGCTGTGTCATCCTTAATGAATATTGTTCCATGCATGATATATACGTAGGTATGCGTATGTAGGTAGAGATGCGTGAGATACGGAGAGTCTCCAATTTCAAATTAGATCTCTCGGGCTTTCACTCGCCACTTGTTTCTCGAGCGATCGTGTGTTGATTTTCTCTTGGCTCAGGGTGTTGCTTGGCGACGCAGTTACTCGCATTTATCTTGGAGGTGGGGTCAATTTAAAATCAAATGGAAAGGATTAAACGCGCAACCTCTGATATTTGATTCCTATAAACCACCCTGAACAAGCGTTTTTAGACGTTTCAGATATTAAGCATCAGTTGGAAAGAAACTTAGATAAGAAAGGCAAAGCGAAAGACCTACCTACATCGGCGCCGCGATGAAGCCGAGTGTTGATCGCGACACGACACGAAAAAGCGACAGAATTTCTAAGCGAACTGCCGAAATTCGCCACGTCGTTCTCGATACAATTATCCAGTAAACGCTAACTAATATTTTAACATTACACCAATGTTATAATTTTTCACTCAACAGTCCCACACAGTAGAAATGTCCATAATACATTGTAGGAATATCCTATGGAGATGTCGTGACATCTCTCTGATATATTTTAAGCATTTCTGCTATGTGAGGTATGACTGTTACAACAATATATTATATTGAACTTACATTGTTGAAATTATAACATTGATATAATATTACTGTTACACGCAGAAAATTTTTCTTAAGATATAAATATTCATTAATCGAAGAAGTACTATAACACTTTACCCGACTACAATATACTTATAATGTAGAAAATATATTTTAAGAAAGAGAGACAAATTTAGAGAGCAAAGAATAAATTGTACGTGCACGTAGAAGTAATTTTTTCCTTACAAAAGTAAGGTACTTTTTCAATAACTTTACTAACGAATTTGACTTGACGAACTTAACTTTGTAATGAACGCAGAAAATCTTATACTGAACGTATCTTTAATACATGTTACTTTAATGCGAAGTAAAAAGTTTGGTTATCATTGTTCAATGAAGTGATAAACTTGAGCAGAATAGCAAAGTGAACAGCGCTGATTAGCGCGGTACCGTCTCTACAGCACTCCACTTACAGCATTACATGCAATCATTCGCCAATATCTTCTTTAATTAATAACTAAAAATTTTACGCGATGATTTGCAAAATGATAGAGAGAACTTTTTTGTTCAACATGAACTAATTCACGCACGAAATGCGTATGTTATCGTCAGATAACTTTGTATAATGTAAAACTGTCCTTTTCTTAAAAATTGTTACAAAAATTTGTAAATTTGTTTATTATTATTTTTTGTTCAGAATGTTTGAATTATGCGAAAGATGTATTAAAAGTGCAAACAAAAAGTTTAAAATTATTGTCCAATGTAACTGCAGATTTGCCTGCAGATATTTTTAGAATGCTACTGCTGTAAACTCTACGTACCAATTGACGTAGTCAATTTTATAACAGATACAAAAAACGATAAATTTTAACTGTAACATCTAGAATTCTATCTGGACTAGCAAAATATTTTTTTGAGTGTACGTATATATGGTAAATTTATATATCATGAAGTTACAAAATGTATCTGATCAAATTACTCATTTATTGCTGCCATATATAAATTCTGGCTTCAGTATGAGTACAGTACTCCGGTCGCAATTTACAAGTCTTGTAAATTATATTATTACTTATATATTATCGATCACAAATTTTCTGCATGTAGTTAGTGTTTACTGGGTATTACACACCATGTATCGTGTGCTTCGATTACCTGTGCTCGGAATCTACGGCAATTTTACGCGGTCTTCCGTGTCGCCGATTTCTGTCGTCCTCGTATCCCTTCTCGCGGCCGTAGATGCTGCCGCCGAAGGGGTCCTCGCCCAGATAGTACCTTTGCAAGGGCGGCGTGGATTCGCTACGTTGCCATTGATCTTGGACTACCGCGTTATCGGTCGTTTTGGTGACCTTACTGACTTGCTTGTTGTTGCTCAGCACGTCTGCGTTCCGCGGCGATCGCGGCGGTCTCTCCGGTGGCTTCTCTTCTGCTATCTCTTTCTCACTCACGAGAGGAATATTCCGGTCGATCACATTGTATTGCATATACGTTGGTCCGTTGTCGTCGGTCTGTGTCAATTGTGAGGTTGAACCGCTGCTTACGCGTTTGTGCTTTCTCTCTGTGCTAGCCGAACGCAATTTGCCCACCAACCTTCGGAAGGACTCACCGATCTTGTACTTGGAATAGCCGCTGCCTATGAATGATTTTTATTTATTTACTTATTTACTTATTAATGGATAATATTCATTTATGAAGAAAGAGAAAAATACAGATAAAACAAAATAAATTAAAACAAAAGAAAATTTTTGTCTATAAGTAGAAACAAGATAAAACTTTTGTGATATGGAAATAATAATAAATTGAAACAGTTTGTGTTCGTCGTCAAAATCTCCTGGTTTAGGACTCCTGGTCTCTCGCCATCTTGATTTGTGGCGTCAGAAGTGAAAAAATACACGCTCAAAATTTTCGGAAAATACATTGAAATGATATATGTTCACGAAATATTACCATCAATCGAACAGATTTGTAAAATAGCCCGAATTGCTCTTCTCTTACTTTAACAATCAATAAATAGCCGTAAAATTAACGTAACAAGATCATAAGAAAAGATAGATCAAAAAGGAAAGTTGCATTAATTTTACGGTTATTTACACAAAATTATTCAAACAAAAAGAAAGCGTTTAAACTATCTTACAAATCTGCTTGATCGATTGCAAGTGTTATTTTACGTCATAGGTACATCTTTTTATTTCAATGTATTTTACAAGAATATTAGCGTGTCTTTTTTTGTTTTTGACGTCATTAATTAAGAGTTCCACGGAAAAGCCAAAAGTCTTAATAAAGTAGATAAAACAAATCACTTAAACCTAGTGACTGAACTAATGAGAAAATCTCACAAATGTAAAATGCGACATGCAAAATTGCATATTCTTGTGATGAGTGCACTATGAGACAAATCAGATCGGTATAAAGAAATCGAAATGGTACAATTTCTCATGAAAGCCTTTTTTTTCTTTAGGCTCATCTTACAATTCGCGTTTGCCTTCAATGCGATAGAATTGGTTTCGTCGAATGATTAAATGGTCCGATTTAATTACTTCTACTTCGGAATAATCGCAAAAGAAAACTCACTCTTCGACGCTCGCGGTGCGCTCGAAGTGTTCGACTTCTTCTCATCGCGGCTGATGGTCGGCGATTTCGGCGAGATTGATCGCGAGCGTGGCGAGCTGTCCTTGTGATTGTCACATTCGGGAGTCTGTTCTCGTGCGTCGCGACTCCGGCTTTCCCATGTTCTCTGCACCACATGCACCGGACTCGAAGTGCGACCTGTTGACGGCGGCTCGTTCGGGTTGACTTTTTCTTCGGATTTCGCCCACTATGAATAATAGTATCGGTTACTCGATGCTTCGTAATACGGTGTAGCGAAACATTTTCCAACATAACATTAATATAACAATGCCAGGGTTGCTACAGAAAATCAATTTTGAAATTCCCTGATTTTTTCATGTTTTTCAGACAAAGTGGAGAATTTTCCAACATATAATCTTCAATTTTAACGTTTAGGAATAAGGATTATAGAAAAAGTAGCTTATATTATTAAAAGCAATACAAATTTAGTCTAGTATATACATAATATTTTGTAGTCTAGTATATACATAATATTTCTAACATATGTTCCTGAAAATGTACATTCAGGCTAACAAAAATTATATGAGTATTGGAAAAAAGAATGTAATTATGAGACGGAAAAGGATGATTGAATGAAAAAACGCTGAGTAAAATATAAATTTTAATTATTTTGTTAACACACACATCATGATAGACTAGCATAGATGTATACATATTCAATATAAATTAAGAAAATCTTATTTATTTTTTAAATAACATTGGAATTCCTATACTATACTTTTTAATATTATACTTTTTAATTCCTATACTATACTTTTTACTATACTATACTATACTTTTTAACGTTAAAGTTAAAAAATAAATTTGACGTTAATAAAATCCCTAGATTTAGTAAGTATCTGGAGATTGTTTTTCTTCTCTTATAACTCAGGAAAAGTTACCTTAATTTCAAATAATAAGGAAAGGCCAAAATTCCAGGTTATTTTATATTTTTCCTAGACATAACTCGATTTTTTATGACAAATTTAAATTCCATGACTTTTCCTGGTTTTCCTGGTTTTCCAAGTCTATAGCAATCCTGAATGCTATTAACGTAATGCAAGGAAAGGAAATACGTACTTGTTCCTTTGATCTTCGACGAATCGGTGGCGAGGGCGTAGGTTGCCGTTCCTCGATGGAATCCTGATACTCGCGTCGGAATGTTTCGTAAGTTTTCAAGTACGAGGACTCGACTTGATTTCTCTTATGCCCGTGGGCATGTCCGTTGGCATGGGGGGACTCCGTATATCGAACCGGCGAGCTCGACCTTGCATGATTTTGTTTCTCTGCATAACACACATCGCATTCGCGTTATCTTAAAAAAGTTGCATATATGCTCACGTAATGTATAATATTATGCATTTGAATGCAAATGATTGCAAATGATCACATAGATTTTTAGATATTAATTAAATTAAGATTTGATTAAGAAAATTAAGAATTTAATTAGGATTTGTCCCGCATAATTATGTAACAATTTTCTTTTATTAATAACTAAAAATCTATGTTGTTTGTAAAATGATGAAGGGTTTTTTGTTCAGTCTGACCTAATGTACAAGCATACAACAACACACATCGCCATTTCTTTGCCAATTTCAAAGATACATTGCATAATTTTCAATAAAAAAGAATTATGGTGGACGAGGCTTCTTCAAAGTCTGACAAAATATCGAAATATCACTTCTAACCCTCGATTTAATCTTCCCCAAAAAAGATGCTGTATATTATTGCACTACTCATCTACCATATCGCGCGTGATTATTAACCAATCTTCTTTAATTAATAACCTGACTATTATTGCGAATATCGCAAAACAGGACTTTCACTTCAATCCGTTCTATATTCCAACAAAACTGCGCAGAAAAGTCTGAAAGACCCTATGTTAGTTATATTATTCGCACCTCTTCCTTGGTATCGTTCCGACCACTCGCTGATCCCATGAAAATACCCCGGCGATGGCGATTCGGAGTCCCGGCCAGTGGCACGTCGTTGATGGCGGCTGGAACTTACGTTCTGGTATTCCCGTTCCTTCGGTGTACAGGACTTCATGGTGACATTGATATAGCTCGTATTCGTGCTAGTCGGAAGAGGAGAGTCGTCGGCGTCGAGAGACCCGTGGGAGGAACGCGAGTCACTGCCGAAATGGCTTTCGAGCCATTTGGATGTTTCGAATTTTCTCGCCTCGTCTTCCTCTTCCAGGTCTAATGGTTTCTTCGTCAGGGCATCTTTTCGAGCTGCAGATGTACCATCCGGAAAACCTGCAATAATGTACAGCATCTTTTTTTGGATTAAATCGAGTTAAAAGTGATATTTCGATATTTTTCAGAAGAAGAAGAAGTCTCGTCCACTGTATAATTTTCTTTTATTGAAGATTATGCAATGTATCTTTGAAATTGGCAAAGAAAGATCGTCGGTGTGTTAATCATTACGACTTTATATTTTATCGCCGCCGCGGAAAATCATAATGGAGCCGGTAATTGCATGGTTAACCATTTGTGAACATGTGGAACACGACGGTAGAAAATTGATAGAGAAAGGCGACGGTTACCGGAATATTTGTGAAGACGAGTCGTCCGCATGCCCGTCGGTGATGGTGACCAGTCGCCTATGCGTTCTCCTTCGGTTGTCTCTGCAACGTAGCGCATTTCTCGGCCGACTCTCTCGCCGGCCGAGATGTAGTCCACTACGTCCTCTTCTCTCCTCTTCACGTACCTCTGCGAGCTCTCCTTCTTCGTCTCGGAGACCTCGTCGTCGTTCCGCCCGTCGTCGGGGACTTCGTCGTCGTTAATCTGAAACCAAGGCGATTGCGTGTCGTGTTATTAATTATGTCTTTAAATATTATATATATATATATATATATATATATTATTGTTATTATTATTACTATTATTATTACAAATATATTGATAATGTAAAGATAGACATAAATAGACGGAGAACATAGCATGCAGACATTTAACGCATATTAGGTAATACTATAACAGCACAGCGTGTTTAAAATATGCTTGTTTTCAAAGATACTTATTCATCACGCCATAATTTTAATTAATCTTAACCTCACACCGCTATCATTTCATACATGGCGACGATATGCAGTTAAGTTTTTTTCGTGTGTAAAAAATATGCAGTGATTTAAGAAAACGTTCTATTAAGTGCTTGTGCTATGTTATTGTTGAATTCATATAATAGTGCAAAGAAATATATACCGATCCAAAAATAATTACATGGCATGACAAATAATATTTTTTTTAACATTGTCTTAGAAGTTATAATTCTTGTTTCGATTTTTGAAAGGGACACAGTAAAAATTTATGAAAGAGACATCCTTTTCAGCATTTGTAAAAATAAATATTCAGATTGTGTTGAAGATTGATAAGATTTATACCAATGTAAAATTTGTCAGAACTGGGTACACAATTCATGTGATATAAAAGGCGTTTTTAATTTATTTGTTTACTTTGCCATTAAGTAATTGTAATTAACGTACTTATCTAATTAATAAGTTAAAATAATCTGATAAATTAAATCTGATTTTCTATGATTTTTATGATTTTAATTAGATTATTTTTATGAATTATTTTTGTTTTGTTAATTATTAGAGACTTTCTTTTATTCATTATGTCATTAGGCAACTGATTATTATAATTAATAAACGAATAGAATCTAATATTTGTAATATTTTTAAGTTTTTATTGATAGTACTTTTATGTTAGATTATCTTTTTTGTTAATTATTTGAGAAATTCTTTTATTTTGGCATATTGTCCTTTTCATAAAAATCAATGCGTTTCAATATGATTAATTTATGAAAAGGATAAAACACTCACTTTAAAAAAAAATAGATAATTCATGTAGAACTAGTGATGAGATTGTTATCACCGCCGATTATTAGTGTCCGATTGATTGAATTGATGTTTCTATACATAATGACTAATAAAGACTAAAATAGTCTTTTAGTTTATTTACTATTTTATCCTGAACAAAAATTTCTTTCATGTTATTTCTCTAATTTTCATAGCATCAGAATATTGTCAATTTCCATGACATATTACACAACTCCTTTCATATAAAAAAGTTTTTGTTATATAAAGACGCATTTCTGCGTAGTTGTCTTAATCAATGTGCCAAAATATGTCCATCTATAGTTTTATTCGATCCAAACAAATATATAATGATAATAATAATAATGTTTATTATAGTGGGTAAAAGTGCACATCTCTATTGTACAGAAAATAAAATATCCCTTCCACTCATAGATAGGAATGTAATACAAATAAAGTAAAAAGTAAAAAAATAAAAATTTTAGATTATGTAAAAAAAACAAAATATCACATATGTAAAAGAATTGCTAAATGTAAATGAAGTGCCATGTGAAAAAAGTTAACCATTAAAAAAGTCAACATAGATTCTCCACTGTGCATACACACACACACACACACATACAATCGATTAGTGTGTGAATTTAACTTGTATAACGTTTGATAGTGTGCAAGTTGGAAGAGGAGACACTGTCTTTCTAAGCGAAACATCGTGCGATCATATAATGATAGATATATTAATAACGTCACTAATTCTGTCAATTAAGAGAGATTAATCGCTATAGAATTTTGCTGAAATAGCGAAGGTAAATTGAGCAGAGGCAAGAAACGAGAAGAGGGGAGAGCGCTTTGGTAAGTTTCTGCTTTTTCCATTAGATTTACCTCCTCGTGCTCGACCGTGCGCTTCTTCTCGGTAACGATTAGACCGTCAGCCTTCAGTTCCTTTTTCTCCAAGGTCTTCTCGGTGTCGATGACCTTGTTTGACCTAGTCGTGTGCTGAATGACCCGCGGACCGGATTGCGGCGTCAACTGTTTCGAGGATTCTGCAAGAGCGACTCGCAGGTCGCCCCTGTTGCTGCGCACCGCCTTCTGGTACGCCTGAAAAGAACCAGACGCGCGATCGGCATTAACCCTTGCCGCAACACTCGCGACCACTTGTTGCACATCCGAAAATTTCTTCCCCCTTCCCCCGCGATATACACGTATAGGTAGGTAGATATAAATATATTCCGAAATCTCGTCGCGATAAACCGGCCGGTCCGGCTCCGCCTGTTTGCTTCTTTCCTCCGCAAAAGTGCATCGCTTTCGGGCAGGGATGCGGCTCGCGAGACCGGCTGCGAACGCGGCAAGTGCACGCAATGTAAACATGTGCGAAGATGTTGCGGATCAAGATGCGCGACAGGTCAGGAAGTGCGCAGACTAGTCGCTCGCGATTTCTTCGAACGGCCTCGTTAACTTGATTCAAGTTCGATTTCTACGATTACTAGTTACGTATCGGAAGCCATCATAGATCATTGCACAATCTATAAGCCGCTGAATCATTTACAGAACACTGAAGGATCACTGAAGGTAGATCACAATCTAAAGCTTCTACCTTCTAAGAAAATACGATCGAAGAATCTAAATTGCAAATGCAAGGTCTCCAAATGTTTTCCCTATACAAAGAAAATATTGTAAAACAAACAGCTAAATTTGTGTAATCTTGGGCCGTACCGAAATTATGACCGAAATTGTGTTTAAAAATGTTGTACGTCTGACTTTTCACACAACCAATTTTTGCAATTGAATATTTTTTATATCGTATATTTGGGAGATAAATCGTGAAATTTGTCATTTCTAATTTGTATTGCAATTTTGATATTATCACAAATATTACTAATAATTACTAATATTGTTATGTAATATTGTAGTGAGAATAATTATACACGAAATATTATTTAAAAAAAAACAATTTTAACATAATTTTTTCTACTATATTTTTTTCAGTGTATTACACGGCGCATAAGATCACACTCTCTAAACTTCTTGAACTGAAATTTCACTAGAAACATAAAATGACTATCAAGCCACTCGAATTCGTATGATCTTTCTTTTTATAGAACGAATTCTCCACTCTAACCGCCAAGTAAATTTTTCACTCAAAATTGAAAAGTGAATCTAATGTGCTTCCATCGTCACAGGAACATGTTCATTCTATAATCGACGGGAACATTTGCTCATCAGGAGTCGGAAAGCTCACTCTAAGCTCGAGTGAGACATTCACTCTTGCGATTTCGAGTGGCAATATTTTCACTGTCGCTTCGTGTGAAGATACTACCACTTTTCGCTCGTTTCGAGTGAGATTGCGCTCTAAGAAATTTAGAGAGCAGGCAGAATCTTGCGGGGCGATTCGTAAATCATCGAGAGAGCGAGAGAGAGAGAGAGAGAGAGAGAGAGAGAGAGAGAGAGAGAGAGAGAGAGATCCTTGAGAATGCGCGACTCGTGCGAACGAGCTAAAAATCGAATGAGTGCCGGTTACGATGACACGACACGATTACTCCGACCTCCGTCGCGAGGACGAGGACGACTCGGCGCGTGGAGGACGAGAATGACGAGCATGACGAGTCGTCGCGATACGTGTATAGAACGTACGCACCGGAGAGAAAAGGAAGAAAAGGAAAGGAAGAGAAAACGCTTCACTGCGCGACACTACTCTCAATCGAACCCGTGTTCCGATCAGCGGCGCGTCGCGCACTCCGGAACGGCTCCGCGACTTCGACGCAGCCTCTATTAACAATTATATCGTTTCCTTCGGCTGGGGAAAAAAGAGAGAGAGAGAGAGAGAGAGAGAGAGAGAGAGAGAGAGAGA
>NW_022639527.1:404480-432628 GCF_010583005.1 Odontomachus brunneus | reverse complement strand
AGAGAGAGAGAGAGAGAGAGAGAGAGAGAGAGAGAGAGAGGACAGAGAGGAAGGAAAGAAAAGAAGAGAAAAACGATGACAGTCCGGTCGATGTACTGGCCGGCGTCTCGCGATTGAGCGAGGCATATTTTTCCGCACGGTTATCTCGGCATCTCGCGCGCGAGGACGACTGGTCCAACGCGACGAAGACGAAGACGACGAAGACGACGACGACGAAGACGAAGAGGACTCTCGGAATCTCGAGGTTGCGAGTGACCGGCGCGATTGCGGGTACCTCGAAGAGGGCGCAGACACGAGCCCTGTCGATCCCGTGGCGAACGAGACAGCGGGGACCCCGGCGATTCCGCCGACGTGGACGAGCACGGGACACTATCGCGGCTGAATTGCTGGCCGATCGCGCTCGGGCGAGACGCGCGGAACAGCTGCTGAGACTGCGGCCGCAGTCGGCATCTCGGCTCCTTCATCGCCATTGGGTGAAGGGAGAGCAAAATCGAGAGATCATCGACTTCCACTTCTTGAGATCCCTTTCCCTCTCCCTCCCTCTCTTTCTCTCTCTTTCTCTTTGTCGCCCTCTTTCTCTTGCTTCTCATCGTGCTCTCTCTCTGTCCCTTAAACAAGAGAGAAAGAGAGATCTTCCTCGCTCTCGTTCAATCTCGTATACTCTCCCACTTGCCGGCGCCGTTCGCCGTTTAACTCCGTCCTTCCCTGGTCCTCCTCTTCGTCCAGAACGATTCGACCTCCTCCGTCCTGAAGCGTTCGTCGCGCGAGAGCGTCTCTCGCTTGGTATACCTGTTGCCCCGTCTTTCGCAATCCGGCTACTCCTCTCCCGTATCCCGGCGAGGTTTGTGCAACCTTCCTAGCCGCGACTCCGGAGCGTGGATGCGATTGCATGCCGCATAGATCGATCTATCCATCTGTCTGTCCGTCCGTCTCCGTGCGCGCTACGCGCGAGCGCCGATCTGTTGTCGTGCCCGTTCGGCCAGGTAACTGGTTTGCGCGTTTGCGATCTTGCCATTGTCATTCCAGATAACACAAACGTCAAGCCAAGCGGTCTTAATTTATAGCTCGCGACTGAACGCTGCGCTTGAGATAAACGCGACGGCGGAATAATCGTCAGCAGTTATATTTAGATACGTCAGATCGGGCGTTTTTTTTGTTGTGACTTTTTGCGAGGAAAGGAAGAAGAGAAGAAGAAGCACACACGCGCTGCGAGCTGGACACGGAGCGCTGCTGGCTGGTCTCTATTCACGAAGCCGCTGCGTATCTTTACGAGGTGGAATCAAGAGAAGCGATCACTGTAATCGTATATACTTCGTTCGTTCAATATACGAAATCGCGGTTTCCTCTTAGGGCAATTTTAATCTTGAAGATATCGTAATAGAGTAAATCTGGAAGATATCCAGACAATATAATATCTAAAATCGGGATACAAGACGTTTTAAAGATCATCTTTAAGATGCATTTCAGACGATTTACGTATAAATATCTTTAAGACGTCTTAAAAATTATCTTTAAAGCATCTTATGTCCCGATTTTAGACATTATTTTATCTGAATATCGAATAGAGTAAAATATCCAATTATTGACATCCACTTACTGATCTCCTTTACACTATTTAACTAATAAAACTAATCAATAACACCGTGGTTCATATACATCTTCTTGATTCAACAGCAATCCTGATAGATTAATGTATGTAAACTTTACAGCAACTTTAAGTGTATTAAATCACGAAATTTAGCAACGTTGAGTTCCTTATGATTGATCAGATGGCAATCATATTTATCACATAGGACGACAAGATAGAAATACAAAATAATATGATCAAAATTTCCCCCAAACAATATGCTATGATAAGTATAATATGAAAATCAAAATATAACTTTTAGTAAATTTATTGCTGCATCAATAGAACCAAAAATTTATATCGTTGTATGACTAATTCAATGTATAGTATATTTATTTCATAAGAGTATAATTAAAAGAATTGTAAAATTTCCATTATCGCTTATCTCATGTCGTGATAATCATAAGTCTACCTGGAAATGTGTTATTGAAACTAATACTCGACTTATTAACCCTCCATCAGTCGCAATATCCGTCAGATATAGTTCCTAATTCCGATGCTATTAAGAAAGCACATAGGAACTAAGGTCTTGTCTTTTATTTCGACGTAGTTTATTAAATTATACTTTTGTACAGTTGCTTTCCGTGATCAGGAAGACTCATTTATGGATATTCGAAAATAAAAGGTTGGTTTAATCAATTAATGGTTAAATTAAAATATGGTAGTGTTTGAGGGATACATGCGACCATTGACGCAATTTTCGAATGTAACTGGCGGAGGGTTTAAGATAATACATCACATATTGTTTTAATAACTCGAATATTAGTTTCAATTGCTATTGAGTAAAAAAAGTTTAATCTCGTTATAGCGCTGTTGACCAATTCTATCAATTCAATAGTATTTTTTTCCGTGTAATTATTGACACTTTAGAAAAACCTGATTTTTTTTAAGTTTTTTTTTAGTATATCAATAACTGCATAAACAATTTTATAGAATTAGATAAAATCCATATAACTAAATAATGTTCTTGATAAAAATAATGAAATTATATAGAAAGCGTATTCAAATAAATATCTAATCGTGTAATGTAATATATATTTAATGGTGAAAAATAAGTCCGATATAAAACGAAAGAAATTGATAATTTTTTTATACAAGCTGAAATATGAGAAACTTCCGGTAAGTTCAGATAAAGTCATATTGTATTCCAATGAAATTCGTATACTCCCATATAAACAAGTGAATGTGAATTTGGTAACAGCTTTATACATTAGTTGGTTTACCTCTTAAAAGAATTACATCCTTTATGAATGAATTATATAATATTTATATTTATTATAGAAAAGATAGAAATGAAAAGAAATGCGAAAAATTATTCAAAACAATATTAAAACAACGTTGGAATACGTTACATAAAATGTAAAATGAAAACTTTTAGTGAAACTTTTAATAAATATGTTACTACGTCAATATAACTAAAAATTTACATCATTGTATAATATGAATTTAATGATTAAATCAGTATAGTATACTTCCTTCATAAATGTAACTAAAACAATTGTGAGGTTTCCATCACAGATTGTCTTACGTCGTAATAATCATGAAAGTCTATTTGGGCTCTTATGAATCCTTATTGGATTGTTAAGCAAGGTGACTAAGGGAATGTCAGTAATTGACCCCATTTCGTGTCTAATTTCTCTTTTAGGCTTCGCGATATACGATTCGTTTCATAACGAAAGGGACAAGTGGGAGTAGCCAGCGACATGCCGACTCCGAATCTCGTCGTGCTGGGATACGTCTTCACCGACACGAGCGCTCACGCTCAAGCTATCAGATGGGACGAGTCTTGAAGAAACAAACAGCGCGACCTTTTCGCAGTGATCGCGCTCGCGCGATGCCGGGAAAGAGAATGTGCATACACCCGTATTCCCTGCGGCACGCGCAGGTGGAATTCAGGTGTGGGTGTGTCGCGTGCATATACCTCGTCCGAGATATCTCCCAACTGTTGACGATCCTCCGTCTCGAGTCTCTCCTCGATCTCCTCGCGGCTCCTCACCACCGTCTCGTTTAGCTCCTTTTGCACGATGTTGCCGCCATTTCCGGTCACAACACCACCTGCCGCAGGCCAGTCGACCTCCTGAGGCTGATCCCCGGTCGTGCGTCTCTAAACACCGGTCGCGAAACGTTAAAAACACGTTCCGTACGTGTGCGTGATGCTACAAAGGAAGCCGAGTTCCAATCCGATACACAGATGTATCTGCGAGAAATGAGCGTGCATCGCCGAAGGAGCGAGAAGAGGCTCTCGTTCGTTACTGCGTCTCGCCTCTTTCTCGCGGAAATGATTACAGGAGAAGCAAAAAAGCGAAAGGTTCCGCGTGATGTAAGGTCGAGTCGGAGGATAAAAAGTTAATTAGAACTGAGTCTTCGCAGACCCCATAGTCCCCTTCGGAGACGATTGAAAACCAAGGACAGTCTGAATCTTTTTGACTACTATGAGAAGAAGATACTATGTGGAAACACTAATTAACATTATGTCAATGTTATAATTTCTCATTCAACAATGTAAATGCGATATAACATGTGTTGTATGTAACATTTACATTGTTTAGTGAGAAATTATAATATTTATGTAATGTTATTATTAGTTGATATTTACTGAGTATATACTATAGAGAAGAAGTCAGAAAATAAAAAAACTTCTTTCTTTCCATCTTATAGTTCTTTTTATAATTTTTTACATCTTATAGAAAAGATGATGAGTCAGATTGATTTTGAAAAAGACGATAGGCCTATAAAATAAAAAGAAGGAAGTAGAATTCTTCTCTTTTTATCTTTAGATCTTTTGATTTGAAAGGGAAAATATTGAGTCAGATTGACTATGAAGAAGGAGATAAAATTATAATATAAAAAGAAGGAAAAAGAATTTTTCTCTTTTCATTTTATAGTTTATATAGTTCATTTCATTTTAGAGAAAAGATGTTAAGCCAGTTGGACTACGAAAAAGATAAAGCTATAAAATAATAAATGAGTAAAAGAATTTCTCTCATTTTATTTTATAATTCTTTTTATAGGTTTTTTCAGGAAAGTGATTATGAAGAAAAAGATAGAACTATAAGATAAATAGAGGAAAAAATATTTTCTCTCTTTTCATTTTATACTTTTTATAGTCCTTTTCATTTTGTAGGAAAGATGATAAATTGCATTAATTATAAAGAAGAAGATAGAACTATAAGATAAAAAGGAAATAAAATAATTTCTCTCTTTCCATCTTATAGTATTTTTATAGTTCTTTTGGTCTTACAGAAAAAATAACGATTTACGTTGAGCATGCAGAAGAAGATAAAATTGTAAGAAAAAAAAGAAGAAAAGAAGTTTCTCTCTCCTTATCTTAAATTCTTTTTATCTTACAGGAAAAGTGGTGATTTGCGTTGACTATAAAGAAAAATAAAACAAAAGATAAAAAGAGAGAAATTCTTTTTCTTCCTCTTTATCTTATTTCTTTCTCTGTTTCTTCTCTTTTATCTTTTTCTCTCGATAGAGAGAATCATCTTTTATCTTCTATCAACTTTTTCTCTTTTATATATAATAGTTATATTCCTTTCTCTCCATGTTCAACTCTTTTTATCTTATAGTCGTATCTTCTTGTATCTATAGTCTTTTTCATCTTACAAGGAAGAGACGGTTCCCATTAGTGTAATTAGGATTTCTCCGACTATTCTTCTCACTGAATCTACTGAATTTATCGCTAACGAGAACAGACTTGTACTACTCGACAAATGTGCGCACCTCCTGCGTGGTGTGCTCCTGTTGTTCAACATCCTCGGTCGTGTTCGTGGTGACGAGAGGCCCGGAGTCTACGACGACCTCGCCGTCCTCGAGAACGACCTGCCGCTTCACCCTGGTCTCGATCTGCCTGGTGGTGGTGATTTCCTTCTTCTTGCGGGTCTCCCATTCCTCTGCAAGCCGGAAGCGGACGTCTTGTTAGTCCAGCTCACGTCACTGTTGCGCAAAACCAATTTCTCGGTGCCGAACAAACGGACGTGAAACGCAGATGACGATGAGTCGACGCGGTAACCGACGGAGGAGAGGCGCGCCTTTTGTGCCTTTTGTGTCGAGCGACGTTGTCAACCAAGAATCGCGTCCGCGTCAAATGAGCGAAACAATGCAGCCACGCAAAGCGAGCGAACGGTTATCTCCGCGATCGCCGGAGAAAGCATACGGGAACGGTAAAATGAAAAGAAAAGACGGGAAAAGAAACTGAGAAAGACACTGTTTACGTAGCCGGAATATCCAATTTGCGGGACCGATGTGTTATCTAAACGAGAGAAAAACGTGAGAAGAAGGGGGAAACACGAGAACTCGGCTCGGCAAATACTCGTCCACTCCGAGTATCGGAAAGTACGAATCGAACGACTCCGACGACTCACCTAACTTCATTCGCGCGATCCGAATACGCGACTGCAATTTAAGGAGTTTATTCACTTGAACGAAAAAGTGCTTAAAATTAGACAAAAAATTTAACATAACATTTATCGCGGTAAAACGCATTTGTAGTTAATCTCATTGCGATTTGTCTCCATCGTTTATAAAAAATTTAATATTGAATATCGCAATTTTGCACATGTAACCTTACGTTAGAAGCAATATAGATGATCTTCATTCCAATGTAAGGGGGGGGGAGCATGGTACACAGAAAAATTTTAACAATAAAACGTAAACAATAAGCAAATTGACCAATCACAATCAATGATTCTTCTGACGATTCTAAGAATCAGCAACTATAATTAGCCAAATTGCTTACTGCTTAATCCTTTACTGCCCAAATTAATTTTTCATGTTTAAAACATTTTTCGTTTGTAACTCCGAGCATTGAGCAGTTACTATTGTTATCAACATACATTGAGCAGTTACTATTGTTATCAACATACTAAAAAAAGGCAGCCATATTGTGACTTTTACGTCATATCGATCAGGAACAACATTCATATTGAAGATAAATAATGATGTTAAGGCTCCTGGCCCCTCGCATTGTCTATCTCTTTTTAGTGACGCCAGAAGCGAGAAAATGAATGCTAAAAATTCTTGCGAAATACGTTGAAAAAATAAAAATATATATCCATAAAGTAACACTTGCAATCGATTAAACAAATTTGTAAGATATTCCGTGCACTCCCCTTTTACTCTAATAATCAATAATTTATTGTAAATTAATCTGAATAGAAATAGACGAAAAAATAGGTTAAGAAGATGAATTGTATGTCACGTTAATTTACGACAAATTATTGATTGTTAGAGCAAAAGAGGAGTGCACGGAATATTTTACAAATTTGTTTAATCGATTGCAATGTTACTTTATGGATATATATCTTTATTTTAACGTATTTCGTAAGAATTTTTAACATACATTTTCTCGCTTCTGACGTCATTAAAAAAGAGATAGACAATGCAAGGAGCCAGATAATGATGAAAACTGGATTGTGACTTCAGAGTCGCAGTAGAGGGTTAAGTTTTTCTGTAGACAATGCAAGGGACCAGGAATCTTAATATGATAGATAATGATGAAAACTAGATTATGACTTCAGAGTCGCAGTAGAGGGTTAAGTTTTTCTGTGTTTCATAGTCCTAAAAGAAAACTTCATGAAAAATGATACTATAGTATTTTATTATGTGAATATATCCACATAAAAAATTTACCGTTATAAATTACCATTAAATATTAAGAAACACGATACAAAAGGAAGAATAATTTATTTACTACACCGTTTTTTTTTTTAAATATTACAACCCAAGTAGTATTTTGTGTAATGATCGATTGTAGGCTAGAAAACTGCTGCTTTATTTTTTGAGTAAAACGTGGCAAAGTAATATTATGAAATTAGTTTCAGGTAAACATTTATTATTTAGATAGTGAAATAAATATATAAAAAGGTAATTTTCGATAAACAGTGAGTTTGTCAGTAGTTTCCTTGATGTGCCACTGAAAATACGTTCCTGAAGTCTTGAAAATACATACCTGGTGAATAAACTCCTTAAACTCGCCAAAAACTGAAGTAAGAGAGATATTTCCCTATCGCGCGATGCAAACGAATTAGTGAGCAACTTTAAGGGGCCTTTTATACCTTGGGAGATTCGGAAAAATAAGCTATATTCAAGAATTGTTTCTGGGGAAACTTCGCAACGAATCGATTTGTAATTTGGAAAATTTATCATATAAGTATAAAAGAATATTTAAAAAAATATAATGGTTATTCGAAAATATAAAACTTTAAATGCATTTTCAACTTTGGTGCGTGTGCAAAATTTCCCGAAGACTATCAAGTCGATTGTCTTCAATAAATATTGAAAGTATGTAAAACGGATTTTACGAAAAATTTAAAATTAACGAAATGGCGTCGACGGAAAGCGAACTTTTCTCGTTCACAACTTTTCATATAACAGGAAAAGATATTGAATTTTAAAATCTCAGAAAGTTCAAGTTATACATCCTCGATATACATGCATTGAAGATACATGTAAAGTTTGAAGTTGATTTCAGTTTCATAGTCTTCGAGAAATCTTGCAGGCTAATTTCAAAAACATAGTTTCGAAGAAAGCGTTTAAAGTTTAAAGTTTTGGCGTGCAAGATTTTTGGAAGACTATTAAACCATGATTTTATTTTTACGAAAAAATAAAAATTAACAGAATATCGTCGCTGCAAAGTGGACGTTGCGTTTTTCTCACCGAAAAAAGCAACATTTTACATAACGGAAAATATGTTAAATTTAGAAATTTCAAGAAATATGGTCTATATGCGTTCGATATAAATGCATTAAAGATATGTGGAAAGTTGGAAGTCAATCGACTCAATAGTCCTGGAGAAATCTTGCACGCCGAACTTAAAAACGTGATTTGAGAGAAACGCATTTAAAATTTTAGATACAACATTCTTAGGTGAAAAAAATTTTGTTTCCAACAATCATTATATATTTTTAATATTCCTTTATATTTATACAATAAATGTGCCAAGTTACACGAAAAAAAGGATTTGCTGCAGCAGCAAACTAATTTGTTATATATGGGCAGTTAAACATAATTCGCTGTATTAGCTTCTTTTCCTTTGCTGCAGAAATCTATTTCCTTGCTATAATAACAAGAAAATATGCTCGTATAGCAAGAAAAGTGGCTAACATAGCAAATTTGCTACAGATGGACAAAACATAATTTACTGCTTTACTTTTTTTGTTGCAGGAACAGATTTTCCTGTTATCTTAGCAAGGAAATTGGTTTCTGCAGCAAAGAAAAAGTGGCTAACACAGCAAATTATGTTTAGTTGTCCATATCTTTTTTTCCGTATATAAATCGACACGTTTTTCTAGAAGAAATTTCTAAAAATAATCTCTTTCGAGCGGCCACAGGCCGCTCGGTAAAAAGCCTCTTAATGTTTTAGATAACATAACATGTTCTAAGATCATTCAGGTCGTCTTAGGACACTTTCCAGGACATCTTGGGTATGATTAGAATGATTTTGGGACATCTATGCTATCTAAGGTATCTCCTCGTTTCTTTATCTGTTAGTTATCTCTTCGCTTCTTTGGCTGAGTTCGTACTTTGGACTATTTCGTGCTGATAGTCACTCTACCTTTGTTTGGTCATAACATGCTGAAAAAAGAACAAGCAAAGCTTTCAGAACAAAAATGTCCAAAGTGAATCAGTTTTTATCTCTTCGCTATCTGGCATTCGTGTCTGGCAGTCGATACCTTCGCCGTTTTCACTGACTTTCCGACTTTCTGAGTAATGTCGGTGTGTTAACGGTACAGTCCTAATAAATTTTCGGTTTACACGCGTGCGACGGTACAGGACCGGCCGCGCGGATTACCGAGGAATTTAATTTACCTTCTTTGACTAATGCCACGGAGTTCTCAGGATCAACCTGAAAAAGGAAACAATACGCATGTAAATCCTCGCTCACGAGCAGGAAAGCGCCGTCGTCGTCGTCGACGGAGGAATGAGGAGCGATTCCATTCGATTGTGAGGACATTCTCGGGGGAGAGCGTTACGTATCGCGAGGAATACGTCCACCGCGAATAACTTTGCCGTAACCGCTTTCTTAGTCCGCGTTACACGCGACTAAACTCCTGACCGACATCACCCAGCTGGCGAATTCCGATCCCAGGATCGGGATGTTAACGCGAAGTGAGAGCGCGAGACGAGAGTAAGCCGATGAATAGAC
This sequence comes from Odontomachus brunneus, assembly GCF_010583005.1. Lineage (NCBI taxonomy): Eukaryota > Metazoa > Arthropoda > Insecta > Hymenoptera > Formicidae > Odontomachus > Odontomachus brunneus. The sequence goes on along the minus strand of NW_022639527.1, from coordinate 422,852 downwards.
GCACGTGCGATCCGTCGCAAGGTGATTCGTCCAACGCGATCGCTCGTGAATAATTAATCGAATATCGCGTCGGGAGGATATCCAGTCGAAAATGACGGTATCAAAGACGATGGTACAAAAAAATGAAAAATTTCCAAATTTAGACGTTTGATTAACCATAGATTGCCTGTTAGTCATTTTAATATGCACTTCAAATAATTTAATAAAAAAGTGTAATTGGTTACTTTATTTTTCTTCTGTAAAAAAAATTAAAGACGTTAAGGTAGATTACAAATGAAAAAACAGTTAAGGTAGTCAAAATCATGTCACATTAGCAATAATGGACTAACTACTACTACTACTACTACACGGAAAAAACAACTCCATTAGTGTAGCTAATGTAGGATTTTCACACTACATTTTAATGTAAAATGTAATGTAGTTAGTGTAGAATTTTCTGTTACCTGATACCCAGGTAACAGAAAATTACTCGTAGGACCAGAAAGATTTCTGCAAAAGGTTTTTACTTACAAGGGGACCGCACGTACCTGATGTCATGGATTTTGATGATGTTTTTTTGGGTTGTTCTACAACACTAATGTACATCCTGTGTAAGAGGATTTTTGTCAACATTTCTTTGTTTCGGAGAAAAAAAAAGTAATTTACGAGCGCCTTATAGATCAAACATGTGACGAAATTTACAAGCACTTCAGAAGCCGCGGCGGTTAAGGCACGGTATATGATATTTTTAGCTCAGGTTTAATCCTCGGGCCATCCAATTTTCTTTTTCATTTTATTGTTTTCTTTCATTCAGATTGTAGGGCAAAGATACAATAAATACCAAAATACAAAAAAGGAATATATTAAACGTGATTATAAGTGATAAAACATTAAAAAATATGTTATATAAAATTATGTTAAAATCGATAACGCATCTGATTTCTCGCATCCCGTATTTAAACCCCCTTATTTAAACAATATAACAACCGGTACTCTACCTATAATAAATCTACGACTAACTATTTCTAGATATAATTAAATATATTACTAAATAAACGATTCGTTAACATTAAAATTATTAGAGATTTTTTACACGAGTACGCAAATCAAACTATATTCACGTGTCCGTTCCGATATTCAGGTCCGTCTAAATAAAGACAATCGTTGCAGAATTTAAAACTATCTTGGATTACTCCCTTTTCCTCTGGAATTTACGTTAGAAATTCATAAAGTAAAACAAACACTATATGAAATTTCAGAGGATGGAAAAAACAGCGTCAAATATAAGTGAAACATAAGATTAACATAATTTTATATAACACATTTTTTAATGTTTTGTCATTTATAATCATGTTTAATATTCCTTTTTCGTACTTTTATGTTCATTGTATTCTTGTCCTACAGTTTGAGTGAGAAAAACAACAATAAATCAAAAAAAAAAAATGGGATGGTCCGCGGATTGAATCTGAGACAAAATGATCCCACACCGCGCCTTAACCGTCGCGGCTACTGAAATACTTGTAAATTTCGTCACATGCTTGGCCTATAAGGCGCCCGTAAATTTTTTTCTCCGAAGCAAAAAGATGTTGACAAAAATCCTTTTGCACAGAATGCATATTAATATTGTAGAATAATCCAAAAAAACATCATCAAAATCCATGACATCAGGTACGTGCGATCTCGTTATCAGATATTATTTCTCGTCTCAATCAATTTTTCGACTGTTCTTCCATTCAGTCACACGAACTGACATTTTTTTCCTGTATATAAAAAAAGAAAATTCCGTTGGTGTAACTGAATTTTACGTTGCTTCGTAAGAACATAAACCAGGTAAAAAAACTTGATTGCAGGAACAGAAAGATTCTTATAAGGAAGTTTTTTATAAGGAAGTTTCTACTCAATTGTGTTGAGTTATTACAATCAAGGTTTAAAGAAGTTCGAGAATTTGACCAAATACATATAAAACGAACTTATAATGTTGTATATAATACATAAATAAATCAAACTATAACAATGAATAACAAAAATTTCAATAATTTTTACTCTATCATTCTCGAAATGTTTAACTGTAAACTTATATTGTGCAAATATATATAGAACTATAATACAATAAATTTCTCCCAATTTGACGTATTTGTATACAAAACAAAAGTTTAAAAAAACTGTCGTAATAATAAAATGAGCATTTAAGCATATTTATATTGTAATAAAGTATCATGTAAATATATTATCAGGTTAAAAAGGAATTTAATTAGATTTTTCGATGAGAAAATTCCAGGAATTGAAATTGACAATATATGAGTAAAAACATGATAACGTTGCATAAATTATAGCATCAGATCTGAAATGACCTTTCATAATGACATTTTTCTATATTTATTTCTATATTTATTATTTATTTTAACATAACATCTACGTATTTTTAAATCGATTTAAATGAAACCGATTATTTATCAAATATGATAACAAGTACATTTCATGTTCATATTTATGTTCATATTTCATATGTTCATATGTTCATATTTCATATTCATATTGTCCTTACAATTGACAATATTGACATCGAATGAGTGTCTTCGAATTTTTATTTTGTCACTTTTAAATTATTTGATAATTTTTAAAATAAAAATGATTACATATATTACGATATTTACAAATCATCTCACTAAATTGTTACAAAATTATTTTTTTAATCGTTTGAAATTATCTTATTAATAAAATACTGATATTAACCATAGAACTAGAACTTCCTTAATACCTCCTGAATACTTATAACTGAATGTTCAGACAAATGTTTTCGATTGCAGTAACAGAGACATTATTTCATAGCGCCGAATTTTCTCTCTATTCAGGTCTATCTGGTCTCTCTATTCAGTTACGTAAGCTGAGATTTTTCCATGTATTACCATTGGCAATCCAGAATTAAGTATTAGGTATATGCAATAGTTTTAGTCTTTAATATACTTTAATTTAAGTATGTTTGTCTCCACAAGCCGATATCTCTTTTTTGCTCCAAGAAAAGAAACCCAAAATTTACTTGAGAGACAGGGATGGCAAGTGAAACAAAAGTCGAGAAAAGTTTCGACCCAGCTGGTTGATCATGCATCTTTTTCTCTAGCGTGAAAATTTTCTAATGTAAAAACGTATAGAAATGTTCACTTTTCACGAGTTCACGTTAGAGAAAAAGATTCATGATTGACCCCCAGGAACAAAACTGAACACATGTGCAGTCTGTTTAGTTTTGTCCCCAGAAGAAAACGAAAATAAAAAACAAAAGTTTTGTGTCAGGAATCAAAACTATATACCGAATAGTTTTGTTCCCGGTACGAAACAAAACAAAAAGTATTACGACGATAAAATCTTATTTCTTTTTTATTCTAATGATTTTAGTTTTGTCTTCAGAAAAACATTTAAGAGTAGCAGGTTGGAAAAATACAAAATTGGCAGGAACTTATTACGAGCGAGCTAATAAAAATATTGAAAAGATTTTTTATATGTTATTGTACATATTTTCTATTATGTATATCACATGCAGGTTACATATACATATTAGATTACATATACAAGATGTTTTGTACTTGCCGTTCATTAAGGCTCCTGGCCTCTCGCATTGTCTATCTCTTTTTAATGACGTCAGAAGCGAGAAAATACATGCTAAAAATTCTTGCAAAATACGTTGAAATAAAAATATATATCCATAAAGTAACACTTGCAATCGACAAATTTGTAAGATATTCTCTCTTTTTGTTCTAACAATTAATAATTTATTGTAAATTAACTTGATTAGAAATAGGCGAAGAAATATGTTAAGCAGATGAATTGTATGTCACGTTAATTTACGACAAATTATTGATTGTTAGAGCAAAAGGGGAGTGCACGGAATATCTTACAAATTTGTTTAATCGGTTGCAAATGTTACTTTATGGATATATATTTTCAACGTATTTCGCAAGAATTTTTAGCATGTATTTTCTCGCTTCTGACGTCATTAAAAAGAGATAGACAATGTGAGAAGCCAGAAGTCTTAAGTATATAGCACTATTCCTTATAAAAATTCGAATATATTGTTACGCGCGCCACCTGATATATTTCTCGACCGCGAGTCAGCTGCCGCGAGAGTCGATCGACTCCGGTCAACTGTTTGCTACAACAACGAAGTGTCAACGGATCAGCTGTTTGTCATGGCAACGAAGCGTCAACAGATCAGCTGTTTGTCACGACAACGAAGTGTCAACGGATCATCTTTTTGTCACGGCAACGAAGTGTCAACGGGGAGTTGGAGAGAAATTGCGCTTGACGGCGGACGTGTCTCCGATTTCTCTCAGCTTTTTAAAAACGCTCGCTTGTACATAAATAGAAATAGAGTTCTTGTTTGTTCCGCGAAACCCTGTGTTCTTATTTCCGCGTTCCGCGCGCGTAACAATATTATTTCTTGTCAATTTTGTACTTTTCTGGCCGTCCAGCCTGCTATTTCTCTTTAAATGTTTTTCTGGAAAAAGAACTAAAATCATAGAATTAAAAGGAAATAAGGTCTTCGTATAAGTACTTTTAATCTATTTTGTTTGACATCTAGACCAAACATTTTAGACCACGCATTTTTTATCTGTGAGTTTTGCTTTGTTTTGAATATAGTTTCGTTTCTGCATTTTGTCTCCTGAAACGGAACTAATTTATTTTGCATTTTTGGACCACAAGTTTTGTTTCGCTTGCCATCCCTACTGAGAGACGGCAAAAGGTTATAAAAAGCGAAGGAAAATAGTTTGACGATTGAATTTTATTTTACGTTGAAAATTATTATGAAAATAAGAGGAGAAAACTTACAAAAAAAGATTAAAATTTCTGCATACACCTAATATTTTCTAATTAAACATTTCTTACCGTTCGCGACATTATTTACAAAGCGAAATTTTACGTCATTGAATATCATACTCGATGAATCCCCTATCACGTGTCGTTAGTTTCCCGTAAGTCGAGTTTTCCAAGGCAACCTGGGACACGACGTAGCGCGAAGCACGAACCCCGGAGGGATAAACGCGCGAATACCTGAGAAAATGCGCTCACGCGGTCGGAGAAAATGTTACTCACGAGAATAGAGGAGTGGGTGTTCGCCGGTGGACGGGCCTCGTATCGACGTGTCGAAATCACCTCCATCATTCGATCATGTCTGCTGGAAAATCCTGGTGTTTCCGCCGGGTCGTTCAGTCGCTCTTTGCGAGGAGGAATTCAACCGACGAAGCCGACAAACGTCGGCTTGAATAATCGGGTCTCTGCGCATAAATATTATTACGTATAATTTACTACACAATATTTGCGAATAATTACACTTGATCACAAACTCGTGATTAATTTCGATCAATATAACGAACAGTGTGTTCCGCATATTTGAAGAAATTTACAATTAATAAAACTCTTTTTCAACTGATATATAGGATGTCTCAGAACAATTTCTGAAGCTCTTGTGAAAACATAATATGGATTAAGGTGAATATAAAGATCCTATACTAATTTGCAATATTCGCAATAATTATTGAGATATTAATTAAAGAAGATTTGTGAATGATCACGCGAGATATGGTAAATGAGCTGTAGTAACGGTTGATGCTCTGTACTTGCACATTAGGTCAAACTGAACAAAAAAGTCGCCTACTATTTTCTTAATAACTTGGTAGATTTTTAGTTATTTGTTATTTGTTGTTAAAGAATATTAATATATTATCGCGTGAGCGATCATTCGCCAATTTTTTTTAACCCTTATTGTGCACACTTCAGTAGAATCACATAATGGGCACACTGAGGTCTTTCGCGACCTCAACTACAAAAATGTTTGCTGCAATAAAATTATTCGCTCTTTTTTATTTGAAAAAATGCCAGGATATACTTCAAACATCTTTTTATATGATAGAATAATTTTTCTAGACGAAATTTGATTTTAAATGAAGAAAAAAAATTGGAAAGCCCAAAAACGCGAAAAATTACTTAATTTGCTCCAAAAATCATAACTAATACAATTTTTTATATTTCAAGATAAAATGTTAAGAAACTACTCTCAAGATATCTCTTTAAGAAAAAAATTAGTACAATAGCAGGATTTTCAAAAAAGGTATTTATTTTGAATATCGAAATTAGAATTTTTGTGAAAAAAAGCAAACAATTTTTCCAAAATATATAGATTTATTTTATTATATTATATTTTATTTTTTATTTTATTTTATAGATTTACTTTATTTTATTTATTTTATTTATTTATTTTTCCTGGGGTCTATTTGACCACAGTGCACAATAAGGGTTAATTAGTAATTAAAAACCTATAAAATTATTAGGAAAATGGTAGAGAACTTTATTGTTCAGTTTGACTTAACGTAGAAGCATATGATGGCAGATGTTGTCACAAAAACTCATTTACCATATTTCACGTAATTCACAAATCTTCTTTAATTAATATCTCGATAATTATTGCGAATATCATAAAACGGTATAAAACTATTCACCCCAATCTATACTATGTTTCCATGAGAGCTTTGGAAATTGTTCTGGAACACCCTATATAAATCGCATCGCAATTCAAGTTCCGCGAAGACAACGCAGCGTGACAGCATTTCGCGTAACAGGTAACTTATTTTTCGTCACTTATCATTAATTTGATCCACAGAGCGATATTCATAGTCCGATCTTATATTAAAAATTGTCTTAAGTTTATTTATTTTACGAAAGATATGGAAAAGGATCCCGTTTGTGCAAAAAAGAAACAAAAAAATATACTTTTACTTATAAAGAAAATAATATAGAATAATAAAAACAAGATGAAATGGTGTAGAGATAAAAACGATATAGCAAAAACAAAAGAAAAACAAATTACATTTTTGTGATTTTTATGAGAAGATTAATTTATTTATTTTGGAAGAATTTTGAGCATATACTTTCTTACTTCTAACGTCATAAATCAAGATAACCGCGGCGAAGAAACAAAATCAAAATAAACTTAAGACGATCTGAAAACAATGTTGGGCATTAATCGATTAAAATTTCTTTTGACTCAAATAACTGACAAATCGATAATTAAAATTAATCAATACTAATATATAAAATATATTATAAATACAAATAATACAAACCATTTCATTAATTGGTGATGAAATTAATTATTAATCAAACTTTGATGTCACTGATTATATATTAATTAAGAATTAATTTCATTAGTCAGTTAAATTATTTATATAATTGTATACAATATAATGATTATTGAAAATAATTTTGATTATTGATTTGTAAGTTATTTTAGTCAAAGAAAATTTTAATCAATTAATGTCCAATACTTCTTGAAACATAAGATCGATTAATGAACATCACCTTTAGCAACCGTCACAATTGACATTTTGCAAATCCTTTCTCGTTTTCTTTTCAAGATGACGCAGAAAAACGCGGTAATAGGCGATTCAGCCGAGGGAACATCAGTCTCGCGCGTAGACATAGAGCCGTACATCCTTTTTTTCATTCTTTCGCTGTGTCGACGCGCATGTGGGGAACGCGTAAGCCTGCATATATACAGGATATCTGAGGCTAAGGGAGAATTCACACCTTGGTAGAAAAACAAAAAACAGGAAGGCAGAAGCTAATCAGAACTCGCGCTGATGGTCAGATAGTAGTCGACAGTTTCTGCTTTCCTACCAAGATGTGAATTCTCTCATATCTTGTGTAAGGAAGAGGGGGACAAATAGTGACAGGGGGAAAATAGTGACAGTTTAAATTTCTCCTATATTTCCCGCGTCTATGCTACTACTACCGTCAATAGAGTAAGTTCTCGAACATCTAATCATCTTTGAAAAAAAACAAACTACTAAGTCAAACATAGCTAATAAAGAAACCTAAAATTTTGGCCTGTGAGACAAGGTGAAACAAAAACCTGAATCTTATTCGGATATTTCTATTTAGATTGTTTTGACTCTCGAACCTCTAAATGAGATTTTATGTGTTCAGCGTTGTACGATATGTGTTTCTTCTAGTGTAATCTAACCTCTATATGTATATATCAATTCGTTTATTGTTTTAAGTGTTTTAAAAGAAGAGGCAATTCTTAGGGCAAAGAGTGACAAATTTTAAATAGTGTTACTTATTCAGTGTTAGTTGAATTGCATTTCTTCCCATTTATTTTGTTGGGTGTAACTTAAATGCCATTAAACTAGGTTTAAATACACAAAATATTAATAAGTAATTTGAAAAATCACTTTCCAAAAGCACATCATATTATTTTATCAAAATTAAATTTTATACATCATTTGTTTTAATAAAATTCTTATATATGGCAATAAAAAAATTATATTTCAATTTTTAGTTAGTCATACATCGTAAAAAGAGAGACTGGATGGAAGTTCAGGATTCAGAAGTTCATTTGCCTCACGCTGGGGCAAATAGTGACAAAATGCAGATTTTAGTTTCTATGAAAATCTAGTTATTCTATATGACTTATGGATCTTGTATTTAAGTTTTTCGTATAATTAAAGATGGAAAGTATCGTTTTAGTAAAATATCCGAACTCGAAAACTTGAAAATAGCTTACACGAGGGAGAAAAAATCCGTCACTATTCACCCTACTCTCCCTTACATGTAGACTAAGTCAAACTGAACACAAAATTCTTCTACCATTTTGCAAGCAACTACGTGAAATTTTGAGTTATTAATTAAAGAAAATTGGCGAGTAATCACGTGCGATACGACAAATGAATTGTGATAGCGATGCCTGCCATCGTGTGTACGTGTATGTGTGTGCGTGTCTTTATAGATTAAATTGTAGATGTGTTTTCACATTTTCAATTGTAGATATCAAACCAAACAAAAATGTCTTGAACTATTTCGCAAATAACCACATAAATTTTTAGTTATTAATTTAAGAAGATCGATGAACGATCGTGCATAATTATTCGCTAATTTTCTTAAATTAATAAAGAAGAATTAATTCAGAAGTCTAGGTGATTCTTTACAAATTGATGTAGAACTTGTTTTTTCAGTTTGACTTAGTCTCGTACAAGCATGGAGAAAAATAATTTTGCTCTTTTAGCAAAATCGTCGTTGCTACTGCATATTCGTAGTGACATCAAAAAAATTTAGTTGACGTAACTAATTTTACAAATTATTCGTTATCAGAGCAGAAGTAGTTTCGTTGCTAGGATAGAAAAAATTTGTTGAGTGTATTTGTCCTAAAAATCACGTTAATTTGCTATTGATGTAAAATCCTTAGCAAATTAATGTATTAATTAATGTATCCTTAACAAATTTATTTACTATCTGAGTAAAACTGCAACTTCTTATATAAATTCATCATGGTTCTTATAGCAAAATAATTTGTAGATTCAGCAAATTATATCCAGCAAATAATGATTAGTACTCTTAGCAAATCTATAGCTAATCTTTTTGCTGTCCATATAATAACGAAAAGATTTTGGTAGACCAGCAGAAAATTTAGTAGGCCAGCAAATTATTTTTCTCCGTGAGCATATAATTTCAATATTAAACTTTATTACAAATATGTCTTACTTCTTTCTATGTTTTTTTTTGTTTTACAATTTTTACAATTTTACAATTTTATATTACAATTTTATAACAAATAAATAACAAGTTTATAATGTGCCATTCATTACCGGCCGCTCTCTTGAAGATTAATTAATAACTCAAAATTTTACGTGTACAAAATAGTGAGAAAAATTTTATGTTCAGTTTGATCCAATCTACACTAAAAGAAAGATTTTGTTTTGTAACAAGTACCAAAATTTGATAGTTGTTACTAAATTATTCGGTTGTTACTAAATTAGTCAAATAATACGGACCAAACATAAGGTAATAATTAGGAAATAATTTAGTTATATGATTATTATAAGTAAATGTATAGTTCTCAGAACCAAGATTTAGTTGCTTAAACCACATATTTAGGTCATCAAACTAGATTCTGGAAGTTAATAACAAATCTTGGTAGCAGAAAATGAGATATTTAGTAACTATTACTAAAGTTTGTCCAATGAAAGTTGTTTTAGGTATTTTTTTTTAATTAAAAAAACCTCATTGTATTTTTTAAACTCTATTTTAAGACATCTATATTTTTCATTTTTTATATTGACGTTTTTTATCACTTTATACGGGAAATCCTGTGGTTTTATTTGATTCCTGTAGCGATTACTTATCCTTTTTCTCGTTCGCCTGCTTTACCTCATGATGGGACAGAAATTGATTAATCCTATGAACTACGACAATATCTTTGTATTCCTGCGTTTATAATATAACATCATAACTTTCAAGAAACGTGGCAATGTTATATTTACTAGCAAATATTGGAGAAAAACTCAATAATAGTCGATATGCGATAAATATCAATAGATAATATATATTAATATAATATTAATATAAAAATACAGTTGACAGTCAAATATTTTCTTACTTTAACAAGATAAATATTAATAGTTATCAAATATTTCGTCAAACAGAATTAAATGATTTCATAATATAGATCAAATAATAGTAACCAAATACCAGTTGTTAAATATTTGGTAGCTATCTCTGAAATCTTTAGTCCATTTGACTATAATTAAAGGTCCTTTGTACATCTACTATGTATTTGGCTATCATTATCATATTTGATATCAGTCATCGAATTTTTACATAAATTCTCTAACTAAATAAATTTAGTAACAATGACATTAACAATTATTAAATTACTAAATACATTTAGTAACAATTACATTAATAATTACATATCAAAGTAGCATCTTTTTTTCAATGTACGTGTATATGAGGTGCGAAACACTTTGCCTCAGATACCCTGTAGACGCGTAGCGCAATAATTCATCGAGAAGCTCTTTCTCTGCGTGGAAGCCGAAGGCCGGCGGTGGCACGCGGGCCTGCGGTTACGACCACCTCGATATGGTTCGCGATACGATATCGAGATGGCCAAAGACACGCGTCGTACCACATACGGCTTAGCTTGCCTATGCTCCTTCTATCAATGGCGTAACGGACGCGAGAGAGAGAGAGAGAGAGAGAGAGAGAGATCTTCGTGCTTTTCATGTAATTTACGCTCACGATTACGATTACGCTCGATCGGCCGGCACGTGGATTATTGAGTCGTTCGCACCGGCGAGGATAATTGACGCGTTATTAAAGATTGATTCTACACTCGTACGGGTTGGGCAACACTTCTGGAAACTGCGGAAAGAGCGGAATACCGCACGAAAAAAAAAATTCCTTTACCGCAGCTAGTCATAGTTTGTTTGAAAATGCATTTGTTACTGTAACTAGAAATTTGCTGACGTAATCAAAACTTTTGCTAATATATCGGTTTTCATAGCTAAATATATGCTCACTACCAGTTACATTTTTAGATATTTATATGTTGCAACAAGATTTAGCCACACAAGGCTGTGTCCCGAAATTCACTGTCAGTACTGAAAATCTACACACTGAGAAAAAAAAGCGGTTGAATTGACACAATCGGCGGTCATCGGCCATCAAAGAAATATTGGATCAATTCAACAAAATACAATGTTAATGCAACAATAAGTTGCGTTGATATAGTGATTGCATTAACATTGTATTTTGTTGAATTGATACAATATTTCTTTGATGGTCGGTGACCGCCGATTTTATCAATCCAACCGTTTTTTTTCTCAGTGCGATATACATGATATAAACTATACATTTTCAGTACTAATAGTGAATATCGGAACAGTAATTGTTGCTGCTGCAACTAAATCTTTTTTTCCACGCGGCAAAAACTTGTAGGTAAGTGTTCGTTACACTGAGAGAAAAATATAGTTGCCTTTGGCGTCAACTATACTCTTTTTTTATTTTAAGCACAAAAATAGTTAGAAAAACCATTGTTTTAGTAAGTATTATTAGAAAGACGGTTCTTCTAATTATTTTTCTGGTTAAAATCACAAAAAGTATAGTTGACGTTGAAAGCAATTATATTTTTCTCTCAGTATAGATCGGCTATTAGTTAACTTGAATTTCTAAATTAGATATTAACTCGATCGATTTCGATGTTTGGCTCGCTCTGTTTGATTGCCCAGGTTCCAACTTTCAAACAGCAACGTTCAATACTTGGGACCTTATTCCGTAACCCAATAAACGCCAATCAATAGTAATATTACATTAATGTTATTCCGTAACCCAATAAACGCCAATCAATAGTAATATTACATTAATGTTATAATTTCTCACTGAATAATGCAAGTGCAATAGAATATGCGTTGCACGTAACCATTGCGTAACGTTGATTGAGAAATGATAACATTGATGTTACTGTTATAGCTGGTGTTTACTGGAAAGCGCATGCAGTGATGTGCCTTTTTAATTCTAAGCTTAATGCTTCTATGGACGTCACGTATAAACTCGTTTCAGTTCAATCATAAAGGCATATTTAATGTCCGCTATGTGTGCCTCTACGGGTTCCATAATTTTCTGTAATTTTCTAACGCACACGTTATAACTGTGTATGCGTTACGCGTCATTGCGCAGATATAATAGCTGCGCAACGACGTTTAACGATAACGATATTGTCATTAAAAGCTACAGATTGAGTGCACTGACTTATTATGGAAAACTAATGTGTTACTACGCACAGAAAAATATAATTCTACCGTTCTAATAGAAAACGATTACTTAATTTATTTCTTTTTTTTTAAGTATTTTTGAAATAATACGCGGAAAAGTATTTTTGAAATAATACGCGGAAAAGGAAAAAAATGTTTGATTGGATTAACCAGATTTCTGGTGTGACATGAACGAATCAGAGAATTCCAATTGAGGTTAAACAAAATTCTGTTCAAATTAACCAGAAATTTCTCTTCAAACTATTTTCACAGATTTGACCGATCGATTGTGATTTTATTACGTATTATTTTATTTTAACTTATCCTCTTTAAGTCTTTTACTCTTTAAGTCATGAATTTTTCTGCACAACTTTTTCCTTTTTTCAATCGATATCTAGGGGGTTTTTGGGATCGATAATTACGAATTTGAAGTCAGTTTTTGAAAATTCAAGATGATGGACCCGATATGGTGGACAATTTTAAAACTTCTTCGATTTCCATGAAAATTGGTATCCGAGGGTTTTTGGCGTCGCTGATCACGAATTCAAAATCATTTTTTAGAAATTCAAGCTATTCACAGACTCAACTTCATTCATGTACGGAAAGAAATATAACTTATCCCGATTGTTAGCATTTTAGCTCGTTGCATTTTAACATGTTGAATTTTGAAATTTTCGAAGTTGCGTCATCATCTACAGCTCAAAAAGCATCAACCAAGTCATTTTTTCCATAGATTTCCTTTGCAATATTTTTGGCAAATAAATTTTAAAAAATACATTTTTTACATTAATTTGTTTATGAATAATTAAATTTGCAAAATTTAATGTTCTTTGTAGATGATTCTGTTAGAGGAACATCTAAGCTTCATAATAAATACGCATTTACCTCCTCGAAGTCTCTACAAATTAGTTTAAACTCGTAAAAACTGCTTTAAAAAAGCATATATGATACACTATGACTTAAACGGTTAACGTATAGTGCAAGAATTTTGAACATATATTTTCACGTTTCTAATGTCGTAAGTCAAAAGTCGAGGAGAAAACAGAAGTCCTAGTAATCTTGAAATGCTAAATTTGCTGGGATTTAGAATGTATTTTGAATAAATTTGATAACTTATGATGAACTTATGATAGATTTGCGTATATACAGACTCATATTCTAAGCTGTCCTCCATAATTTTTATGGGAACGTAGAACGAATTGAGATGAATATAAAAATCCTATACTGTTTTGCGATATTCGCAATAAATTTCGAGATATTAATTAAAAAAGATTGGTGAATGATCACGCGCGATATGATAGATAAGCTATAGTGGCGCCGTTTGTTATTGGACACTTATACATTAGATCAAACTGGACAAAAAAGTCCTCTATCATTTTGCAACTGACCACATAGATTTTTAAGTATTAATTAAAGAAGATTTGTGCATTACGGGCACAATCATGTAATAATTTTCATTCATTCATCAATCTTCTTTAATTAACATCTCGACTATTATTGCGAATATGGCAAAACGGTATAGAACTTTTATGTTCACTTCAATCCGTTCTATGTTCCCACAAAAATTGCAGAGGAGACACTCTGGGACACTCTGTGTATACGCAAATCTATCATAAGTTATTCAATTTATTCAAAACACATTCCCTGTATAAAAGTACGAAGTACTTGAGACGAGTAACATTTGCTCGGACGCAGTATCTATTTTTCTGTGTGCAGTATTAGAAATGACGAAACATCGGCGCACGAGAGAAGTGGAATAGAAGCGATTTTCCTAGGATTTCTAATCGCCGTGAGAGTTAACCGAACCGTGTATCCACGATGTGGGCATCACTTTCCTGATGTTTTCGTTGCGCTAATTCGCGATCGCGAACACAGCAACCGCAGAGCACTCTCGGCTGGATCATCATCTCTCAATCATCGCGTCGAACGCGACGAGTTCTCTCCGAGAGCGATTTAATTCGCTCTAAAAAGAGCCTTACCTACGCCTCTGAGCCTCTCGCGTCCTTGCGGTTGGAATTACGCACGCGTTCTCCCCACGTCCCCCACTTTATGGACAGGTACGCAAGTATTTAGATTTTTTTTTCCTACCCCTAGGAGTTATGATCGTAAAATGCGGTTTTAGAGCGAACACATACGTTACCGTGAGATACTCTTAATATCATTCCCGAGCACTTCATAAAAGTGTACCGCGGTCTACAAAGTGGAGTCGCCGTGCGTAATCTCCCGACAAGTCTCGACTTATCCGACGATGCCGTTAATTACAGGTCTCTTTTTTTCCTCAGCCGCGCGATACATAAGAATTACGTTTGTCGCGCGAGGTCGATCGCGCGAAAAAAGAATCGAGAAATTAATAATTTCAGAGTCGAACCTCTTTCATTCTCTCGAATCCAAATTTTTTCTACACTGAGCGTAAAAATATGTCAAAAATAAAAAAAATTCATTTGATCGGCACACGAAGAGAATTTTATAGTAGAACTTATTATAAAATTTTATAACCGAGACAAACAGATCGACATTCTGCAATAATTAACTATCTTTTCATATGTGTTATTTATATTTTATTTGGTATGTGCTATTTATATTATATTTCGAGAACTAAAATGTGTTATCAAAAACTGTTTCGACGTTTATTATATTCCTCAGCAAAATAAATTTTATTAATAATCTATTTTCCAGGGTAAACTATTGCAAACAGTGAAACATGGTAAAGTTGAAAAGAATTTATATGAAAAGAGAAATTATTATATTATCTCTATGCAATAATAACATATTTATTTAAATTTAAGTTCCTTTATTCAAATAAAACAAACAGTTGCTTTCACGAAAAAGTACCGTTTCAGAAAAATGTATATCTTTATTAAAAAAAATTGTTCTTTATGTAAAAATATGTACATCAATATAAGTAAATATGTTATTAGTACTCACCGAAAAAATATATTTTGTTCTGTAGACATTTTTTCTTCCCAAGTATGTGCTATTTATATGTTAGGAACTGAAATATGCTATTAAAAACTGTTTCTAGCGAAATTTATTATGTTCTTTAGTAAGATAAATAATACTGACAGTTTGTTCGTGTACTACTAGAAATATGGAACTACTAGAAAGTTGAAAAGAATTTATATAAAAAAAGATTTAATATATTTATTTAAATCTAAATTTATTTTTTTAAATAGAACAAACAATTGCTTTCACGAAAAACTACGCTTTTAGAAAAAAAAATATATATATATACTCGCATTAATATTCAGACACCATGATACTTTAGAAATTATTACTCTTTAAACATAGTTTTTATTAGAATAAGGAGTTTATAGTTTTTTTAAAAATTGAAACATTCATTATAGTTGAAACATAAATTTTATTTATGACATTGATTTAATTTGGAATATATTAAACAACAAATAAAATTATACTTAATTTTATTATCGCGAAAGTATTCGGACACTAAGTATATTTTATATAGAGAGAAGCCACGCTATACGTTTTGGCCGACACCGATTTTCACGTTGGTTCGATGCGTGATTTGCATTTTTGAGATAGAACTACGTTCTCTACGCCCATTTTCAGACGCTGAAAATGGGATGCAAAGGCAAAAATACTTCATTTGATCAACTTTAGCTTGTTATTTATCATTATGAAAAAGGCAAATCATATCGAGAAATTGGTGAATTATTAAATTTAAGTAAAAGTACGATAGGAGACATCATAAGAAGATATATTCGGGAAGATCGTATTGAATCGATACTTCAGAAAGGACGTCCAAAATTACTTGATTTACGAGATAAACGTAAAATTATTAGAAAAATTAACAAAATCCTGGTTTAAGTGGGCCACAATTGACTACAGAATTATATGAAGAGACTGACAAGAAGGTACATCCTGATACAGTTCGTCGAGCGTTGAAGAAAAATGGCTACAACGGTAGAATTGCTCGTAAGAAGCCATTCATAAATGAGATAAATCATAAGAAAATATTAATTTTCGCTAAGGAGTTTATTTCTAAAGAATGGTGGAATGATGTAATATTCGCTAATGAGAGCAAATTTAATATTTTTGGATCTGATGGACGGAAAATGGTATGGCGTAAAGCAAATGAAGAACTGAAAATAAAAAATTTAAGACCAATAATGAAACACGGTGGCGGGAGTTTAATGGTGTAGGGTTGCATATCAACTTCAGGAGAGCGAATTAGTTTTCATTGATGGAATTCTGGATAAAAATAAATATTTAAGTATTCTAAAAAACAATTTAATAAAAAGTGCTAGCAATATGAATATACGAGACAGTTTCAAATTTTATCAAGATAATGATTCGAAATATAAATCACGAATAGTATAAGAATATTTATTATATAATTGCCCAAAAGTATTACATCCTTCACCACAATCACCAGATTTAAATCCAATAGAGAATTTATGGGATTTATTGGATCGTAACATTCGAACTACACCTATAAGATCGAAAGAAGAACTAAAATTACGATTAGAAGAAGAATGGAAACACAGATTACATCAGATTACTTAACAAAAATTATTTCTAACATATCCAAACGTTTGCAACATGTTATTAAACAAAAAGGTTACGCAACAAAATATTAAATTTATTATTATTTGGTTAATGTACGGATTTATATTATTATATTTTGTTAACGTCTGAATACTTTTGCTGTAATAGAATCAAGAATAATTTTATTTTTTTTTTTAAATATTCAAAACTATATAAATTATATAAATAAAATTCATGTTTCTGACAACTATAATGAGTGTTTTAATTTTTTGAAAAACTATGAACTCCTTATTCTAACAAAAATTACGTTTAGAGAATAATAATTTTTAAATATTATGCTGTCCGAATATTAATGCGAGTAATGTCCTATTGAAAAGTTGTTCATGAGAAAGTTTCATATATTCGAGGGGCCTTTTTAACTTCGTAAACAAAAATTCACTTCCGTCCCCCCTTGAAGAAGGGCGGGGAGTAACTTCAAAGTTTCAAATAGAATGTTACATATTTGGATTCTACGAGAAAAAACAAGTAAACTTTGTCTGAAACATTTCTTTGGAAAATGTTCCTATCAAAAGTTATAAACATTTAAACTTTTAGCCATTTCATTGATCTTACACCTTTGGATTATTTTTTATGGGGATATATCAAAGAGGAAGTCACATCTGAACCACTTATGACGAAAGAAGACTTAAAACGAAGAATACGTAGAGTTTGTACTAAGGTGACCTCAGAAATGTTGTTTACAGTTAGGCAAAGTTTTGTAAAAAGAATTAATAAGTGTTTAGACCCTTATAGAAATATCATACTAAGAATCATTGATAATTACTTATTTTCAGTATTAAAAATACTGGATAATAAGTAATTGTCAATGATTCTTAGTAGATGATATTTCTATAAGGGGATGTTAATGGTCAACAGTTCAAACATTTGATAAAATAAAATAAAACAGAAAAACTATAAATCTTATTTAATTTATCATTAATTTCAATGCACTCTACATTAAAGTTTAAATGCTTATAACTTTTAACAGGAACATTTTCCAAAGAAATATTACAGACAAAGTTTACTTATTTTTTCCCGTAGAATCCAAATATGTAACACTGTATAGGGGGTCCTATTTGAAACTTTGAAGTTACCTCCCGCCTCTCTTCAAGGAGGGACGGAAGTGGATTTTTGTTTACGTAGTTAGAAAAGCCCCTCGAATATATGAAACTTTCTCATGAACAACTTTTTAATATGACAAATATGTTTAGAGTTATTAGCTTGTAACATTTTACGTGGATCACCCTGTATATATATATATATATATATATAT
>NW_022639527.1:402176-404470 GCF_010583005.1 Odontomachus brunneus | reverse complement strand
TATATATTATTCTCTCTCTCTCTCTCTCTCTCTCTCTCTCTCTCTCTCTCTCTCTCTGTATATATATATATATATATATATATATATATATATATATATATATATATATATCCTGATTTGAAAAAAAAGAATTTGTTTTCTATGTAAAAATATATATATATTATAAGGAAATATGTTATTAATACTCACTGAAAAATACTTTTTTCTTTTGTAAGCATTTTTCTCTCTCACATACTATAGTATATACACACAGAGTACGAATATCGCTACGTTTTCGTCTTGTCGATTGCACGCCTCGAATTATTTCATGAAGATGTTCTTCAATTGACACTTCTCTTTCTCTCTCTTCTCCGCGGATCCTCGACATTTCTCTGTTTCTCTTCTTTCGAAATCCCAGAAAATCTAAGCGATCGTCACGCCGACAAACGCTTCGTATCTCACGAGCAGATCTAAGAGAACAAGCGTGCACTTTACATTGACGACACGTTTCTTTGATAATCCGCGGTACTACCATGTTAGTCTCACCTTATTGGATATGCGTATGACGTCAGAGATGCGTCAGCGCGTAAAAGCGAACAACACGAAAAGTCGTCCATGACATTTTACACACTTTGTCTAGAACAAAATGAATTCAAAAGAAGGAAGAGGGGCTGATAGTAAGCCCAATGAAGAATAGCATTATTCTCTTACATAGTAGTGACCCCTTAAATCTTACATGGTAATTTCGCACTGTATTCGCATATCTACGATTCTTCACATGGTTATCAATTTCGTGGAGTTTCTTAGTTTTGTTAATACTGAATTAAAAAATGTAAACGAACTTTTTTTCTATAAAAGACGTCAAAACTCTTAAAACTAAATAAGAAAAAATAAAGAGAGAGTAAGGCAAATAAGGGAACAGACGCTGCTGTTACAATGACAATTGTTCTTATTATTTAAAGTTTTCTAATTACGTGATTTCTAAATTTCAGAGAAATAGATTTCCTCAATATGTACAAATATAGCTTATTTAATTCATAATGTAGAAGACAGTGATTTTTTTGCTGTAATTGGTTTGTGTGTGGGACTTTTTTAAAAATAAAAATGTCACACTTAATTAAACAAAAAACATTTAACAGAAAAAAATAGTTTTATCTTGATGAATTTTTATAAACAAACATGTTATTTAATGTAGGAACTTTTCATGAAAAATGTTAATATTGATAGCACTTCAATATAAAATATTAACAATCGGACTTCGCGGAATATACCCTACACGGAGAAAAAGGTTTGGTTAAATTAATCAAATATCTGGTCGATTATGAACGATCCAGAAATTCCGATTGAAGTAATCCAAATTCTGTTTAAGTTAACAAGATGTTTGGTTGACTTAAACAGAATTCGAGTTACTTATCGAAATTTCTGGATCGTTCATATTCGACCAGATATTTGGTTAATTCAACCAATCTTTTTTTCTGTGTATATATAATATATTAAATCTCAGGTAATCGTCACAGAAAAAACTGTGGACGACGAAGAAATTGTGAATTCATGTTTTGGTTGTACGCGTAAAGAATACACAAGAAACACATTAGAAATTCCAAATGCGAATCGCCTCTTGACCAATTTTACTACGACAGAATTTCTCTACTTGAGTTTCACACACACGAGCACAGTTTCTACACGTTTTCCTCACGACTTCGCACGTGAAGACTCGCTCTGGCACGCGCACGCCGAGTGCAGCCTCGCACAATTTGCTTAATTAAATAACCTATCCGTCTTCGATATTATTTACAAAACCCGACGCAAACTCGAAGCAAACACGCTGGCGCGAACATGCGCACGCACACATAGACGTCGTCTCATTTGCAATGGAAACGAGTACGGATCACGCATAGCACGAGATCGACGTTAATCGACAATGGCGCGATGGACTCGCTTATAAATAGGTCTGTTCGTTTCCGAACGCCTTCTGCATCAATGCAGAGCAGCAGGTCAGAATGAAACAAATATACTTTCCTTCGCTCTAACTTACTGCACTGATGCGCACTAGTTGAGAAGTTGAGAAGTCGAAAACGAACAGACCTAGGCTGCGTTCGCTTTGGGCGCTTACGCGCTGTAAGCGTCATTCTATCTTTATCGTTCATTACATGTGGAAAGAAGATATAATGACGCTTACAGCGCATAAGCGCCCAAAGCGAACGCCCTAATACGAGGGTGGTCTGAAAAGTTTCCGACCTCAACGTGAAGATAGCAGCACTTGTAAATAAAAGCTAGTGAATTTCGTTGTTCATCTGTTGACAGTTACTCACCGA
>NW_022639527.1:374299-402166 GCF_010583005.1 Odontomachus brunneus | reverse complement strand
GTTGCCATGGCGAAAATCCACGAATTACGGTTTGAACTGCTTGACCATCCACCTTACTCACCAGATCTAGCCCCAAGCGACTTCTTTTTGTTCCCTCATCTAAAAATTGCGCTCGGAGGACAGAGATTTTCGTCAAATGAAGAGGCAATCACCTTCGTGAACAATTATTTTGCAGAGAAAAACGCCGAGTACTATTTCGACGGGTTACAGAGATGGGAGCATCGCTGGGAGAAGTGTGTAGATTTACAAGGAGACTATGTTGAAAAATAAAAAACAATTTTCAGAAAAAATGACTTGTATCTTTGTTAGGTCGGAAACTTTTCAGACCACCCTCGTAAGACAGACGGGACGTTTGAATCGTCATGCGCCGCGCGTTCCGAGTGACTTGAACGCGCGAGAAGCGGCCGCGGACGACGGATGACGGCGTGGACGCGACACACGTGACCTCGCCAAGGACGTCGCCATTTTGCTTGAAACCGCAGAGCGGGCTCGTTCGAGCGGCCAACGCGCGCGGATCCATTTTAGGATCGCGCGACACCGTTGGTGTCTGTCATCGGGGCACCGGTACCTTGGCTTTCACGCCAAATACGCTTGACGTTCGCGCTGACGGTCCCCCGTGAGAGCCGATCGTTATCCACGGGCCGGCGTGCACTGCGAGAAACGAGCGCGCGGCGCTTCGGGAGGTCGAAACGAACGAACGTTCGTTTGTTCCTGTCGGATGGAAACGCGCCTCCTACACCGCATTGCACTGGGAAGATTCTCATCGCTCCTGCTGCACGGCTCTCGTTATGTAAGAGGCTGACAATGCCACTCGCGTAATATCCTCGAGGAAAAGCATCGGCCCGCCGATGCGTCGGCAGCGATCCGTTCGCGGTAACGCGTGCATGCACATTTATCCGTCATCGATGGTGCGCGCGAACGCACCCGGAGGAGAGATCGACGCGCGGGAGGTGGTGAAATTCAACCGGAGAGATGGAAAGAGAGAGAGAGAGAGGGGAAGAGAGGCAGACAGTGTTTACACTCACCTACTGCACCTCGCGATCTCCCGGATCGCGCGCTTGTTATCCTCCGCCGACCTCCGTGGAGATCCGTCGGGACAAATCGATGGGTCACGACGACGTTTGCGAATCCTCGCGGAAAATTGTCCGCGGTGTTCCCTCGAGACGCTGAGAAGACGCGGCGGATCAGTCGGAGCGATTGGTCCCGCGGACGATTCGACTACGACGACTACGACGTGCGACGTGCGATGCGCCGCGAGCGCGAGTGAGCGTGTTGCCCGGCGCGCGAAACGAAAGTACTCGACGAGGCTCGCGCCGCATGCTTTCGCGCCAGCGCTCGCGATACTGTCCGGCCGTCGAGTACTTTCTGACGGATCCACCGGGCGCTCAGGATCGAGTCTAGCCGACACGGCGCCCCGGTGCGCACGTGCACGCGCCGCCGTGTGCCGTGCCGTCGTCCACACCTGACGTCACCACCTGGAACGGCTCTAAAGCTTCATCTACAATGTGTTTTCCTATTTCTTTCTCTTTGCTTCTTTCCGACTCAAGCCTTAAGCCTGATCTATAATATACTCTTTGCTTCCCGCTTCTTCCTCTTTATCTCTTTCCGACTCAAACCTTAAGCTTTAAACCAGAAAAAGACAAGACAAGAAACAGAACGCAAAGAGCATATTGTAGATCAGGCTTTAAAGCCTGATCTACAATGTGTTTTTTGCTTCCCGTTTCTTGTTCCCTAAGCCTTTTCTGGCTTATGGCATAAAATGTGAGTCAGGAACAGATGAAGAAAATTAAACAGGAAACAAAGAGCATATTGTAGATCAGGTTTAAGCAAAAAAAAAAAAAAAACGACAGAGGACAAGAAACAGGAAACAAAAAGTATATTGCCTATGTATAATTAGACTTTGCTTGAACGAACAAAATTCGTTCAAGTAAAATCGTCTAGTCGATTGAATGAATTATATCGTTGTTTTGCGACAAGTTGTCAATCGATTCAATGGTTGTAATTTAGTCGATAACTATATCAACGCAATTTATTGTTGCAGTAACGCGTAATTTGTTCAATAGACGCAATATTTTTTTGAAGGCGGATGACCGCTGATTTTGTCAATCCAACTACTTTTTTTTAATGTAGATTATAAATAGATTTTATTCCAAACTCTGAGGCTTCCTTCGGACACGAGAGAAATGGACAAGAAATACGATATAAAATATAAAATTGGTTAGTAGGAATAACGCATATATATAAAATGAAGTAATAAAAAATATACAGATAAAAAAAATAAATAAAAGAAATAATCACGATTGCATATCAAAGAAGTAAGAAATAAAAGAAGAAAATCTGATAAAAAAACGCAGTTTTTGAACAATTATTGGACAGTTACGTTAACTTTTACGTCTAATAACGAAAGAGTAAAATTACGTGGGATTTTAATAAAAATGTAATCCTTTTCCTACAGTTCTGTGCACAAGAGATGCGTAAAATCTGAATCCATTTATTGAACGGAAACAGAACAGTAAATGGACAAAACCATTCAATTGATTAATTAAATCTGCTGCTTATAAAATGAACAGATTTGTTCTAATAGTATTCCATCTTTTGTGCAAGATTTTTAGTTGAAAATTTTTAATGTTAATGAGAATCATAGTGCAAGAAATCTTTGGTGCGTAATATATATTTTATCTCATATCTTTCATCTTTTTACGATATCTTTCGTAATAAAATGATTTGACACATGTTCTTTTATCCATTCTTATAGTTATACTATTTCATCAGGTTTTATGTCTGAGCTATCATGACAGTTTTTTATTTGTATTATTATCATTAAAATAATCTAATGCGTGCCCATCGCAATGGAATTTTGTATTATTACTACATACCCTGTTTGTCACTTTCATTTCTAACCTTGATTGTCATTTCTATCACTGAACTTAATATCCGCAAATATATAAGCTAAACACCATAATTGTAATATTCTTTTCCGGCTATCTATTCCAATTAAGAGGCAAAATTCGATGGAATTGTCTTGATTTTTGTAAGTTTGAAAGAAAGAGGAAGGAAGGAGAGGAATTGACGGAAAATGAAATATTGTCTTAATATTGTTAAATGATTTATTTCCTCCAATCTTCTTTTTTGTTCTACGTTTTCCCACACGTGCAAATTGTTCACAATTTTAAGCTATTTTTTAACAATATAAATAAATATTTTTTTTTATTTATTCATGATAGAGAGAGACATTATAATGTGCATATTATAAAACTGAATTAACACTATTGACATATTGACATATTGACTATTATTGACTATTGACATATGACATATAGACTATGTTCTGGAAAAAATCGATTCATATTTTGTACACTAAATTATTTTAACCGAATTATTTAACTGAATAAAACTTAATTACTTAAACCACTGAATAAACTTTATCAAGTTCTGGTTTATCAATTCCTATGCAGTATTTTTACAACTAATGAGAATGTATTAATACCAAACGATAACTAGGCGAATGTCTACGCAAACTGTATATCTTTCTACCAGGAAGTGCAACGTATTAGAAAATAACAAACAAGAAATTCCGATAATTATGATACATGAAAAAACATAATATGAAGTAGTGACGAAAAAAATATGCAAATATGATATAAAACTAAGAAATAGTTGAAGCAAACAATAAATGACAAAATAAATAATATTATATGATAAGAATATAATAAATAAAAATGGTATTTGAAAAATGATATATGAAATGATAGTTGAGAGATGATAGAATGTACAAGCGCAAACGCGAGAAACTTATGCTAAAAAGGCAATCTAACGTTCTGCAACTCGTAATTTAGAAGTTTCTGGTAGAATCTACGTTGATAGAAAGATAGAGAGACGTGGGAGAAAGCGTATATTAGCTTTCACGCATAAACATCTTTCGGAAATTGTCGACGAAATCGTCGAGCCAAGCTTCTTCCTTCCTGTGAAATTGTCTGAAGAGAAGTAGTTCCAGGTGATATGTGCGCGAAGTGGATCACGTCAGCAATGCGAAAACGCGATCGGTGATCACGAAGAAGAAAAATGCGTGACCACATGAAAATGTACTCTCTTAAAGTGAACTGATAAAAATGTTTCTGATTGAATCAATAAAAAAAAGTATTTTATTTTTAATCAAGAAATATTCATTATTTTCAATGGAAACATTCCTACTTTACTTCTCCGTCTTATATTTCACTGATTTTGACCAGTGGAAGTAAGATTTCACTGTAGAATCTGTACGAAGGAAAGAGATTGGTTGAATTAACGTGACCATGAACAAGCCAAACGCCTGTTTTCGGCTGAAGGAAACAGAATTCCCGATTCTTATGAATCAAATTCGATTCTAAGAACCATAAATTATGTTGCCTCCAACCAAAACGCTTTTAGCTCGTTCATTGTCGCATTAATTTAACCAAACTTTTTTCTACGTGTGTAGAACATAAATTCGTTATACGATTTACTTAAATCCAACTTTCTGCATTTGTCTGACCATAGAATTAACAACTTCCATTCTCTAAAGTATAATCATTGAAATGTTATACTTATAACACTGGTCGTTCAGTTACAAGAATAGCACTGCAATGAGCAAAATCTTACTGATTGGATCAATTAATAATAGTGACCATATCCATTATTGATGCATTTTGCGAACGCAAACTATGTTAATGGACGCAAGGCGCATGAAAGCCATTAATTCCGTTATCACAAGTGAAGAAACTTGGATTTGGTATAACGAATTTGTTTATCATGAATTTTGCAGTGAAATCTTATTCCCACTAGTCAAAATTAGTGAGAAATAAGACAAAGCAGTAAAGTGGGAGTGTTTTTACAAAAAACTAGTGCATATTTACTGCTTATCGGTGAATTAGTCCTTTTACTGACTCAATCAGAAACATTTATGATTTACTTTAATCCTTTGAGCAATTCTGGCATGTCATCTTTTTTTTCACTTTTAGTGATTTTAACTAACTCGGCAGACTATATTATTACTATACGTTCTCTCACGTAAAAATAAGGAACTACAAATAAGTAACAAATAATTTGGATGTTTAATTGTTAAAATATTATGAGCAAATAAAAAAGTAAAAATGGCATTTTTTCACACAAAAATCATTTTAGAGTTATCTTTAGAAATCGACACATCGAAACATTAACATTAATAGTTTATTAAGGATAATTAACATTATTTTACATATATTTTCAAAATTTTCTGTAAGCCTTACTTTTGACAATAAACTGTTGAAATATTGATATGTTTGTAGCAAATTTCTTGTAAAAAACGCAAATATCTTCTTTCTTATAAAGGAAATATTGTCGTCATTTTCGAATAATGCTAAAAAAAAGCGAAATTACTAATTTTGAAGAATTATAGAGAGTCGCCATATTGGATCCGCCATTTTGAATTTTAACTTTTTGACCTCAAAATCGTAATCAGTGATTCCGAAATCTCCTATATGACAAATTTGAGGAAACTTTAATTAATTCTTTCATTGAAATTTTATTAATTGCAGTGCTATACTTATAACTGAACTATTCAATTATAACTATAATATTTCGATAAGAAAAATACACTTTTTATATTTTAGATTTTCATTCTGTGTCTATTTTATTAAAAAATCTCGATGCACTCGCTGCTCTCTCGCTGGATTTCTTCGGGCTTTCAAGTCCAGGAGAGCAATCAACTCGCACATATTTCATACACGGAGAAGAAGACAGGAATGCGCGAATATTTATTGTGTCATTGACTACCGTTAATTGGTGACGGGACGAATGCGAATTTAATTACTCGCTCGACGATCGCGTCCGTAATACCACACGCGAAGAATGTTCAGCACGCATTATCTTGTTACGTCGCGAATAAATGGCGCATTGTGTCAGCACAGCCTCATTGTATTATTCGCGTGTGACTCATCCAAGTGCTCCGATATGTACGTGAGGAACGTCGGGTATTTTTAGCTCTCGTTCTCCTCGTTTTAATGGGTCGCCGAACGGTCGAAGTTAAATTAAATTAAGCCTCTGCAAACAGCGAGTTTCTTTCTCGCAGGCTAGACTAGCCTGGCTACTTTATTCCAGGAGTGCTGAAGTAAGCGGTGGAAGGTGAGGATCAGTGGGGCTGAGCGGAGTGTCAAGCCACTGTCAACACAGGCACATACGTGACAGCGAACACACCCAAATGTACAAACAAGATGTATTTCTACGCCGGTGACGACCCGTCAATACCGCTGCGGAAGATTTAGAGATTAACGTCCCATTGACCCATAAATGTCCGCCGTGCTCAATGACTTCTTCGTGAGGTGATCACCTTGCTTGTTGTATTTCACCGTGAACTATTTTTCTTTTCTTTTTATTTTTGGAAGGTTTGTACTAAAAGAGCGAGGCGCTTTATTATTACAACACATGGTTACGAATTTTTCATTCTGAATTGTCAAGTATTATATATACTGCAATCGAGTAAATGTTACTTGTCTTAAAAAGGCAAGTATTTCATAAGTTTATATATCCGCAAATCTACCATAAGTTCGTCGTAAGCATCAAATTTATTAAAAATGCATTCTGAATCTTAATAAGTTTCATATTTTAATTAAGAATAATAAATTAATATAAAAATTCGGTTTGGTTACTATATAGAGTCGAGAAAATCTTTAGTTTCAATAAAATCTTTTATCTATAATATTCTTGTAAAGGAAATAAGTTCTTCTTCCTAGTATATGATAATGAGCTTTTCTCAAATTTGTGATCAGCATATTTCAGGATTAAAAAAATATTTTTTGTTGAAGATAATTTAAACATGGCAAATAAACTGAGTAATCGTTTTTTAAGCAGTAGAACGATATGATAATCTTTAAATATTTAATCGATAAATTTATGTAAATAAATGAAAACTATTCTAACCGTAAGGAGATGCAAAAATGAATGACAAACTATGGATAAACCACAGTTGTGGTTTGTGAAGGAGAATCTGGTCCCTCATCCCATTTCCAAGGATACTTGGATTCCATCTGTTAATCCCGAGCCACAATAGGTCTAGTAAGCTTTAAGAAAGGTGTAGTAAGTCTTAAGAAATTTACCAACCACAGTCGATTATTTTCCTCAAATTTGACTGTGTTTGGTCAATTTCTTAAGGCTTAAAGCTTACCACATCTATTGTGGATCGGGACTTAGAGCTGAAAGACTCCGTAAAACCCCAAAATGGATAACGTAGACAAAATATCATGTGAAATAACCGTTAATATGATTATATTACTCTTTTCATATTGTTTGTATTATGCAAGATTTTTTACAATAAGATATAAAACTTTTGTGTACATATAGATTAGATCAAACTGATGACTGAGAGATGTGATAATGAATGATATAATGACTCAGAGAAATCATTCAATGAAAGATTAACAAACGGATATTTCCGATCAAAATACTGATAAATTTTTGTATTCGACCAGAAAACATTCGATGAGAAATATCAGTTCATAATTTTTTGATCGGTTTATCTGATGAAATGTCATTATGATTGAATTAAATTTAATCGTATATCCTGATCGGATATAAAAATTGGTCGGAATTTGATCGAAAATAGCCGTTTGTTAATTTTTTATCGAATAATTTCTTTCTCTTAATACTTTCACTTTCACTCGAAATTCCACAGTGAATCTGATATAAACAATCCAGCATATTTGTCCAGCATAATTGTCTTATTGTATTGAAACGCTCAACTAAGATAAATGTCCCAATGCCCGAACATGTACCTAATTCCGGACACTCTTATTATTTTGAATATTTCTCTAAATATTTCATCTTTCAACGTACACTAAATATAAATATTAAATGTATGTATACCAATATGTATATATTGTACGTTGAAAGTTGAAATATTCATATTCAAATATAAAAATAATAACAATGTCCGGAGATTGGTACATGTCCGGGCATTGGTACATTTACCTTAATTGTATTTGTTTGCTATCACAATATTTTTTTCCAGTGTAGATTGAATTTTTCACTTTAAATCGTCAAGTGAATATTTCCACTCGAAATTGAAGAATTAATATGAGGCACACAATTCAACATAATAGCCTTAACATTAGCCTGGGCCCAAATACTATCCAATTTCTCGATTATGAGAAATACATTTCTATATTATAAATATTGATTATTCCGAGGAAGCGACAACGCCATCTCGAAGTAGCCTTAACTACAGAAATGTGCAGACACATTGCGTGTGGTCAAGAAATTGGATCTATGGGAACTAGGTCTAGTAAATGTTAAGGCTATTGTACCGGTTTGTGTAACCTACCGTCAGATGAATATATTCCCTTTATGCGATTGAAATATTCGCTTATATATAGTCAGAATGGATTCTAAGCTTGAAACATTGACTGTTATAATTTTGAGTTAAAATATTTTCATTATCCGTTCAAGTGAAAATACCGCCAGTTTTTACTCGTTTTCCCTAAGATTTCACTCCAAGAAATTTAGAGGATAATGTTGTTATTAGATGTTTAACTCTTCGAGTGCACACAACTGGCAAAAATATCGACACATAGATGCAAAGAACGATGAGTAAAACGGAGTGATTTTTATTTAAAAAGTGCAATGTAAGTTAAGATTTGTAAGTTAATGTTAAGATTTTGGGATCCCTGAATACGATAGTAGTATTTTTATCGGTATAAATCCGTGAGAAAAAGTAATTTGTTTTAAAAATATCGAAATAAATCATTTTTAATAGTAATTTAGTTGATGATTTTGTTCCAATTATTTAATTATATTATAGTTTAGTTTTATAGCTATTTTTACTGAACATCAAGGAAACATTTCAAGATTAAACACTTCAGAAATACTAAATCTAACATAACAAAATTAACAAAACATATGTGTATATTATAATGATTTCGCTATGTTAGATTTATCATTTCTGAAGTGTTTCATTTTAAAGTGTATTTTCTTGGTTTTCAATGAAAAGAGTTATGAAACCTAAATTATAATATAAGTAATTAAATAATTAGAACAAAATCGTTGTCGAATTGTTATTGAAAGTTATCTCGATCCCTTTAAGGTAAATTTTGACTACTTTTCTATGGATTTAGATGAATAAAAATATTATTATTGTATTTGGTGATCCGAAGAACGCAAGATTACATACACTGAAAAAAAATTTACTAAATTTCAAAAAACGTTTGTTTGGATAGTACTGTGAAGATATTTGTTTAAATTAAGTAATTATTTTTTAAAATTAAATAAAGAAGTTTTAAATATAAATTTGTTTTTTTAACTTTAGAAAATAATTTCTTAATTTATACAAATATCTTCACAGTATCCAAACAAATCCAAACAAATGTTTTTTGAAATTTAGTAAATTTTTTTCTCAGTGTATCTATAACTTATGTTACACTTTTTAGATCAAAATCGATCCATTTTACCCATCGTCCTTTACATCACCGATTTTTACCGATTTATAATCCAATTTATAATCAATTTACAACCGATTTATCGAATCAATTTCAATTTTTTTACTTTTTTTAATATAAAATTTTTTTAATATTTTTAAGAGAAAAGAAAATCAGGAATTTGACAATGATAATATAAAAGCCGACAAGGAAGTAATAAAAGAATGAATAATTGATTTATATTTGATTGTATCCCGAAGAAATCGTTTTTTGAAGAAATTGATGGTGCAAATTTACATCACAGCGCGCTGAAAGGGTTAACTGCGATACGATGAAGAGTCCTTGAATTGTTGCGAATCAATCATGACCTTGCAACCCGTGCCTCGCAACAAACTTTCTAAATTCCCTAGAGTAGAATCTCACTTCAAATAAGGGAAAAGTCGCAATGTTCTTAATCGAGATGATAGTGAACATAGGTAAAGACATTCGAAAAAAATTCAACAAAACAAATAATTCACACACAGAAAAAAAAGATCTATCACATATGGACAACTAAACATAATTTGCTGTATTAGCCACTTTTTCTTTGCTGCAGGAGTCAATTTCCTTGCTATGATAACAAGAAAATCTACTCCTGCAATAAAAAAAATAGCTAAACCAGTAAATTATGTCTAGTTGTTCATCTGTAGTAAATTTTCTACGTTAGCCTCTTTTTTGCTGTAGGCAAGATTCTGCAGATTTTCTTATTATCATAGCAAGAAAATAGATTTCTGCAGCAAAAAAAGTAGCTAACACAGCGAATTATATTTAATTGTCCATATGTAGCAAATTAGTTTGCTGCTGCAGCAAATTATTTTTTTTCGTGCAATAATCACTCTACCGCTAAAACCCACAATAATTGTGGGACATGCAATAAATAATTCTTGTGTATGGTTTTTTTTCGAAAATATGTATCCATTAAGTTGTGTCAGAATGACAATCGAACTGTTTGGATAATTCTTAGAAAGGTCTACTTGAAATACTATATTATTATTTCATTTACAGATTGAATGAGTTTCGTAATTTACATCTTACGTCGGTTTGTATTGGTTTCTTTCGTCTTTAGTTGATTGGGTATCTAAGAGCCTTGATAATTCGAATCACGCACGAAAAGATCCTCGCGATTGCGAAAGAGCCGAGTTGCCATTGCGTCTCAAGAAAAAAGTCAAAACGAATGGACAGAAATAAAAATAGATGATGTATCCGGTGGAAGGAAGTAATTGCGTCGTACGACTTCGGGAGGATGTAGGCATTACAAATGCATGAGCAGGCGAACGAAGGATAATTGAAATCGTAACGGCGGTCCGCCTCTCGGTATTTCAAGAACCATCTGATTTGCGTAAAAGTAGCACGCGTCGCACGGAGACGCCCCGCCATCCCCTCAGAAAGAGTCTTCTTTAAACTGAAACACGCGCGGCTTCCTGTCACGAAGGAGAAGCTGAGAACGATGGAGCCATCCGCGATAAGCAGGCATCGTCGTTCGTTCGTGCCGTCCGGCGTGTACGTCTTCGGGAGCCCCATTCTTAGCGCTCGAGGTCGTTAATATGCAAATGCGCGGCGTTCCAGCTGAATGCCTTATACCGCGCGCACGGATTCGGCATGTAAAGTGATTCATCCGCGGGCATAATCAAAATACATCGCCTTCGGGTTAACCGGCGTCCCGCCGCGAGCTGCGGCCGCAACAAGGTCGGCCGAAAAAGGCGACGCCTGATCCCCGTCGTGATTAATTACGCGAGCGCGGGTCGCGCTCGGTGAGACATCTTCGAGTTCTTCCTGCGGGACATTATCCCGAAAAATCAAAATGTCGAAATTCGAAAACCGGGAGTTTCCCGAATTAGTTGCGATTCTTCAAATTTCTGCAACCTAAATTTCTTGGAGTGAAATCTCACTCAAAGCGAGTGAAAAATGGCAGTATTTTCACTCAAAGTGATAGCGAAAATAAATCTTATATGGACAACTAACATAATTTGCTATATTAGCCACTTTTTCTTTGCTGCAGGAGCCAATTTCCTTGCTATGATAACAAGAAAATCTGCTCCTGCAAAAAAAGTAGCTAAAGCAGTAAATTATGTTTAGTTGTCCATCTGTAGCAAATTCGCCACGTTAGCCACTTTTCTTGTTGTAGGAGAAAACTTTCTTGTTATTATAGCAAGAAAATAGGTTCCTGCTACAAAAAAAAAGTAACTAACACAGCGAATTATATTTAACTGTCGATATGTAGCAAATTACTTGCTGCACAGTTTGCTGCTGCAGCAAATTATTTTCTTGTGTGCTACTTAAAATCGTAAGAGGGGGCATGTTTCATTCGAGCTTATATACACTGAGAAAAGAAAACATTTGAAATTTATTTGTGGGATACAAAGTTTATTCACATTGAGAAAAATTATCCGGTAAAAAATTAACAAACGGATATTTCCAATCAAGTTCCGATCAAATTTATATCCGACTAGGATATCCGATTAAATTTAATTGGATACTTCCGATCATAATGGCATTTTATCAAATAAACCGATGAAGAAATTATGATATTTCTCATCGGCTGTTTCTTGATCGGATACAAAAATTCATCAGTATTTTGATTGAAAATATTTGTTTATTAATTTTTTATTGGATGATTTCTCTCAGTGTACAGAAGTAAACTTTATTTCACAGAAATATATATCAGAACTTTATATCCCACAAATAAATTTCCAACTATTTTTTCTTAAACATTCTTTTATTTAAATAGAATATTTACTTATTGAAATAAATACTTACTGAAACTTAAATTCTTTTATTTAAACAGAATAAACAATTTTTTCACGAAAAACTAAGGTTTTAAGAAAATAGATATTTATTTGAAAAAATTTTTTGAGAAATATTTTGTATTACTGTATAAGAGTAATATTTATATTACTTTTGTATTATTGTATAAGAGTAATATTTATATTAGTATAAGTTGTACTAATATAAATATATTATTAGTATTTACCGAATAAATATTTTTTATTTCTTAGATATTTTTTTTCACATAGTGCAGCAGTAGAATCTTTTTTTTGCGAGTAATAACATTCTCATTGTACTCCTCCGTAAACGTACTTTTCGAGTGAAATTTCATCCTAAAAAATTTACAGGACAATTCTGACGATTTTCGATTTGTTTCGATTGTCACAAATGCAGTAATGACGGTAATTGCGCGAGTGTATGTATATGCTTGTCAGCCAATAGTATTCGTCGATCCGCTCTATTTGCCGCCGACAGTGCGCCGCAATGAAGACTGTCGCTGTCATTAGCCGTCTCTGAATAACCGCTCGGTTATTGCAGACAGTTATTATCCCGGTTTATTTCTCGCGCTCGCAGTGATTACACGACACGTAACCGGCGCCACTTTCCGACTAATTGGAGGCGCGTTCGAGTCGCTCGGTAATCGCAAATTGACTCGCCCCATGGTGTCGTGTTTTAATGCATGCGGTGGAATGCAGAATCGCGGGATTAATGGTAAACAGACTTGAACTTCTACACTCGAGAATTGAATCAACGTGACGTCGATTGCTATGACCAGTTGCGCGGAGCATTTATCCACTGGTCGATATAACGAGCGAGCTGTCCGCGGATAATATCGAAATGCACACAGAAAAACATTCTGGTTTCGAGAATATATTAATTTTTTACACGTTTAAATGGGATTTCATTTTTTACACCTTCAAATGGTACATACCGTTGAACGAGGATAAGTTACTTGCGTGTACATCTATACATTTATACTTACAATACATTTCATGTATTGAACATTCTACATTTCTACATTGGAGAATTAAATCAACGTGACGTCGATTGCTACGACCAGTTGCGCGGAGCATTCATTCGCTGGTCGATTCGCAATGGATTTGCATATTTACAATACATTTTATGATTTAACAAAGGAAAATATATATTCTTATTATTTAAAAATAATTTTCATGAATGGGAAGCATGAAATATTCGATTGAGAATATGATGTTCTTAAATATTGTACAAGGATGTCATTATTATCAAAATAATCATATTGCACTTTTTATGAGACTATCATAGTGTTCAAATAAAATTAAAACATTGTTAAAATTCAAGATTTTGAAATTCTTCAAGACTTGACAATTTTTCTAACAAACTTATAGGTCGTTGCTCATGCATGAAACAGTATTAATTTGAATATATTAGCCTTAAGTGGGTACTAATTCTTTTTCGTACAGCAGTCGATAAGTCGATCATGAATCAACGACAACAAGTCTTATCATAATACAGCGACACAATATTAACGACGCGCCGTTCTCCCCATCTACGATCGCGATTTTCTCGCTTTCCTTGACGGCGAATCTGATCCTGTGCAATCGCGGCGAATTGTGCAAGTAGATCTCGGCGTTATCGAGACCTTGGGCGAAAATATGCACATTAATCTCGATGCTAATGCGCATAATGAGTTCGATATATCGGGAAATCGTGTCAGTGTCAATAGCAAGCACGATTAACGAGCCGCGGACGCGATTAACGAGCCAAGCCGAGTCGAATGAACGCGACGACGACACATCGTGGATGTGTCCGCCGCGGCCTTCGAATCGATCCCGTGCGAAAATTTCACGGGACGAATTAATCTCGATCACGCTGTCGTCGACTTGTTCCCGGAGAAAACAAAGATTGGTCGAATCAAGATAGTTGTATCACTAGGTGCTATATCTTCAGTGGCATATCAAGGAGACGGCTCATTAATTTACTATTTATTACATACAAACTTACCTTGCCATATATTTACTTCATTACCTAAATATCACTATTGATTTGAGACGAAACTGAGATAAATATATATGCACAATATATCACAAATACGAAAAAACTATTTTTCTTTTTTTATGTGTGCTTTATTTGTGTGACGCACGTCACTTTTCAAGTAGAGATACATAGATAATAAAAAAAGATATGTAAATATTTAAATATATGTATATGTACATACATATCTTGATAAAACAAATTGCAGGTATAAATATTTCAATTTTGTCCAAAAATGGAGTTCAAAAGTTTTCTAATTAGGTTGACGATATATATATATATATATATATATATATATATATATATATATATTTTTTTTTTTTTAGAATATTACTATAAATTATAGCTTAAGTAAATTAAGCTTTAGTAAATTAAGCTTTCCATTGTTGTATTTTGAAAAGAAAATGATCAATAATTCTAAATTAATTGTGTATAATTGTGTATATCTGTATAATAGTCTTTAATATTATAGTAGTTTTTCAGCAAAATCTCACACCTATTTTT
This sequence comes from Odontomachus brunneus, assembly GCF_010583005.1. Lineage (NCBI taxonomy): Eukaryota > Metazoa > Arthropoda > Insecta > Hymenoptera > Formicidae > Odontomachus > Odontomachus brunneus. The sequence goes on along the minus strand of NW_022639527.1, from coordinate 387,443 downwards.
AAATATATTAAAAATAGTAATTGAAAATAGCACACTGCCCCCTCAAGGAACACATATGAAAAAAGTCAACTTTATTTGCAAATTTCAGTTCTCGAATGGTTAATTCTTTTCTAATTACACAAACAGGTAGATAATATCTTATCATATATGTAGTGCAAAATTCATCAAAATAAAATTCATTTCATAATACAACTACCTTAACTTGACAATACGGTGGAATGTACCCCACCGTTACAGAAGCATGTTCTAATCGATGGAAACATTCGTTCATATAGGGTGAGATTCACTCCAAACTTTGAACGAAACATCCACTCTTTTTAAGTGACAGTGTTTCCACTATCGCTTCGTGCGAGTGCAAATCTTTAACCTTATACTTTATAGCTTATTTCTAATTTCTGACAAAAAATGTTTTCCGTGCTGCTTTAACAGTTGGAATCTGACCAACTCACTTAAAACTTAGAGATTATGACTTCTGGTAGTAGTGGAAAACATTTGTAGCCGAAAATTACGCCACAATTTTGGACTTAATGCATAAGGTTAAAAGCTTACTATACCTATTGTAGACCCGGCTTAAAGCTTCTTTGAGATAGTATTGTCGCTTCGGAATAATCGATAGTCATAATGTGTGAATATGTAGAAATATTCGAGAAATTAGATTGTAACTAGGTCTAATGAATATTAAAGCTGTTATGTCGAATTTTGTTTACACTTATTTCATACTTATTTTTTAGTTTTATTTTATGAAAATATTTACTCGACGATTCAGAGTGAAGAATTTTTTTTACACTGATAAAGAAAAATCTTAGTTATAGTTAACGAATACATTTAATTGAGTATTTCAGAGCAATATTTGATAATTAATATAAAATATGGTAATAGTTATTAAGCGTCTGATAACAATTACGAAATAATTAATAAAACAAATTCTTTATTTAGTTAAATTAATGAAATTGTCTGGCAAATAATATTAAACAATTTGGTAATAATTACTAAATAATTTGACTATTACTGAAGTATTTGGTTATTTCGTATATATTTATTACATAATATCGTAAACATTATTAAATAATATAATTTTATTTTACAAATTATTTCATTATATGTTTATTTTATAAATTATTTCATTATATATATATATATATATATAAATTGATATTAATTACCAAGGTTTAGTAACTTAGATACTAAACCTTGCTTAGGTTATTTATTAATACTTATCAAATTACTTCATTATATTCACCTTATTTAATGTTGAAATTTCACTAAAAATTTCACCTTTCTTATTTCATCAAGACATCTGGTAACTATTATTCATGTTTAATAGTTTAATGGTTATTACAATGGTTTAATAGTTATTATAAAGGTTTAATGGTTATTACCAAAACTTTTTTTCAGAGTGTATGAATGAAAAATTAGTTCAATTCGAATGACATGGTTTAACTTCTTAAGTACTGTACGCCACTATAATGGTTTTTTATGTCATCTTTTTGAACGGTACGCCACTATAGTGGCTCATTCTTATTTCTAATATTATAATTTATTCATAATATATTATAATTTTTTCATCTAAAACTGTATTCTAATTTACTTTCGTACTGAAAAGCATTATCAGACACAAATCACAATGTTGCATTGTTTTCGCGCAGTCCGCGTTGAACTTTGCCGTACAGAGATACAACTTCGCAGAAAGTCTTGCCGCAGCTAAGAGGTTAATGGTTATTATAAAAGCTTAACAATTATTACCAAAACCTTTTTTTAGTGTGTATGAGTGAAAAATCACTCCAATTTGAGCGACTTTGTGATTACTCTATTTTCCAAGTGAAATTTTAAGAGTTCCAAGAAATTTATAGAGTAAGGAGCATAAGAAACATAACGAATATTACAATCTGTACTTTTCATTCGCGTTCCTTCAGGACACCCAGTACACGTATATAAGTAAACGATACGTCTAGAAGTCGCGACAGGTGTACCTATATGGTTTCGAAAACACGCCGATTTCCAAAAGCGGCCGCACGAAATGCGCGCGGATCGCGGAATACGACGAGACGCGCTCTCGTAAAAGCGGGCGTAATTGCTCCCACGAACTGGTTCAAAGAAGGCGCGCCTTTCCAGGTGCGGCTTAACCGATGACGCGTGAGAGAGATGGTCGGTGTGATGTCACCGGCTCGACTATACACACACGTGTACACTCGACGTTCCCGTGTATCATTTGGAAATAAGAAAGGAGGAAAGAGAATTTAAACCCTACACATTCAACTATTATATATATTTAGGCAAGTCGAAATTTCGGGTACAACCAACAATTCGAAAGAAGCACCCATGTTTATTCGTGATAATGGAAAGGTAACTATTGATATTTTTCACTTTAAATATTACGAAGAACGTGACTTTTCTTTCTTTTAATATTTTTAGTCTTCTAAGACATGTATTGATAGCCACAAATACGTGAGATGTCTGTCTTTTCCTTTTACTACACTGGAAACTAATAAAATTTTTTTTTTATAAGCGAAATTTTTCTTCCTTCCGATATTTTTAGACTTCTAACCACTCAACGCGACACGCAACTGTTCAAAAAGAAATTGTTTGGCGAATAACAACAAACAGATTGCGCAGATTTCCATCTTCATTTTTTAACATTTACATCGCACCCTTAGATTTATATCAATAGATGTTACTTGATAAATAGATGTAACTTGTATTGATAAATACTGAAATTTTGGGATTGCAAAATTCAGTGTTTAATATATTTCTGTATATAATTTACTCTATAGTTATTTATTACAAAAATTTTACTGTAACATTTTTATTTATTATTATTAATATCTGTTATGGATATTTCAACTTATTTATTAAAAAGATACGTAGCTTTATTTAAAATTAAATTTAATGTAAAAGTTACTTTTATTTATTTCATATTTTGATAAAATATTTTATTTTAAACTTCATAGGGAACGATAGTTTAATAAACCTAATTTATTCTAATTTTTTGTTTGAAAATTTACAAACTATCTTCATTCAATTTTAATTTTTCTATTTCTTTCTAAGCAAACGAGTTAATAAATGTTAGGTTTTATTTATATTTATATTTATTTTATATTTTTTATATAGTTTACCTTCTTTTTTTACTTTAGTTTTTGATCCATAGATTCTTACTAGTAATTTATGTTAGACACATCAAAGATACCTAATTAATAATACAAATTTTACTTTTTTCTTTCTACTTACAAATAATAAAGTGACAATTCTATGAATATTGTATTTTTGTTTACGATATACAAAATCCCGGGATCCCGGGATTAGTTCCAGAAAATCTTAGAGTCATAAATCGTACCCAAGATCGGAAACTGTAAATGTATTGATAGTTGGTGTTTGATAGGATGTGTTTGTTAGCTAAATCGCAATTATATAATGTCGCACAAAAAAATAAAGATTCAAATAAAAAAAGTTAAATCTAATTTTAAATTTAGATCTGAGTCTAGTCATCTCACTTGAGGCAAGTTTTAAGTAACAACTTATATTAATATAAGTCTTAGAGTCGTATTACTTAGCCGTTACTCGAAACTTGCCTCAGCTGAAATATTCAGATTTGAATTTAGAGTCAAATGTGAATCTTTCAATTGAATCGCGACTGCAAACGTAATATTGCATATATTATGTGATTCAAGTAAAAAACTTAAATCTAACTCTAAATTCATATCTGAGTATCTCACGTGGGACAAGTTTCAACATCGAGATAACTTATCTGATAAAATTAACGAACGGGTATTTCCGACCAAAATACCAATGAATTTTTATATCCGATCAGAAAACATCCGATGCAAAATATCTGTTCATAATTTTTTGATTGATTTATCTGATGAAATGCCATTATCATCGGAAGTATCTGATTACATTTAATCAGATATCCTGATCGGATAAAAATTCAATATTTTGATCGAAAATATCTGTCTGTTAATTTTTTATCAGATAATTTCTCTCAGTAAAGTAATGGCTATCAACCATGGTTACAAAACCATTTCCCGCCTTCCCAATATTCATCGTATTATTTAAAATAAAAATACCAATCCGGCGCAGACACGTAGCTATTCCTAGACATTCTTTTTATTTTTTAAATAGAAATATTTAAACTTTCAACATATAAAATATATGTACAAGTATTGTGCATATACTTACATTTTTCCATGTTGAAAATTTAAATATTGGTATTCAAAGAACAGAATAATAAAAATGTCCAAAATTAGGTATGTGTCTGGGAATTGATACTTTTACTTTCATTTAACTCATTTGAAAATAACTCGAATCTGTGAACGCGAAGCAATTCACAAATCGCCCTAACCAGCCATCGCGAAAACTCACGTTGTGATCTCAATCAACGTAAAAGCGTAAAATTCATAGGATGTTAAATAGCTGCTTACAATATGCGGAGTAAGCTTAGCGTTGGAGTAGAAAAATTTGAGTAAAAAATAAAAATATAAAAAATAAAAAATAAGAACATATAATTTATTTCGCTATTATGCCTAACTCTAACTCTCTTACATCAGAAATATTTCTTTTACTTAAGACTCCTGGATACTCGTGTCGGCTGTTTTTGTTTAATGACGTCAGAAACGAGAAATCGCATGTCCATGATTCTTGCGTTATACGTTGAAATAAAAAAATGTATCTATAAAACGACACTTGTGTAATCGACTCAGCAAATGTATAAAATGATCCGAACGCTCTCCTTTTGCTGTTAAAATCAATAATAATAATAGTTATAAAATTAGTGTAACTCATGATTTTAATCAAACTTTTGTTATGTTAATTTTATAACTATTTATTGATTGTGATAGATTGATTTATTGATTAATTTATTGATAGTATGTAAAAAAAGAATATTCGGAGCATTTTACAAATATGCTAAATCGACTACAATCAACACTACAAGTGTTGTTATATATTTCTTTATTTCAACGTCCTAGAAAAACCTGGGACATAACGAGACCATGGAGCATAATGGAATATAGTCGATAATTTTTTACAGAGATGCTGCCATGTAACGAAATGTTTTGCAATTATTACTTTAGATGTCTTTTACCATATATTGTTATCATTTGTCATATTATTTTTAACTGGAAGATACTACAAATTGTTTAATGCATTTGATGCGTTCTTTGCAACTACGTTGTAATTTATTTAGTACATTTACATAAGATACATAAACAATGAAAAGACTTTTTTTATTACCGTATGCATATTAACGTTTTTATACGATCTTTTCTCGTTATTTTAATTAAATACCTGTATAAATATTGTATCTATGATATTTTATATTACATAATCCAAACTTATACATTTCGAGGTATAATAAGATTATGCTATAATATTCTTAAAATGTTAAGTTGCATTATTTCTTATTATGTGCTATGTTTAAAAAAACTGATATCAAAGATTACCATACTAAAAATAATGATTGCTATTAATATTTTAATAAGAAAAGAATATAATTTTATCATTTTAGAAGAAAAATGTTTTTAATAAATAATTATAAGTAATTAAATATGCAATAATACATTTTATATATTGCGTATTTTAATGAGTTACTTTTACAAACTTTTTAAAATCAGCGATTGGGAAATAAAGTTTTATGAAGTATCCTATTTTGCATAATGAGGTTAATTCACGCTTTTGATAAAACAATAATTTTGTCCTTTTAAACTATTCTTTCCCAGTAAAACTTATGTTTTTCTTATAGTGGATAGTTCAAAGAATATTTTAGTATAAAACCAATATGGTTTATTTATTTTTAATATTTAAAACTTGTTTAAACTTTAGAGAGGAAGCTCTCGTTACCCCGAATTCCTGTATAACGTAAGAATTGTGAGCATACGATTTCTCGCTTCCGATGTCATCAAACAAGGACAGTTTACGCGAATATCCAAGAGCCTTAAAGGAAATACTTCCGATGTAAGAGGGTTAAAGTATAAACGAAGTAAGTTATTTTTATTCAAGTGAGAAGAATTATAGCTAATCAAAGCCATATCGCAGTTCTCAGATGCGATTGTCAATCAAAATTATATACGGAAAGATAACCTTCCTTGTAGTATAATCATCTTTTTGTCCTTAAGTACGAAAATGTTAGATACGTTTTCCCTAACAAAATCGATTAATTGACTTAATAATTGGTTTCAATCTGTGTTGCAAAAAATACCTGCCTCAACCAGGAGTCGAACCTAAACCTCCCTACTTGGCAGGACGCCTTACCAATTCGGCAGGATTTTTCGCAATACAGATTGGAACCAATTAACAAGTCAATTAATGAATTTTGTTAAGAAAAACGCGTAATATCTTCTACTTAGGAATAAAAAGATAGTTGGTGATAGGTTTCCGCGTACGTTTGTAAATACCGAAAAATAATTCGGGCGTGCGTCTGATTTGCATAACTAATAACGAGATTTATCCTTATGTAATTTTAATTGGCAATCACACCTAAGAACCGCGATGTGGCTTCGATTAGCCATAATTCTTCTCACTTAGCCCTAACAATATAAATGTCCAGGAGACATGTCCAGAGTATATCCTGAGAACGTCCTGGGGATGTTTCTATGTCCTCAGGACATCTGTAGGACGCCCCCAGGAGATTTTGTGTTGTATGTGGCTTTGATTGGCCATAATTCTTCTCATTTAGCTCTAACAATATAAATGTCCAGGAGACATGTCTAGAGTATGTCCTGAGAACGTCCTGGGGATGTTTCTATGTCCTCAGGACATCTGTAGGACGCCCCCAGGAGATTTTGTGTTGTATGTGGCTTTGATTGGCCATAATTCTTCTCATTTAGCTCTAACAATATAAATGTCCAGGAGACATGTCTAGAGTATGTCCTGAGAACGTCCTGGGGATGTTTCTATGTCCTCAGGACATCTGTAGGATGCCTCTAGGAGATTTTGTGTTGTATGGGAGATGGTATCTGCACAGACCTTTCAGCACATATTCATATTTCGTTTATTTTTATTTTTTACTCCAACTTACGCTAAACTTATTTCGCATATCATAGACGACTACTAACGGTTGTCTACTGTGGAGCCGATTCGCGCGCCGCCACTCGTTCCGCATTCCCGGCACGATTGTGCCAAAATTACCGTCACGGTGCGATATCAAAAATCGATAGGGTCACAGCCGAGCTCGTGGCGGCATCTGGCGGCTCGCCGGCGCACCGGCACGAGCAGCGCCTCCGTGGAGAGTGTCGCGTGTAGTTACAGGTAAGCCCAACCGTTAGCCGTTCTCGGGTGGAAACGAAAAGTACCTAGACGGCGACAACGAGAGAGAGTAGGTACGAGTATATCGGTCAGCCGGAGAAGGAAGAAACGTGCATTTCAATGTGGACAAGAGCGGGAGAGGAAACGAAGCAACGCCGCAAGGCGAGGGAAGCCACGACCTTAGACGAGAGGAACTACAACACCGTGGTGCGCTTCTCCGTGACGATCGTGTATGCACGCGTCTGCGAAGCGTAGGTACGCCATGTTCCCTCGGTCGTGGTCGGCGGCGCGACAGAGACGGGAATAGTAAACCAGACGGATGACAGGAATGCATAGCGGTGCGACGAGCGCGAACGTCGACGGACTCACGACGCGACGGCATCGGCGAGATCGCGTTGTTCGCGCGTAATTCGGGGCGTGTGCCTTTCTTCGCCGTGTCGGAGCGCTCTCTCTCTCTCTCTCTCTCTCTCTCTACCTCCTGTCTGTCGGCTCTGTCTCCCTTTCTCCCTCCGTCCTGTCTCCCTCTTGCACTCGCAGCCTATCTCTCTCGCGAGTGCTTCTCCTTCGGTGGCGAGTCCCGAGTGCTGCTGAACGTGTAATAAGAATACGCCACGGCCAACGATGCCCCAGCGTCGGAGACGCGCGTCACGCGTCACCGTCCCGTGACACGACGAAGTCCTCCTGTGTGCTGTGTACCCGCGCTCTCGGCGAAGCGGGACGAGAGGGGGCAACGGACGTGTACGGAAGGCTAGGCGAGACGCGACGCGACGCGAGGCGAGGCGAGACAGACAGACGGACAGTCAGTCAGTCAGTCAGTCGGGTCAGGTAGAGGCGCAGGCGACGCGGACGGCGAGGAAACCGTGCCGCTCGGAGAGCAGGAAGCAGCCGTGCACAGAAGGCAGGTCGCGCGCGCGCGGCCATTTTTACAGCGCACGATGCGGCAACCGTGCGTGCCCGTTCGATCCGCCATTCCAAACAATCGGTGCGCTACGTGCCCTCCTCCTCCGTGCAGCGGGGTGCATCTGGCAGGTCGCGGAGGCACCGCCGTGCTGCGACGACGACGATAGGCGCCGCGCCGCGCTGCGCTGCGCTAGTCAGCCAGCCAGCGGACGGACAGACCGACAGAGCGACGGAGGACGACGCGCGGCGACGCGCTGGCCGCAGCACGTAAGGCGGTGCGAGAGTCGACGTGACGTCGCGACCAGAGAACGACGGCCCGTGGCCGCCGGCTTGTGCTAGCGGGGAAGGTGGACGACGACGTCGTCGACGTCTCTTGTACGGCTCGACGGCTACGACGACGACGACAACGACGGCGAGGAGGAAAAGGAGAAAGCGAGGGGCCGGGGAAGACGAAGGAGGAGAAGGAAGAAGACGGACGATCGCGACGATAACGCGAGGAGGATGATAACGGCGCGCGCGACTACGACGACGATTACTGTTACTACTATTACTACTACTACCACCACCACAACTATCACTACCACCACTACTAGCACCACCACCACCACAACTACTACTGCTGCTGCTGCTGCTGTCGCGACGAGGTCGACGGCGAAGACAACCGCTGCTGTTACGTTCGTGACGGGAACGTTCGCGAACGGAAGGAAACGAGCCCGTATGGCCGATCCAGTCGATCTTGCTGCGCTACGCTGAGCGTGCCGTTGTTAATGCGTGTCTGTGATTCGCGCTTGTGCCCGTAGCGAGGAGTCTATGTAGTGTGCAACCCGGTGGTGTACATAGCAGAGTCGGATGATAATAGTGTGCCGTTCGTTGACGTGAGTGTGCCTATTGCTTTCTCTCTGTCCCCCCTTTTCTCCTTTATCTTTCTCTATCTATCTCTTTGGTATCTACTGTGTGCTGCTGTTGGCCCTATGTGTGCTCGTTGAGCGTGCGCCCGTCTCACTCGCCTGTGAGTGCTCAATCTCGGTGTCTCTCTCTCGCACTCCAATCTCCTTCTTCCTCTCTTTTTCTTTCTCTGCGTTTCTCTCTCTCTTTCACTCTGCTTGTCTCTCTCTCTCTTTCTCTCTCTCTCTCTCTCTCTCTCTCTCTCTCTCCTTTTCTATCTGTGCCCGTCTGTCCGCCCTGCGTGCGTGTTTCTCGCGTGCCTCCTCGCCACGCACCCGGACTCTCTCCTCTTCTTCGACCACCGCGCGATCGATGTGACATCGTGCCGTGCCGTCGTGAGCCGTGCTCTCGTGGCAATATCGCGAGTACGCATCGCGTTACGCACCGCGAGCGAGAGGACTCGCTCTCTTGGCCGTCGCAACGGGCGCAGGAGGCAAGGGATATCGAGCCTGAACATACGTGCGTGCTTGCGTGCGTGCGTGTGTACACACATACACATACATACGTGCCCGTACGTGCATACACGGCAGTGCGTGCCGACGGCAACGTCTCGTGAGTGCGTATCCTGAGGCAGTGTGCGCTCTCCTCTCTGCCCGCTTCCTCCTTGTCTCTCACTCCTTCCCTACCGTCTTTCTACCTATCCGCCCCTCCCGCTCCCCGAGTGCCCTGTGCGCCCCTTCGTAGTCTCTCCCTTTCTTTCCTCCGTTCTTTCGTTCTTCTCTCTTTCCCTTCCTTGCTTTTCTTTCGCTCTTCCCTTCTCTCTGCACTCTCCGCCTCTCTTCTCTTTCCCTCGGCCCCAGGACGATCGGTCGGTACGACCATAGAATGCACGACGACACCGCCACGGTCGTCGTCGACATCGTCTCGTCTTCTATATCCTTGGTCGTGGCCACTGTTTCCGCCGTCGTCGTGGTTGTGTTAGTGGTTGCCAATTCTGTCGCCTCCGCAGAGCTCCCTACGCCGAGAGTTGTCAGGAGACCACGCCGAGGGTGATCACAAAAGTGAGAAAAATATAAAGAAAGAAAGGGAGAGAGAGAGAGAGAGAGAGAGAGAGAGCGAGTGAGAGCGAATCTCGCGCACGCGTTCGTCCGATCCACGATCTTCGGCGAACGTGGTGTTGTGAGATTCCCCTGGTTCTCGGAGAAGCAGCCGTGTGTGAGATCGCGCGAATATGGAGATCGAGGCGAAGCAACGTAGCAGCCAGAAGAACCGACGACGGGAGCGAGCGCAGCGTATGCTGGCGCAAAGGGAGAGCCTGGCGAGCGCGAAGCAGCAGCAACAGCAACAACAGCAACAACAGTCGCAGCAGTCGCGGCAGCGTCCGAACGACGAGGAGGACAGCCACAGCGGGGAGGACGAGGACCCCGCCGGCGGCGGCGGCGGCCTCGGCCTCGGTCTCGCCAAGACCGGTCATCCGCGAGACGGCCACCACTCGAGACCGCCCAGGCCACCGCGACCCCCGAGGCCCCGTAAGAAGTCTTCCCTCGCGGCCGCCAACCAGAAGGAGCCTCTCTTCGAGGAGGAAATTATCGACGGGTTCGCCATGCTCGCCTTCCGCACCTACGAGGAACTCGAGGTGAGACGTTTTGTTACGCGCTTATAAACGATATCAACACGTCGTGTCGTGTCGCCGCCTATGACGACGATGATGATGACGATCACAGCCGCGAGTCAATCGCGCATACAGCAGCCGCCGCCGCCTCCTTCTCCTCCTTCTCCTGCTCCTCCTTCTCCTCCTTCTCCTCCTTTCCTCCCTTCCTCCCTTCCTTCCTCCCTTCCGTAGACCGTGACCTCTGGTTCCTGCCGAGGGATCCGCTGCCACCTGTGAAAAAGCGGACGACACGTAAACAGAATGACAGTATTTGTCGGGATTCACCTTGGAGTTGTGAACGCGTCTCTCTGTGTGTTTCCATTTGCTTCTCGTGAACGAGTGTATCTCGCTGCGCAGGATTATGTGCGAGCGTGCTTCCATACGAGGTTATACACGCATAGTGTTGCTTCGAGTGTTACGCAGCGCTATCGCGTTGTGTGCTCCCGTCTCATTTCAAAGCCGTCTCATTTCAAAAATACATATTGCATTTGAGTAAACGTTACGTTTATATTTTATATGTTCGTGAATTTATTATTGTTTTATCATAGGCATCAAATTTACTCAAGATTTACTCAAGATTATGAATCTTAACGAATTTAGCATTCGAATCGTACACACTAAGAATATTAACCTAACTTTTTCCTTGGCTCACACGCGTATCGATTGGTCTGTTTGTTTTAGCTGTACTACTGAACTGGCAATATGTTAGAATAAGACAACTATATTTTTTCTTACTCTAACTTATTGCATCAGTTCAGCAGTACAGCTAAAAAGAACAGATTAGATCTCTCAGCCCGACGGAACATAAAATCGATACTTTTTTGAAACCGTAAACGTTATTATCGTGCGCATGCACTTTAACTAACCAAAAGCACTTAACTATAAGCCAAAGTTCATGTCAGAAGTAAACTTTTGATATATATATATATATATTCCATTCTCATTAATAAAAAATAATTCTCACAGACCAAACCCGAATCTTTGTGTATTAGAAAATTACATGAGTCAAGAAAGTCAAGAAAGTCAAGAAAGGTTAGGTTAATACAAAAATTCGGTTTATTTACTACATAGAGTCGAACCAACTTTCTTTATCTTCGATAAAGTTTTATGATATTTTCGTAAAGAAAATTAATTCTTCTTACGTGATAATGAGCTTTTTTTAAAATTGTGATGAATATGTATTAAGACTATATTATCAAGAAGATGTGTGTTCTTTGTTGAAGATAATCATTTATATATTTAAAAAAGAGAGAAAGAAAGAAAGTAATAGCTTTTCTTAGAATGATGTTTTCTGTGTGTATTTTCACACGAAGATAAAAGTTGAAGGTTCTTTGATATCAAATTATTGAAATGGTGAATAAGTCAATAAGAGTCAATAAAAGCTAACATGCGAATCTTTTAATGCCAAAATCAAAGCCATATTTAAGTCGTAAAACTAATATTTATTCTTAAAGGGAGTCGATTTCAAAGTTAAATAGTTCGAAAGAGAATAAATGTTAATAACGTCTCAAGTAATATCTTTAATTTCGTTAACACACTAAAAAATCCGTACTTTGGTTCTTATTGGCCCTACCACTGCCTGTATTTTCACTTGAAATTGAACAATGATTGAACAATCTGATGTACACAATCCAATCCAAAACATTCACTAGACCTAATTACTAATTCTCTCTAATTAATCTAATTTCTCAATCACGCGCGATGTTTCTACATATTCATTCATCATGACTTGATTATTCCGAGAAAATGACGACGTTGCCTCAAAGCAACCTCAACTGCCACACATTGCAGTGAAATGATATTTTTCTGCGTGCATCGCCAAAGTAGAGAGAGTCAAAAGTGCTTTTCGACAGTGAGTACGCACTGAAAATATGCTGACAAAGGACCGTTCTCCTTTATCCGGAGCCAAATAAGTAAACTTTAGTACCAATCGATGAAGAATGTTTCAATAAGTGCTGAAATCGAAGAGATCTGCGAACTTGTCAGGGTTCCAAAAATTTGGAATTCTGTTAATTGCCTCATATGTTCAGTGTCTTCACTTGGTCACCTTGAAGATCTCTATGCGACCATGGCATTATTTTAGAAATATCAAAATGATAATTAAAATTTCGATTTGGGTCATTTATCACACCGGGAGAATACTATTTTGATTTAGAAAACTTCTTGTCACTTTGCAGGTTGTATCCGGGAGAATACTATTTTGATTTAGAAAACTTCTTGTCACTTTGCAGGTTGTATCCGGGAGAATACTATTTTGATTTAGAAAACTTCTTGTCACTTTGCAGGTTGTATCCGGGAGAATACTATTTTGATTTAGAAAACTTCTTGTCACTTTGCAGGTTGTATCCGTATTTCCGAATTCCATTGTCCACACTGTGATCAATGTTAGTGCTTTTGTCATCGTCTTCTAGACGACAATGTTTCTCTATGCGAAGTTAAAGATAAAAGTTAAAGGTTCTTTAATATCAAATT
>NW_022639527.1:351799-369299 GCF_010583005.1 Odontomachus brunneus | reverse complement strand
AGGTAAAATTGATAGTTAATTCAATACAACGTATTTACCTCCTAAATATAATAAAAGAAAAGAATTTGTAGAGTTTATCGATCGTCTCACGTCGTGATAATCATAAAAGTCTACCTGGGCTCTCTTTATTTCCTCACCTGTCTCTTTTTCTCTTTGCGAGAGAAATCTTATTCTGCTCGTGTAACCCCTGTATTACCAAGAGCTTAACTCCGGTAACCGCATATTGTTCCCTTTCTCTTGCCCTGGTAGAGAAAAAAGTCCAAGGGAACTTGAAAAATTGTTGGAACACTTGTCCAGGTAGTGTAAATTCGTATCTCGTTGGGGAATCAAGGGCAGGGAGAAAAACAAAGAAGGGAAGAGAAAGCGCGTGCGTAATTTGTAAGATTTATTTAAAATATAAAAAAAGTGGACCTTATAAATCTTGCGTGCGAGTCGAGTTAATCTACTATAGTTCTCTAGGGATTCTCTTCATGCATGCGTGAATTGCCTCATATGTATGTGGCTGCGTGTGATACGTGTAATAAAAGCTACAACGGGATATATGTGTAATGAAAACTAATAAATCCCTGAAGTTTGATCTTTCGCGGGCGAACGCGATGTCTATATCGGAAACGAATAAAAATTCCGAGGTAAGGAACGATTAAAAAGTTCAAAAGGACTCTCGACCTCCCGTAGCGATGATAAAGAGTTCAATGCGGCTTGAGCCGAGGATTACACGAATACACATTCCGAACGTTCTGAGAAGATACGGAAAAGAGAGAGAGAGAGAGAATTAAGTCATTCGCGAGAAACCATTGATAAGGAACATTGTAAATCGTCCGCCAAGCGAATGCTTATTTTGCGTTATTGACATAAATTTGCATCGCAACGAATCGCGGCCTTGAGGATGTTGCGATACAGAGACGGTCGCTTGAACGTAATCGCATACTTTTTATTCACGCAAAAAAATGTTGCATATACACGCTCCGCCAATAATTCTGAAATTTCGAGGCGATCGCTCGAGAAGTCAGAGACTTCAAAAAAAATCGTTTAATTGATCGCCGATTAAAAAAAATCTTATGTAATAACGTCCCACTTTTTCGCAATAGAGGCAGCGCGGAGCTCGCGAGATTAATTAGCGCGGAGATAACATTGGAAGCGCTTTATTGTTATTTTGTTGTTGTTTTCGTACTCTTTGCGTGTTTAGCGTGTTCTTTTTTTAGCCCCTTCATAAAAGCCGATTACCCTGTTGTAACAAACTCTCCTCCGTAGTAAAACTCGCCCGGCGCATACGTCGACGTGGCGGAGAGAGGGTCCGGACTCTCGAGAGTTTTATTCTCCCGAAGAGCAATTCTCGATAGTAAAATTTCCGGCGTACATCGAGAGCGACACTTAATGAGCACCCAATTGAGAGTTTTATTCGTCGAGAGAGCGCTCCTCAATAATAAAGCTTCCTCCTCTCTTCCCTCCCCCCTCCCCTTTCTCTCTATCTATCTCTATCTTGAGAGCGCACTTCGCCTCTAACCCGTACAGACATCGCGAGACGTCGTATCCTTCTCCCGCTCTAAATTCATCGTCACCGAGCCGTGTCATGTGCACTCACCGTTCAGATCGGCTAATTCCGATCGGCGATTTTCTATGCGTTCAGTATTCACAACGATAATTACCGGTTCTCAACTCACGTTAATGCCGTGGACATTAAACCATTAAGTGGAATAATTGCTGAGTAGAAAAGCATGTCTTTACGTGCAATTACAGATGAATAACAGCTATCACGCCTGCCTCTGCGCAAAGCAAGCCTAATTGATTAGCTGTATTTTTTTTCTTCTTTGTTTTTCGCCGTGTAAGGAGACGCGATCAATTTTCTTCGTCCGATAGAGGTGCAAACCGAGGACGAGGATTTGCGTCTGCTCTCGCGGATAAATTATTGGCGATCGTCGTTTATCAACAAGGTAGAGGAAAACAAATGTTCGATGCATGAATTCATTCGCCGCGGTATCGGTTTATAGTTATCTCGCGTTTATAGTTATCTCGTCGTCAGTACGTATTTTATATCTATCCATTACAATGATAGAGAAAGATAAAGAGAACGAAAAAAGAAGAAAGAGAGAGAGAGAGAGAAATGGAACATATCGCGTTAAGGTAGTTGCATCATGCAACGAGTTTCATGAAAATTAGATGAAACTTGCATTACTACATATACACGTTGAAATATGATCTAATTGCTTGTGCAATTAAAACAGGATTCACCATTCGACAGATGAGATATTTACGAGTAAAGTTAAAGCTTTTTATACGTGTTTTTTGAGATGCTACTTTTAATTACCACTTTCTATACAGGTTATTCCAGATTTGCATGTTCAAACTGAAAAGATGAATTCAGTCAAAACAAGGAACTTTTCTATTTAGCACTTGGGACAAATCTCAAAAATAGCGCTTCTTTAAATCAGAATTTAATAAAAATTAGATGTTATTATTTTTGTCAAATTGTGTTAATAGAGTAAAAATTATTTAAACGAAAAGAATTGTTTTGAAACATTTATTTCAACGTGCTTTCTCTCTCTCTTGTTTTATAAAAATTGTTCCAAATAGTCACCCGGGACTTGAGACACGTAACAACATGATGCTTTGATCTACGAACATTTTGGAAAAGATCCGGCGAATGTCTTATGGTAAACTGGCTACTATTTTATCCCAAAAAGAAAAGTTTCTTATTTTAGCGTGCTGAATTTATTTCTTCAGTTTGGACAGATCTGATATATTTTAAATTACATGTGAGATTTCAATAAAAAAATATAACATTGAAGACCACTATATAGATATTGTGCGCAAATTTCAAAATTATGGACCATTTTATTTTGAAAATACAGCAATATAAAATTCATAATTCGTAGTAATATTTGAAAGAAATATGCTTAAATACTTACATATCTTTTTTCTATTATCTATGCATTTCCATTAAAGCAGTTGATGCTTAAATAAAGCACTAATAAGAAGAATAAAATTAATATTTTTGTATTTATAATATTGTGTATTTATAATATTTTTGTATAATATTGTGTATGTCAGAGTTGTATTTTAACTAGTTTATCGAAGTTAGAAGTTGAGTTAAAAAGTTAATAACTTTCAACTCTTAACTGAAAAAAAAATATTTATCTACCCAAACTTGGTGTTCATGTATATTTATCTCAATTTTGTTTTGTATTAATATTTATCGCTTAGATTTTGAAATAAATGCGTAGAAACGTAATTTTGGTCGATAAATAGTAAATTTTATTTTTGACTGGTCCCCTTGATGCGCCGTTGAAATTACGACACTTAACAACAGCTATCTGAACGTTTCACGCGTAACTTTCTATATTGGCTTGTGTCGCTTTACCGCGCGTTAGGGGAGCCGATCCGAAGTAAAAGTTATTCGGTTAATTGCACGGCCGAGCCCGCGCCGTGATTTATCGGCGCAAGCGCGCGAGATTATTATTTCTCGCGGGAACGGCAAAAACTTGACGCGCACCGCGCTTTAAATCCGCAAATTAACTCGAAGACACGCCGCGTAATTACGCGGGCGCCTTTATCGTGATTTATCGCGGCCGGAAAGTTAATCGTTGCGCCTTTTATTGTTCCTCCGGCCGACCGGCGGTGTTGATGGTATTGGTGGCGGTAGTGGAGGAGAGGAAGTTCGCGCTAACTGTCTCGTTAACGCCGCTTAATATCGTCCCTCTTCCTTATCGGCCATCGAAGAAATCGCCGCTGCAATTTCGGCGAATTCAATTGCTCGATGTTTCGCATAGATACCGGCGCAAATTCTCCCGTCGGATTCAACACGTTCTTTACCAACATTACGTAGAGAGGAACCTAAGACATAATAGGCTCGCAAGACTGAAAGAAGAATTTCGTAACAAGTTACGCCAAAGGTTCGGTCCACTTTATTCGGGAAAGTTTGGAATTCAAATTAGTCTTATTTTATGGTTTCTGGTACGCTTATTACATGCAAGTCTACCAAGGTGAACTGACGTACCGTTCCAGAGAAAATGGCCTATTTGCATCCCACTAGATGGCACTTGTTTTCACAAAATAAAAATGTTAATTTGCAATGCAATTTATTCCTTGATAGCTCGCGTTAGATCTTACTGATAGTTTCAAAATGTAATCAACTGATCCAATTTAATCGTGTCAACTGTCTGAAAATCCATTAGAATCCATTGGACATTTTTGAAATCCAACTCAGCCTTTTTCTAGGGACAACATTTAGAACTGTGACTCACTGAAGATGATTTTGTCATTGCAGATTGACATAGTTTCACTTTTTGATGAAAATAACTGGCGTAAGGTGTAATTCTAGTAAGGTGTAATTTTAAATGGTGCATTTTCTTTGGAACGGTACGTCAGTTCACTTTGGAATTTGCATATTCGTAATAATCAGCGCACCAAAAACTATAAAATAAAACCAATCTGGATTCAAAACTTTTTTTGAATAAAGCAGGCCATTAGCCTATAAGTACTTGGCTACACTTTTTGGCTGTTATTTAAGCAAATATCGCGGGTCAAATGTGCAGTAATAGTTAGGAAATAATATAGTATAAAGTAAATATGCAATTCTTAAAACCAAGATTTAGTTGTTATACCATTATTAGAGTTGCATTCCAAACCGTTCTTTTTGAAGAAAATTTTACTCAATACTTATAGTTCACGTTGCATATACTGCAGACTATCAAGTAAAATTTCCTCAAAAAGGATGTTTCGGAATGCAACCTAGGTTCCTAATCTTAATGGACCTCGGTCCAACTGTATCATTTAGGTCGTCAAGACCTTGGAAACTATAACCAAACCTTGGCAGCAGATAATGAGAATTTTAGTATCTATTACTAAAGTTTGTGTCCGAGATAAAAATTTTTTAAAATAATTTTTTATTTTATTCAAAATTCATCGTTCTCCATTTCAAACTATTTCAAGGTATCTGATATTTTACTTTTCTCTATTTCATTTCTTTTGATATTTTTTATTATTTGATATTTTTTCTCTATTTTAAGGTATTTGATATTTTATTTTTTACACATTGCCGATACATGTTTTCGCTTCGTATGTGAAAAATCTCATCAGTGGTTTTATTTGACCCCATAGTGGTCACCCATCTTTTTTCCTGCATACTCCGCACATTCAACGCTTTACCTCATGATTGAACAAGGACTGGCGTGTCTTACAAGCTTTGACGATATCTTTGTTAATACGTCCTTATAACTTTCAAGAAACATGATAATGCCATGTTTACTAGCAAATATTTAAAACAACAGCAGTTGATATGCGATGAATATTGATAACAGATATCAATATAGGTATAGTTGATAGTCACCAAATACTACGTTGTCTCAACAAGATAAATATTGGTAATTATTAAACATTTTATAAAACAGAATTGAATGATTTTATAACACTTATCAAATCTGATAGTAGCCATCAAATATTTGATAACAGATGTTATCAAATATTTAGTAACTATTATTAATATCTTTAGTCTATTTGATTGTGATTAAAAAACCTTCATGCATCAAACGTATTATGTATTTGATTCTTATTATCATATTTGATATTAATTACCAAATTTTTATATAAATTCTGTAACTAAACACATTGGATAATAACTATTTGTCTTTTTCAGCATTGCTTTTTAGCACTTTTATGAGAGTATCATGGATAACTTTTTTAAGAGACGTTGCTACATAATGAAATGTGTTGCAATTTGTACTATTACATGTCTCTTGCTAGGTGCTATTATCAATCGCCGTAATATTTTCAACCAAGAGATGCTAGATATTATTTTATGCATTTGCTGCGTTTTTCACAACTGTATTACAATTTGTTTGCAACATTTGCCTGAAACAATGATCAAATTTTACTTTTTATTACCGTATGTACATTAATATTATCAAACGATCTTTTTAATTAGTCTACAAATATTGACTATAATTTTTTAATTAGTCTACAAATATTGACAATAATTTTTTATGTTGTTATATATATTTATGTGTAATCTAATCTTGCACATGTATAATCTAATCTTGCACATTTTGTAACATAATGATTGATAACTATTGTATTTCTAAAAGGTTAAGTTGAATTATTTCTTTTTATATATATAGTATGTTTTTGAAAATATATATAGTATGTTTTAGAAAATATAGATAGTATGTTTTAGAAAATATATATAGTATGTTTTAGAAAATTGATACCAAAAATTACTATACCAAATATTGATTATCATTAATATTTTAAAAAGATATAGTTTTATCATTTCAGAAACGTTAATAAATAATTATCATTAATTAAACACAGAATAATGTTTATATATCGCATGTCTTAATAAGTCTCAAGAACTTTTGAAAATTGGTAATTGGAAAATAAACAAATTTTTTGAGATATTCCTTTTTGTCCTACGTGAAAAACATGAAATTAAGTGATGACTTCTGGCAAACAATAACTTTGCCTTATTTCACTATTATTTCGCGGTGAGATTTGTGTATCTTTTTCATAGTGGATATTGCAAAGAACATTTTAATGTAGTGTGACGTTGGCTCATTTATTTTTAATATGTTCAAAATTCATTTACTTTATAAACCTTACGGTCCCCCGTTATATTCCCCAGGTTCCTCTATATGTAACACACTGATCTCTAGCCAGAGAACAACGTCATATACACATATGGCATATTATTTAAAATTAATATTAAATTTAGCTATTTATATAGGAAGTGCAAATTTATATATATCTTATCATATATCACTCGGATGTGTTCATTTTCTATTAAGTATCTTTCTATTAAAAATCAAGCATGTAAGTTATAGTGAACGATTTTCAGATTAAACCGAATTGGATAGTTTTTTCAACAAATCGAGTCATCACGATATATTACCATATAATAAAATCCCAATTATCTTCCCTCGAATTGAATAATTACGAGGGATAACTACGTTTTCCGCTCTTATTTTATTTCTGCGACGCTACTTGGAGTGCGGAGCGCACGGCACGAATTAATCGCGAATAATTTTCCTCGGTGTCGGCCAACTAGGTAAAACGACAATTTGCTTTACAAATTGGCAACTTCCATCGTGAAGCCCCGTACATAAGGCCAGGCCACCGTCGCAACTCGCTCGCTGATTACGACCGTTTATTTTTTAACGCATTATTAAACGCGCACTTTTTTGCTACGTGCGCGCAAACAGCTCGCGTAAGCCTCGTCGGAAAATTTCAAAACGTTCCACGTCGTAAATGTTCCTCTTGCTATATCTCATTGCCTTGTTTTTTTTGTGTTCAAGGACCATTGTATCTTTGGAAGTCTATAAAAATAGACTAGAGATTTTTTCTGGAAAATCTTTGTAACGTATTGATTTGTAACTTGATATATTTATTATATAAGTAGGAATGTATATTAGAAATATAATGGGACGTTCGGCAATGTCGTACCTAAAACTTTAAAGACGTTTTTTCCCCGAAATCACGCTTCCTCAAACTCACCACGCAAAAGAACAATAAAATTGTAAAAGAAATTTTCAAAATTTGCCCTTGAGAAAAATTTACGAGATTGGGTTATTTTTATATTTTTGAATCTGTTAAACTTGAATATTTAGCTTAAAATTGTTCAAATCCCAGGGAACTTTGTGAAAATGCAGTTTTTTTTTTTTTTTTTTTTTTTAAGAAAAACCTCGTTTTTCAGCAAATTTTAATGAATGATTAACAAATGTGAACAAAAGAAGTCCTTTTATTGATTTTTTATTGATATATTTTTATGAGTGACAGATAACTCTTGATCACTTGACATACGAGGTGTGGCTATAAAATAACCGAATTGATTTTTTTTGTCGCTTACCTGAGGCCCCGGCAACAACTAGCAGGCTCGTATATTGATCTGTGTTCTTTTCTCGACCCCAACATCCAAATTGCAAGGTTGTACGACGTTCAGTACAACAGTAACCTTTGTTCGAAGCAGACCGTATACCTGAGCTCTGCCGGAATTATGTTGAGTATGAAATGAAAGCAATGCGTCAACATGAAGTTCCTTGTTAAACTTAGGAAATCCGCTACAGAAATGTATAATTTGTTAAAGGAAGTTTATGGTGATGAGTGTTTATTTCGTACTTAACTGTTGAGATTGAACATGATCCGCGCGTCCCGGACGTCCTCGCACATCGAAAACAGATGGTAACATTGAAAAAGTGAGTGAAATTGTTCAAAAAAATTGATTCCAGAGCACTCGAACAATTGCTGACTTAGTTAACATTGATAAAAAAACAAAACGACACTCGAATGAACATTTGTGCTGACATCCTTGCAAACATCGAACATAATACAACTTTTTTATAAAATGTTGTAACTTGCGATAAATCATGGTTTTTTCAGTACGACCCTGAAACTAAGCGCCAATTCATGCATTGAAAGAGTACCAGTTCACCGAGACAAAAGAAAGCACGGATGAGCAAGTCCAAATTCAAAGCAATGATGATAGTTTTTTTTTTATATTCGAGGGATTATTTACATTGTATGCGTGTGTGTATGTATGTATGTATGATTGAGTACCTAAAGGTCAGACTGTTAACCAGGAGTATTACAAACAGATTTTCGTAAACTTTCGTAAACGCATGAGAAAAAAAGACTTGAAATGTGGAAGAATGGATTCTTCACCAGGACAACGCCAGCATAAAAAGTTGTTGTCTATCCAGAAGTTTTTGGCGAAGCACAGGATTCTCATATTGGAACATCCACCCTACTCATCTGACCTAGCCCCGTGTAACTTTTCTGTGTTCCCAAAAATCAAGTCTGCGCTAAAAGGAACTAATTTGAGCCCGTTGATGCTGTGAAGAAAAAAGCTCATGAACGACTTCTTAGAAAAGGACCTGCACGTTGCTTCTAACAGTGAAAGATTTGTATGAAGTGGTGTAGGAATCGAGGAGGGGACTGCATTGAAAGGGATAACATATCCATTAAATAATTTTGTAAATAAACAGCATTAATCCAGTTATTTTATAACCACACTTCGTATACCTTTGCAGCTCTTACCAAATAAAATTTTACTTCTTTTTTCCTGTCACATAACCTCAAAAAAATTCAAAAGCTACTTTTTGCAATGAAAAAATGGTTTAAATTACACTACAAATAACGATATAAACATGCTATTAGTTAGTCGCTAGATATGTACAGATTTCCCTGAAATATTTCTGAATACAGCCTATTTTTTCGAGCGTCGAAGAGTAAAAAGGATTAATCCTCTCAAAACAATGCGCGGGAGCGTATTAGAACTTTGACTAAACTGGACACGTATCGGCACGAGAATAGGTAACTGAACTGTTATGTGGTTAACGCATATATGACAAAAGATTTTTAATGAATATTTAAAACAAGCGTCGGGCACTCGAATTGTATCATTGCAACATTATCCGTGGTAGGCAACCGGCCACGAATGTTGCACGTGCGAAAACGCACAATGCACGATAGTTCTAAACAGGTTAAGAAGGAGCATAAGGATTTTTGTTCGCATCAATGTGGGAACGCCTGTGGTTTATCTATCAAGGTTACTTCGTGTTTATGACGACGGCACTCGCGCACGCAGCAGTGGGCTCGAATCTGCAGGTGGCCTCGCCTGTTGCAACAACCCTTCGGTCTCTCGGCAACCCGACGGGCTGCTGCACATTCATCCCGCACATCCGCACGTTGCGTCACGCCGCAGACGATAAAAATGTAACCCGCATTTATAGCGCGCGCGAATGCTGTTACCGAATAGCGCAAGGTGTGGCCCTCGCGGTTGCGTCAATTTTCATGTAACACGATAAGGAGATGCTGTCAGAACAAATCGTCGACGACTACGACAACGATGACGACGATATGCGCGCGAGAATTCCTCGCTTCTTTCCGGGAAATACTTACGAGTTATATCCGGAATATCCCAGGAAAAAGAAGCTGGATGACCGACGAAGCGTCGGCCATTAATCGAATTTCAAATATTAACTGTGAGCAAACCAGATACCTGACAGCGATCGTTCCGTCTTCATTAACGTAGAATTATTCGAGCTTATTATAAATTAATGACAGAGGGAGAACGTTGCTCGAGGTAGATAACTTTCCTGCCTGGGAATACCTGCCACGCACCCTCCCGTGCCTCTGTTCTCATCGTCTCTCTCTCTCTCTCTCTCCTCTCTCTTTCCCTCCCTTCCTCCTTCCCTTCCTTTTCTTGTTTCCTCGCTGTCTCTCTACCTCTTTCTTCCTCTCATACTTTCTCGCCCTCCCTCCATCCCTTTCTCTCTCTCTCTCTCTCTCTCTCTTGTTCTCATTAATTCGCGCACACGCTACCGATTATCAGCACATCGCGAGCTCCCGTTCCGTCTATCTATCCATCAATCTACCTATCGATAGCCGATAGATGGATTCGCGCGATGACGTAGGTCAATCCGCTGCCGCGGCCTGGCCGTGTCGCCCTTTGTACCTTCGTGCTCGCGAGTTTCCATTTCGCAAAAAGCGAAATTTATCTCCGGGCGACTGTTTTACGAGACTGCCGCAAAATACGTATCACCATAGGCATAACCGCTCATTACCATAATCATCGCGCACGCGCAAGCAAGCGGGTAGCGCTTGTTTATGCAACCGGCGTCGGTGCGTGCTTGGTGAATTTATCGCCTCGTGGAACTTCTTTTGCCTTCGTCTACGTCGTGTCGCAGGCGTGCGCGCGCGCGCGCACGTGTGCCTCGTGTCACGATCGAAGGACACGTGACGAAGTCGAAGAAACGCGCGTGGACGTTTCTTTACGGCCCCCGGCGTCGTGCCTCGACGGTGTGATAATTATAGCGCGTGCATAGTACAGTAACTGCAGCAGCAGCAGCTCGAAGTCGGAATTCACGGGACGCTTCTTCGATTCGTCGTGGATAATTCAACGGCGATTCCGTCGCGACGCAAGTCGCGATTGTATAATTTGCACGGATCATTAATTGATCAATTCGGCTATTAATTTATCGACGTCGCTACTTAATTTATCGCGCGCCCGTTGTACGTCGTTACGCTCTCGTGCAAAATACGGTCTCCGAAGTAAGAGTCTGGATAGGCGTCTCTTTTCTTATCGATGGGTCTAGTTTTTTGTTTGAAAACGGTAGATCTGAGTAAAAAGAAGAAACTGTACACAGAAAAAAAGATTACGACGATTTGGTAATAATTATCCAGCTTGTGTTATAGGTACTAAATTTTAGTACCTATAACACAGGCTGGGCAATCATTACCAAATCGTCGTAATTTTTTTTTTTTTTTTCAGTATAGAGACTCTTCTGTAGAAAAAACTGTTACTTTTACATATGAGTTAAATATAGAAAAAATTAATATTTTAGAAATCAAAACATCTGTTTTTATCAGTATCAGAAAAAATATGGAGGAAGGTTTCTTTTAGAGCTTGACTCTCGATTCATGTCGAGTAGAGACATCTTTGATGAGTAAAACAAATACGGACGCCATTTTCGATCAAAAGTCCTACTTGTGTCAAGGCTCCTACTTAAGGGACTTCAGCGCGATATATTTTTTAGGGAATTGTGTCGCGTTGACGCCCGTCGTCGAGTCTTTTTACTTTGTGCGAGCGCGCAAGGGCGCATTTCTCCTGGAGCAAACGCACACACAATATCCGATGTAACGCGGAATGTTTTCCGATTTGCCACCGGTACGGTGCTGTGCAGTATGCAAACCGTCCTTGCGCCGTGCCACGTCGCGTCGCGCTGAAAAACATGCGATGCTACCTTTTGACGCCGGCGAAGCGCAAAACGCGACGTTATTGTTGTCGCGCGTGCGACTGACGGTACGAAGCGAGCTTGGAACATATAATCGCGAATCCGCTGATCGTACGTTACCCGTGAACACACACACACACACACACACACATATAGGATAAACTCGGATAAGACGGCCATACTTTTTTAAAATGCAAAAAAAATACATTTCTTATTGTTATTTCTTAGTAGCGTTTGGCAACATTACTTCACTGAAGCCTACAGTACATAATACCATCAGAGTTAAAAGGAAAGTACTTCAGTGAAATTATTTATTACAAAAATATCAAAACATGAACATTGGCCATCTTACCTAAATGTTTAAGACAAGATGGCCATAAGGAATAGATGACCCATACATATTTTATGTTCAAGAATCTGTATCTATTATTTTATAAAATAATGAATAAAACATGATTTGACATATTCATTTTAGTGTAGGACACTTAATACATATTATTTGTAAAAAAATATATATATATAAAATAGAGACCTTTATTACAAAACTTAAATTTTAAATCCAGTTTTTTATCAAAACATATTGCACATAAGATTTAATTACTCTAATATTGAAAGTAATTTTTGAAATATAACGACTTTTGTTTTATAAGTGTTAGAATGATAGTGGGCCATCCAAAATGTGAATGACAGACGGTTATAATAGTACTTATAACCAAATAGTGAAAATGAAAATAAAAATGCATGTTATATTACAATTTACATTCTACTTTATGTATCTAACGTTGATTGCGATAGCTTAACTGTAATTTATTCGACGTTACAGCAAGTTTTAGTGGATACATGAGAAATTTTACAGGTAGTCGAAAATAAAAATATAATATAATATTCATAATCTTGCTATTTCGAAAAATGTTCGCACATATACTACGATAAATATCGATGATCTTTGTGACTGATTACACAAATGCAATTATTAAAGAAATTACAGCCTATGGCCATCTTTCCAGTATGGTCATCATACCCGAGTTTACCCTACATATATATAATGACGAACGATTACACATTATTATTATATTCGCTAATGTCCTTTAATTAACAACTCAAAAATCTACATGGAGAGTATACTGCAGTAAAAATTGCAATACAATTTTAATATTCGAGTTTTAGTACTCCGAGTATAGATTGACACTATGATGAAAATTATAATGAGACATAGTAAAAGTGACCATAAACATAATAAAAGTGACCATAAACATAATAAAAATGACCATAAATGTAATAAAAATTATCATGTTTATCATGGTAATTTTTTACTATGTTTTATTATAATTTTCGTAATAATGTCAGTTCATTTCCAGACTACTAAAATTTTATTGTAATGTTTGCTACAATATTATCTTCGTCGTACGTGCACGGAAAGGAAAAGTTTCATTGCGGCAGCTAATCATAGCTTGCTGAAGCTGTATTTGCTGCTAACTAAAAATTTTGCTACTGTTGCTCTTATATCGATTTCATAGCAAGATATATTTATCTGTTATGATCATGTCGAATACAAATTGAAAGTTTGCTGTTCTAGTTAACAGATGTAGCTCACGCAACAGAAGTAGTTCTATGTTACGTCAACGACATATATATCTAGACTAAGCATTCATATACTTTTACTATAGTAGCGAGTGAAGTCATTAATATCACTGAGTCATTAATATATATTATGGCTGCATCCTAAAATACATCGCCAGCGATGAAAAACTATATTTCATCACGTAAAAAATAATGATTTAGTAATAGCAGCTAAATCTTATTAGCTATTCCAAACTTTGCGGTCACTGTTAAAAATTAGCGTAGAATAGTAGGAGGTAAAGTATATTTGCTGCGAAGTACGACTTTATTAGCTGAAATTATTAGCATAAATAGCTAAGATTAGTTAGCTGTGCTTTCTATCTAGTTATACCACATATGGACAATACGAAACACACTTATATCAAACGACAAAGTGGCTAGTATCTAAAGCGATTAACTCACAAACCAGAGGTTTCAGATTTGAGCCCATCAGTGTTTAAGTATTTTTTTAGATACGGTATAGTATTGAAGTGTAACATTCGTATCTTATTATCATCTTTATTTGATAACTAAAAAAATTACGCGGTTATTTACAAAATAGTAGAGGCCTTTTTTGTTCAGTTTGACCTAATGTACAAGCACACAACGTAAATTGTACTTACCTTGCACTGTGTATATCATGCAATCACATTCACTAATTTTCTATAATTAATAACTTAAAATTGTACGTGGTTGTTAGCAAAGTAGTAAAGGAATTTTTTATTCAGTTTGACCTAATCTACCCGTACATAAGAGTTTTATATGTAATCGTCAGATACCCTCTACATATATATACAGAGCGTTAAAAAGAAGTATCCTAAGTAAATAGTATTCATTATATTGAGTAAAAAGTGTCTGGGTCAAAAAATCAATTCTTTCAAAATTATAAATATTTTTCGATTAACGCAAATTATTTGTATGCTTTTATTGATGTCAATAAACGGTCAATAAACGAACGAGTATTTTACTATATTATTTTATTATTACATTGTTTACAGTAAGTGTTCTACGTATTCTCTTTTCATTTCTACACACACTTGGCATCTTCGAATTACAGAATTCCAAAATGTTTGGTTTTCTTCGAATTTAATTAGCTCGAATTCGTCGATCTAATTTTTGTACATTATTTATGCGTGAAAAATAAACTAAACTTTTTTTTTCATGTATCTCTATAGAAAGAAATCCAATAGATTTAAGTTAGGAGATCAAGGAGGTCATTCAACTGGTCCACGCCGTCCAATCCATTTTTCGGAAGGGAGACACAAGGAACAATTCTTGTAAACATCACAGTAATAATATGGTAAGATGCTCGTTCGTTTATTGACCGTGATCAATGGAAGCATGAAAACAACTTGCGTTGCCAAAATCGAAAAATGTTTATAATTCTAAAAGTGTTAACTTTTCTTCCCAAGCACTTTTTATTCGTTATAATGAGTATTATCTGTCCTGTAAGTTTGGAATACTTTTTTTAACATTCTGTATATATATATATATATATATATGTGTGTGTGTGTTTACGCGCGCGCGTGTATTTATATTTTCGTATAAATCTCGCGGATCTATAAATATTATAGAATGTTCGAGAAATCAAGGATTCGCCTCGTGATATTTTTTGTTTTTTAAAAAAATTGTTGTTTTCTTATAGCGCGCTATAATCTGTCGTCGATTAAATAAAAACGATTAAAGAATGGAATGAAGGAGAGGAAGGGAGATTGAGGAGAGACAGAGGGAACTAGATAGATATTTATGATTGTCGCACGATGTGCGGTAATCGCAGTAATGAAAACTTCACAATGGTTTTCATTATATTTATGGAGAAAATAAATTAATCATTAAATTTACATCATACAATGATGTAAATTTATTATTACGTTGATGCAACAACAGATTTACTAAAGTTTATTCCCAGGTTTCCATATTACATTTTACATCATTTTGACTAAATTTTAATAATTCTCTTTTCGTATTTCTACTTTCATATTTCTACTTTTCGTCTTTCATAATTTTGTGATAATATATTTATGCCATATGAACATCTCATAGGGGACTAAACATATCGACTGTTAAAGTTGTTGCTAAGTTTACTGTTTATTTCGGGAACGTGTTTGCAATAAATTATATCGATATGCGACGTACACGGAAAAAAAATTACATTGAATCAAGAGAATTGTTCAACAACGCGCCGTAGTCGAAATAAATTCCGATTCAACAATGGCAATGTTATGGAAACTAATACCCAAGTTATAAAAACGACATATGATGTATTAATTCCAATATATAATATTATTACTGAGAGTCAAGATTTTATTTTAACTATTGAGCTGTTGACCAGTTACATCGATACAGCAGCATTTTTTTCCGTGCAGAAGATACGCTCCGTTATCGCGAACATTTACAAATAGAAGAATCTTTCTTTTTCGCCTGTGACTTGCGATAGTGAGTCTTCTCTCTGTCAAGCGAGAGAGACATCTGGAGAGAATTCGACCCCGCGTTAGAAATGTGTGATTTATTAAATTGTGTATCGCGATACGATCTTTTTTAAATGTCGCCATGAATACGATATATCTCATTACAATTTTATATCGCAAATATGATTTTCGCGTGTGCTTTTATATCGCTAATGTAATTTTTAATTATAAGGGAACCGAGGACACAATGGGAACTGTAATATTTAAATAAATATTAAACATATAACAAATAAATAAATCAATTCTCTGTTTGTACTGCATAAAAATATTCTTTGAAATGTCTACTATAAGAAAACAAGTTTTACTGAATAGTTAAAAATAGAGACATAAAATGAAATTAAATGATGTTATCTTAAAAACAACACTTAACCTTATTACACTTTCCACGCGGCGCAAAATAGAAAACGAAACGTGTTTATTTCCGGATCATTAATTTTCGAATGTTTTTAAAAATAACTTATTAAAAAAAAACATGCAATATATAAAGATGTATTATGCACGTTTAACTAATTTAATTATTTATTGACATTTTTCTCATAAAACAATAAGACCATCTTTTTTGTCAGGTTTTTTTATTAAAATTTAAATGAAAATCAATATTAAGTGTAGCAATATTTTTATAATCTTCTAAAATATAAAAAGAAATATTTATAAATCATGTATAAAAAGAAATAATGCAACTTAACCTTTTAAGGTTAATTATTTCTTTTTATACATGATTTATAAATATTTCTTTTTATATTTTAGAAGATTATAAAAATATTGCTACACTTAATATTGATTGTCATTTAAATTTTAATAAAAAAAACCTGACAAAAAAGATGGTCTTATTGTTTTATGAGAAAAATGTCAATAAATAATTAAATTAATTAAACGTGCATAATACATCTTTATATATTGCATGTTTTTTTTAATAAGTTTTATTTTTTAATTTTGTTTTACTGGCATAATCCCATTACACTTCTATTATGTATAAGTTTGGATTAGGTAGCGTTAAATATCATGGATAATCGCGCGATATTCGCACAGACACTCAATTAAAATAACGAGTAATTTTGAAGTACAGATGCAATTTTGCAATAAAAGTCCAATTGCGTGTCGCATCACGACTAAAGCAAAGAAAATCGCAAAATCGCGCATCCCTACAAGCTGCGTTAATAATGAGTTCCCTGCCGTCGGCGGTGACCTTGGTTTTCTTATTTGGCGATACGGGAGTAAAGCGTCGTACGCGCACGCGGATGACCTTGCGAGCGCACGAACGGACGAGCGCGGACGAGTAAGCAGGCAGGCGAGCAAAATTGCCCGCCGCTAAACACGCAACGCCGATTTGCGAAATGTTTCAGAGTGTCGTTCGGATCGCGTTCGGCGTATCTGGTATCAAAGGCGCATTTCGCTCCACCGTGTCCTTTTACAATCGCCGTCGGCACTGTGTCGACAGAGAAAGAGATAGGTAGAGAGAGAAAGAGAGAAGGAGGAGAAAAGGGAGAGAGAGGGTGGTTGGATGAGAGAGAAGTGCAGTAAGTGAAGTGGGGCGAGAGGGGATTCTTTTGGTATCTCCGATCCCGTTGGAATGCAAACTCCGACCTCGTCGTTATCGTCGTCAGGTGCCGATTCTCACAAGTGTCTTTCGTCGTCGTTTCATTCCTTTCCCTCATTTATCCGTCCGCTTTCGCGACCGCGGATCTCGCGAGGAAAGGGGATTGGCGCGGG
>NW_022639527.1:340839-351734 GCF_010583005.1 Odontomachus brunneus | reverse complement strand
GGGGGGGGGGGGGGAGGAAGGGCGATGTAGTTTCGCTTGGTTTTCGGAAAAAAATACTTTACGCGCGCATTAAAATGTGAAATGTATGCGCATGCGTAATCATGCCGCAACGTTCGTCGACAGCGCGGGCGCCGCCGTGATTTTTGTCGTATTCCCCTTTCGCCAATTAATATTCGCAATTAATAACACGCAATTTAGCACTGGACGTTGGAGTCGCGCATGTATATTGAGCAATGGGAAAAAGCGACGCGCGATACGCCATTTTTGTGGACATGCGAGCCCGCCAGATGTCGTACAAACGGATTACATCATGCACGGGATGCAAGCCACTTTGGAATTATAGGATCGATCGATGTTGGCGAAAAGTTTTTTGTTCGCGGTTGAGCGATTCTTGTTTATCCCTTCGCCGATCTGTCGCCGATTGTATACTTTCAAAATGGTTCGAATGCTTTTTTTTGCGATGTACTTCGGAATGCAATCGATAGTATGGCGAGAGAGCTCGCCCAAATAAGCAACTTTACGTAAATCTGGCAGCAGCTTTAGTAGTCGATTTGTTTCTATCATGAGTGGTTTTTTAAATGAGTGGTTCATATAACATTTGTGTTTATTAGACAGAGTAACGAAATAGAGATACAAAAGGTATACGAAAAAAATAAGCAAAATTTCCTTATATCCTATGTTAAATGTAACATACAAATCAAAATAACTTTTAGTAGATTTGTTATATCAGTGTGATCAAGAGTATACTTATTGTATTTCTTCTATATATTATCGTGAAAAGTATATATTTTTATGTATTACCAACTAAAAATTACATTAAAACGATATATTTACTTCATAAATGTAATTAACCTTTTGAGATAATGGGACGCTAGTGTCCCATCTGTCTTTATTTCTAGTAATTTTAACTAATTTATCGGCGGACACAGTTGACTATATTATTATTGTACACTCTCTCACACATATAAACATAAGAAATTAAAAATAAGTCAAAAATAATTTTAACTGTTAAATTATCATAAGCAAATAAAAATAAAAAATTTATCTTTTCAGACAAAAATAATAATAAAAAAATAATAAAATTTTGGGGCTATTAGAAATCGAAACTATTAGGAATATTAATAGTTTATTCAGAACTCTTAACAATATTTTATACATTTTTTTATTTTATGTAAGCCCTATTATTTACAATAAACTATTGAAATAATTGTATAATTGTATAATTGTTTGCTATAAGTTTCTTGTTAAAAACGCGAATATCTCTTTTTCATGTCGAGAAAATGTTATTTTCGGACAATACTAAAAATGAGATTGCTAATTTTGAATATTTATGGTCATTATGTTAAAACTACCATTTCGAATTTTAACTTTTTAACCTCAAATTCGTAATCAGCATCTCCAAAATCTTCCATATACCAAATTTGAAGAAACCTTCAAAGAATATAATGTATGATTCAAAAGATTAAATGAGTGGTTTATCTGACACTAGTATTAAATAGAATGACGAAATGGAGATACAATAGCAATATGAAAAAATAATTAAAATTTACTCAAAACTATATTCTATATAAAATGTAATATAAAAATCGAATCGTAACTTTCAGTAGATTTGTTATTGCATCAGTTTAATAAAAAATTACATCAATTTAACCAAAAAACCGATTAATTCCATACCGTATATTTGCTTCATGAACGTAATGAAACAAATTGTAGAGTTTCCATCATCGATTGTTTCATCTCGTGATAATATTGGAAGTCTAATTTCTGGGAATTAATTAAAGCCAAATTCTCTCATTGGACCATCGACTGCGTTCCAAACTGCGTCGGGAAAAAAGTCTTTAAATCGTTTTGTCAAAGCAAGTGTACGCCCATCCGGTACATGATTCGTTGCGGACTATTCTATTTTTCTTTCGCATCTGTACACGATATACCCCGTGATTTTTATACGCTTTACAATATAATTCAACAAATATTCAAGTCACATAACAATCTATTTCGCGAAATCCCGTATGACAAACCATCACACTGTTACACGCACGTGAAACGAAAAAAAAGAACAACGGTCGCCAGGCGAGATAGACTAAATTGAATTGAATTTTTAACATCGCGTTTTTTTCGGAAACGCAACGTCGCGCGCGCAGAGACAGAGAAAAAAGATTTATCCCGCGCTTTTCACGCTTTTTTTTTACCAAGGATCGGAGGATATCCTCCGAATTCTATCGTGATTCTGCTATAGTCACGCGCGCAACGAGCCCCGAACTACGGATGTGTGATTTTGCGATATATCGCAAACACTGCAATTCTCTTTTCTTAAATCGCAATACGATACGGACCTTTATCGCAAAATCGCACCTGCAATTCCAAATTACGCTAGCAATCTAAAATTAATCTCATTATTTTAGCTAAGTATCTTTGCAAATATTGCGCGACAATCTATGCAAAAAAAGATTTAATTGACGAAATCAAAATTTGGTTAAAAATGGAATCAACCAAATATTTAATAATTACAACCAAAAAATTTAATTGCCGCTATTTTGCTTTACTTAGCGATTAAATAAATATATTACTGAGAAAAGGCAAAATAGCGGCAATTAAATTTTTTGGTTATAATTTCCAAACATTTGGTTGATTCCATTTTAACAAAATTTTGATTTCATTAACGAAATTCTTTTTTTAATGTAATATTTTATACTATTTAATCTAGATTTCTAAATTTAAAGTCATAATGGGATTATTTACATTTAAAAGCATAATAGGGGATTATTTACATTATTAATAATATTATAACAGCCTTAAAATGTTAATTTGCATTATTTCTTTTTATATATAATTTATATATATATATATATATATATATATATATATATATATATTTAATTTTTATATTTTTATATATATTATTTTATATTTTTTTTTATGTTTCAGAAAAATTATCGAAAATTGTAACACAGTTAATATTGATTGTCATTAATATTTTAGTAAAAAAAGTAATAAAAAGTGTTTTGTAAGAAAAATGTTAATAAATAATTAAACGTGAGATAACATTTTCAAATATTGCATATCTTAATAAGTCACTTTTAAAAACATTTGAAAATAAATGATTCAGAAATAAACAAATTTTGTAAAATATCTCCCATTTTGTCTCGCATAAAAAGTATAATAAGGCTAAGTGATGTTATAAAAAAATATTTATAAAAAAACTTTACATTATGCTTTCATTTTTAACTATTCTTTTCATAGTAAAACTTGTGTTTCTAGAGGACTTCAGAGAATATTTTAATGCAGCATGAAAAGAAAGTTGATTTACTTACTTTAATATGTTTAACATTTATTTAAACATTACAGCTTTATCACGACTCAGGTTATAATTAAAAATACTCACTTATGATTAAAAATCGCTTGATGATATGAAGTCGTGCGCGATCAAAATTCTCATTTGCAATACAAAATTGGGCGTGATTTAATCCTTTATAAATTTGTGGTCGGTATTTTAACTACGTAAGATTTAAATTGTCTATCGTTTTGCATTGAATTTTCAGTGATCCATTTTTTATCAAATAAATCATATTAAGTATTATCATACTAAGTATTATAAGGTTTCTTATGTTTCACATATTTGTCATGTATCTCGGAATATAATGTAAACTGACTTGTAACAGACATTGAAGTCACCGTCTTTAAAAAAAGTTTTGAGCCTATAAAGGATTAAAATCATATTTACGATACACAATTTGAGATGCGACATGTTGCGTTTATAGCGACTTATAAAAAGGGTCGCATCGCGATGTGCATTTTCATAAATCGCACACCATTACCGCGAACGCGACAAACCGGCGGACGGGCAACGCAACCTTTGTAAAACGCGAAAGTCTCCTCGAAGCGGGACGGTTATTTATAATATCGACTTGGCTAAAATTGTTTCGCCCTTCTGCGCGCGCTTAGGAAAGCGCAGCACGGAAAGCAGCAATAAGCTACGCGCTCTGTCTCTACGAATAGATGAATATAGTATCATGGAGAACGGATTTACCTATTAAATTGCCCGCAAACTGCGTTATTATATATGACGTTCGTCGCTGTATTGTGAGCGCGCGTTTGCTGACGTTAGCCGGCTCAGCGTGTCGATCGAATGTATCGATTGACTTATTCGTAGATCACTTATCCCGTGGCGCGAAGTTATTTCTGTCGGAAAAAGTCAAAGATGTCGGACAATCGATAAACCGCTACCGACCTCTCGTGGTCGGTTTCGGGATGAGGTCAGTGTCACTACGGCTGACAAATTAGACCGCGCTGTACGTGTGTGTATGTGTGTGTAAGTTATGCTGATACCACTGCTACAATATGTGTCGCGCCGATATTTAAGAGAGATTACTGTGACATCAAAGACAATCGATAACGAGAACTTTAATAATTCTTTCAATTGCGTTCATAAAGCAAATGTGTCGAATTGACTACTAGATTTACACCACAATAATGCAATACAATAATATAAACTCTTTGTTGTATCGCTGCAGCAAAAAAAACGTTTACTAAAAATTACTCTCAGGTTTTCATAGGAGAGCGGTGTCACTTGCAACGAGATGTCAGCTGAAAAAAAGTGTAGTGGCGAAATCTGTGAGGGAGGAATGCGTTATTACTTTTACTGTGTTTGAAAGCACAACCAATATGTCATTTACGTAGACATAAACCAAAAGGTACACGCTTGTCAGTACCAGCTTGTTTATAGAAGAGGCTAATTTGTGTTTTTCAGTCTCTGTCGAAAATCTCTTGACTCGTGTCATGAAATTAAAAGTCATGAAGAGAAAAGTATGTTCTGTTACAACTGACACCAGTCTTTCTTGTTACATTTGTACTTGATATTGTTTTTAACAAATTGTAATAATCTTTTTTTCATATTTCTTTCATATTTCCATCTCGCGAATTCCATTTACGGATTATCGTTATCGAGGAGAAGAGTTAAGTTTTACGAATTGACGAGATGACAAGATATATCTTAATTAATGATTCAACGAAAAATTTCAATAATTATTCTATCGCTGAGGCATTAAATTCCAAATTAACGATAATGTCATTATTGTTATTATTGATATTCGCTGAAATACCGAACAATATGTATTCGCAGACGCGTCATAGCCGAGGGAAAATTCGATTTAACTGACACGTAATTATACCCATGTCGAAAGACGCGACTAAGTAAGATTTAGAACGCAAACAGATCGATATATATGTGTGTGTATGTGCATGTAAGAATGTGTATATGCATGTATCAACGTTACAGCTTCTCCGTCGCCATATCATAAGCACAACCGGAGTAGAAATATTTCTCATCTTTCTTATTTCGAGGAACAGAGCGAGGAAGTTTATGAAAGCGCGCTTAATGTAAAAACTCGCTTACTCTACTACCGGGATACTTTGTTACATACATGTACAGTTTAATCATGAGAAAAAAAAGAAGAGGAAATATAAAACTCCCTATTCCACTCAATAAAGTCCCGTATCGTGCTCGCGTTGTTGGAGCACACTGAAGCGTAAGTGGATCCCGATTACAAATCAAACAGTCGATATACTTGCACGGGTGCAAGTGAACTATCGTATACTCGACCGACGCGAGATAAACGACGGATCTTCCGAGAGAAAGATAGAGAGAGCGTGTACACTGATAAGAGCCCGCGATAAGGTCCGGGACATTGCGAATGCCGACGGAGGAGCTTCGAATGACTTCGTTTCAGAAGATGGCGGCCAATGTCTCGTAGCTTTCTCACAGAACGACCGAATGTCTCGAAACTTTCGTATGGTCCGAACAAGTCGCCGGAGTCCCTCTGGTTGCGAGATAGAGGAACGCGAGAAAGAGAGAATGAGACACACACACACACACACACACACACGCACATGCATACAGCGATCGAGACAGAGAGTGAGTGAGTGAGTGAGGGTGAGTGAGAGAGCATCGAAGGGGCAAAGGGAAGGAGAAGAGGGGGAGGAGAGGGGCTTTCGGGTTCGTCGGCCGAGAAACGTAATTTCGCGTCGGCCGAAACCGCCGGCGTTCGGCAGATTACCGAGGGCTCGCGGTGTCGTTAGCCGTGCCGAGAGAGTGAGGTCAGCAGCGCCGCGCGCCACTCAATAAATCAGAGCGCGCGGGCCGCGTCGCGCGCTGCACCGCGCTGCATCGCATCGCATTGCATTGCCTTGCCTTGCATCGTGTCGTCTTGCATCGCCTCGTATCGCATCGCAACGCGCGTGGCGTGGCGTGGCGTGGTGTGGCGCGGTGTGGCGCGTTGGGAAGCGAGACGCTCGAATTCTGCCACGTGATCCGTCAACAGAGCCCGCCCGGCTGAAATACGCGCATCCGTCTCGAATGTGTGCGGCGGCGGCGGCGGGGGTTGAGAGCCGGTGTAGCGCGGAAGCGAAGGCGGGAATACGAGATACGCAGCAAAGGACGACGCGGTGGTGCGCTGGAAAACGTCGGGCCACATGTAAATTTCACTTGAAAAATGAACGCGTGTTCACGTCGTACACACGACGTTGCTGTCAACGGAACGTACCCCTCTCCCGTCCCCCAGATTTTTCTCGATTCGCGTGGACGTTTAATTATGTGGTGTCGCGCGCCCTCCCCCCCATATGTTCCGGCGCGATATTTCACGAACGAGCGAAAAACGCGTATGTCCCATCTTAGGTATGTGGAAGAACGTACCTAGCATTACATGACGTAGTATTAATAAGGTTGTATTATTGTATTAAGGGATCAGATAAATATGTAATGTTTTAAAAACAAAGCGTATTTTTGGGAATTAATTTTGCGGATTTGGATTAACTGAATATATATATATATATATATATATATATATATATATATGCTTTGAAACATTGCATATTAATTAACTATTAAATTATAAAACATTTTAATTAACTCTCTCTCTATTAAACTTTATATAACATTGTATATTAATTAAGTAACTATTAAATTTTATATATACTTTGTCTTTGTTATTTAGTAAAACCTATAAATAAATATGCAGCATGTAGCCGAACTCACAAAAAATATCGCTGTAATCGACGGGAAAGATAGCGTTCGTTCTAGTGACCTAAAATTAGAAATTAGAAAATCAAAATTTTTTAAATAACATGCTTGTAGTTTGGAAAATGAACCTAAAAAATTCAGAAAAATATTAAACTTAATATCTTTGTTAATAATGCTAAATAAAAATATGCGAAATTTGAATATTGAATTTTTAAACAGCTATTGTTTCTGCAATTTTCATTTCACATCTAAAATTGAATTTTTAAACAGTTACTGTTTCTGCAATTTTCATTCCACAATTAAAAATTTAAGTTTATCCTCCAACTACAAGTATATTATTAAAGAAACTTTTTGGTTTTTTAATCTTAACAGGTCACTAGAACGACCTTTTTCCATCGGTTGCAGCAATATTTTTTTATAGTCGTGAGTTCGACCATATGTCGCATATTTATTTATAGGTTTTTCTAAATAACAAAAATATTAATATAAAGTTTAATGGTTACTTAATTAATGGGTTACTTAATTATATGTTACTTAATTGCAGTATTTTAAAACTCGGTTGATCCATTTTCACAAAATTAATTCCTAAAAATACGTTTTTTTTCAAAGTGTTATATTGGTCTGCTCCCTTAATGAGGTTGTATTAATGAGGTAGTATTATGGAATTAATGAGGTTGTGTTATGAGATGAAATTCGTGAGAATTCATTGAAACTCGCACTATATATACATTGAAACATTATCTAAATGTTTCTGTAATTAGAAAAAGATTAACTATTTGAGAGTTGAGATATTGAAACTAAAATTGAGATTTTTTATACATTTTTTTGGGATTAACTATTACATATATATTTAATTCCTATCTTTTATATTTTCTAAACTTTATCTAGGATTATGGGATGAAGAACTATCATGATATTAGAGATTAATAATATTAAAGATTAATAGATTAATTATATGCAACTACAAATTATACATGTCGGAATTATTGACCATTTCATTTTGAAAATACGGTGAAAAGTTTACAATTTATAATGATACTCGAAATATACAGGGTGTCCCGAATCTCCATGATGACCCTTGATGAGAACATAGAACGGATTGAGGTGCGGATTGACGCAATAACAGAAATATTAACTAAAAAAGATTGGTGAATGATCACGCGCAATATGGTAAATGAGCTGCAGTGGCACCGTCTGCCGTTGTATACTTATACATTAAATCAAACTGAACAAAAAAGTTCTTTACCATTTTGTAAATTACTATATAGATTTTTAGATATTAATTAAAAAAAAATTATGCATTATGCTATACAATCATATATGTAACAATTTTCTTTAATATTTAAAAATCTATGTGATCATTTGCAAAATGGTAGAGGACTTTTTTGTTCAGTTTGACTTAATATATAAATATACAACGGCAGACGGCTCCACTGCAGCTCATCTACCATATCGCGCGTGATTATTCAATCTTTTTTAATTAATATCTAGACTATTATTGTGAATATCGCAAAACGGCACAGGACTTTCTTGCTCACCTCAATCCGTTCTACGTTCTCACCAAGGGTCATCATGGAAGTTCAGGACACCCTGTATATACACATATTTGTAAGATTTGAAGAGAGAAAAGATTGAGGGTAAGAGTTTGCTAGACTGGGACTCAAACCCGGAGTCTTCGTTATTTGGACAACTGTACTCTAAACTCTAGTGTCCTTAGAAAATAAAATTTGACCACTCTTTGGATCTTTTTTTACTGATTTAGTTCACACAGGCCCCTCAAAATTACGGAACTAATCACAGTGATTTATTTTAATGTTTTATCATTATATTGTAATGTTACAAAACAACTTACCTACGGATTTACTCTTTTGGGTATAATACTTAAAACTTTTATGTTTAATAAGTTGTGTTATTGATGATATACTAACCTTTGTTACAGCGTTTATTATAATAAAAATTTCCAACACCAAAGTTTATTATAATCAAAATGATGAAAAGAGCACATACTTTGTACTTAGAGCACATAAACTGTATAATAAGTACACATTCGATGACCGCCTTGTTCTCTAAATTTATCTCTGATAGGTTTTTTTCTTATAAGAATATCTGAAAACACTTGTGTATCAAACATCAATTATAATAATGTTTAAGATCTTCGAGAAAAGATAATTATAACTTGTGCAAATTTAGAATCAAATAGCATAATAGCTACTCTACGCACAGTAAGTTGTTAAAAAGAGTAAAATTTTGTGTTGCAGAAGAAGGCAAGCAATTTGAATATTTGCTTCCATAAGTTGGAGTTTTTTTTATTATTTACTGTTGTTGTTAATAAAATATGTTAATAATAATATGTTGTTAATAAAATATTTATTGTTGTTGTTAATAAAAATGACATTTGTAATAGTGCATTGAATTCGTCTTAAAGTCCTCTATAATATTATATAAAAAAGTGCATAGTGTCATTTAAAAAATTCAAGATAATCTTGATTTCTTTATGAAAAAGAAATATTTTTTTTTATCTTTTGTTATTGCAAGTCAGCCTGCACAAAGCAGTTTGAAAATTCACTTTGCAATTTTTTCTTTAAACTGTCGGAAATGTTTAAAAATTGTACAGAGCGTTACGTTGAATTTAAGACTAAAAAGTTAAAATTTGAAATGATGGGTATAGTTTCAATATTGGCGACCATAAGTTTTAAAAAATAGCAATCTCGCTTTTAGCATTATCTAGAAATAACTACGAAATTTTCTCGATATGAAAAAGAGTTATTTGCGTTATTGACAAGAAACTTGCAGCAAATATATTATCAATATTTCAATAGTTTATTGTAAAAAACAGGGCTTACAGAAAATTTTGGAAAACGTGTAAAATACTGTTAATTGTCTTCAATAAACTGTTAATGTTTCGATATGTCGATTCCTAATAATTAGCCCTAAAATAATTTCTATCAGAAAAATGCCTTTTTTAAACTTTTATTTGCTTATAATAATTTAACAATTAAACACTCAAATTATATTTTATTTATTACTAGTTTATTATGCTTACGTTTCTGTGAGAGAATAATAATATAATCGACTATATGTGTATTAATAACTTAGTTAAAGTGAAGAAGAGATAGGACGCTAACGTCTCATTAGATTCCAAGCCTTAAGCAGCAAGAAAGTTGATCAATCATAATCGATTATTCTTAGACCGTAAGGAGAATAATCAACTATGGTTGGTCAATTTTACTTACTTCTCAAGTTTCATTGCTTGTATCCTCCTATGTTACCGGCCTTACATGTATTCCTGCGTGATTTTCGGCAAAATCGTGCGAGGAAACGGTCGGTGGGTCGTTTCTTTTTTTCCTTTCGATATCCGCAGCGTCGACAAATCGAACCCGTCTGGTCTTGATGTCCGCTTCACATTCGAATTTCTCCTCCGCGTTTCTCTTGCCGTTCCTTTTGCCGCCACGATATTGAGAGCCGATTTTTCACAATAATAGCTTAAACTTAGATCCAAGTTCAAACTGTATTCTAACAGCGTGTTTAAACAAAGTCTAAACTGATAACTAAGTTTAAGAACCACCGTTGGGAAATCGTCCCCAGTCGCGAGATCACACCGTGTCCCGTTTTTTCCGACTGATTCGCTGATAAAATATCACGCGCGGAGAAGCGCCGCGCGTCACCGCTATATCCCGCGGATCCCATTTGTCGTCGCGTATTCGATACGAGAATCGCTATCGTCGCCGATTTTTTTCTCCATCGGCGATTCAATTTTCGACTCGCCAAATATACGCCAAATGACTGCCAGGGGATTTGCGCAATAATCTGAAACACGCGTGCGGTTTTTTGGCGATCGATCCTTTTTTTCTTTCTTTCTTTTTTTTTTTTTTTTTTTTTT
>NW_022639527.1:292232-340701 GCF_010583005.1 Odontomachus brunneus | reverse complement strand
TTTTTTTTTTTTTTTTTTTTTTTTTTTTTTTTTTTTTTTCGACGATAACATCGAAGTTCTCGCGTAAAGCGATTGTATTTTTGCGCGATATTGGACAACGGAATCGGTTACTCTTTGTTTCTCCGCGTTTTTGCGCTTTCTCGTCCCCTCTCATCCGCCAACCAACCTTCCAACTGTCCCTCTTTCCCCCTCGCTCCTTTGTATCCCTCGTTCTTCTTTTTGCGCTTTGCTCGGCTGTTACCCGGCTGTTAAATAATTCGAGAGCACATCTCGCTACGTTATTCGCAGTTCGTTAAAAAATAATAAACGCAACTGACCGAGAGCTCGCTAATTGCCGTTGCGGGGTAACAATTGGGTACATATGCGCGCTTGTTGCAACCTAATATCGCATAATTAAGTGCGCGCGCATACGCGCGCTTTGAATTATTTTACGGCGGCTAATTTATAAAAATTAGCAAGCCCACTCAAAGGCAATTTGTAATTGACTATTATCGACATGTAATTTTATTACGCCGCGAATTGCATGCGCGAGCGATGTATCGCGATCGCGGCGGTAACGGAATGAATGCACGAGCGCACGCGCGGGGCGCGTACATACGCGTAACGAGGTATAGCATATTTTAATAATAAATCAAAATGTACTCGACCGCGCCGGGTCGCTCGTCCCGCGCTTCTACATCGTTATCCTTTAAACCCCGGGTGGTATTAATAAAAACTACATTACATTTGCCTCCCTTCCAGTTAATTATACAAAAGCTCTTACTAATGCTGCTAAATAAATGAGATTCAACGGGGCTGGTAACCGACAGCAAATACGCGAGATTTGTCGGTAATTATCAGCAATTAATTATCAACGGAATGATATCGCGATTTACACGAGGCGAATATATAAACGCAATGTTTCATAAACATTTCCATTCATTTGATGAAAATACGCGTCGAGTTTGCCGAGCTCCAGAACATGTTTTCATGCAACGAGAACCCGTGTAGAAATTTATCCCATAGTTCTGATCAGGTTAACCTCAATTGGTTATCAGGTCGGAATAAGATAATACTATCGAGTTCTATTATATAACGCAGCATAGATATTAGAATACTTTATTAAGGATTTCTAGTGAGGTCCTTATTAAATTACCTTATTGAATCGTTATCACGTTTTATTTCAACTAAAGAAAGGATTAGAATTATATATCATGAAATAAAAATAATTCTGTAGAAATGTGTTTATTTATAATTTGTTAATTTTTAATACAATATTGATATTATAGAATATAATATTGTCGCACATTATAATGCATTGCAAACTTAAGAACAACTTCTTCTATTAGCAGTTTCTTAATAACT
This sequence comes from Odontomachus brunneus, assembly GCF_010583005.1. Classification (NCBI taxonomy): domain Eukaryota; kingdom Metazoa; phylum Arthropoda; class Insecta; order Hymenoptera; family Formicidae; genus Odontomachus; species Odontomachus brunneus. The sequence goes on along the minus strand of NW_022639527.1, from coordinate 339,357 downwards.
TCATGTATTTCATTATAAGAAAATAAATTTAATAATAATAAATGACGATTTGTCTAAATCATATATGAAATATATATCTAAATCTTATATGAATTAATTACATAAATTTTTGATTACTTGAAATTAAGAAATATAGAAAAAATTTTTTTGAAAATACTTATATGAAAATAAAATTTATTTTGTAAATCTATTATAAACATAAGTATATATAAGTATACATAAGAGTATAATTATTACATATAATATACATATAAAGTTAACTACAAATAGTCCTCATTAAAGGTATGCTGAAGTCGATGACGAACTCTCTCAAACAATATCGATAACGCAGAGACGTCACTAAACAATCACGCTATTCTTTTCATATTTCTTGTATATACAGAACTCACATAAAGTGTTGCTTTGTTTTATCATATTCAGAAAACCTAACTACGCATGTGTGGAAATCTTTCTGCAAACTTCTCGAATATTTTTAAGTTTCTGAATTCAGAAGGTACAGCAATGTTCCTCAAAATTGTTCTGTTTGGAATATCCACACTTTTGGTATGTACAAACTACGGAACTTTTGAATTAGGCAAATATTGCACTAGCTGACAGCTCGAGATTTTACATTTCAATTTTTTTTTTGTTTTCGCTACATGTTGAGCAATACTCTTATTTATTTTTACACGTACTTTCATTGCGTAAAACATTTGTAATTCTATACAACCAATACGACATAAACTTTGCAAAAAATTGTCAGTATTCAGACGGTAAAGTTTTCAGCTTCAGCATCCTCTTAAAACCTGATAATGCAATAGGTAGAGCGAGTAAGAATCCCGACAAAGATCAGATCAATCTAACCTTATTAAATAATACACTAAATTGGTATATTAAAGCCATAATATAAACTTAATCATTATAACTTTATAAAAATCTTCTATATTCAATTGTCATCAGGACATTATAAAGTATACCATATTCAAGATTACATTTATTTAAGTAGGTTCTTGTACGATATCAGGTGTACTTGATCAAAATTTTTAGTTGGAAAATAATGCACATGCGACGCAACGAGAGAGAGCAAGAAGGAGATGTTTGTTTTCTTTTTCAACACGTGCGCGCGCTTTCTGAAAACGATGAAAAGAAAAGCTTTAATCGCGCGGTTATACTAAGATCGATATCGGGACAGAGCAGAGGAGCGAAGCGAGGCAGGAACCGCGTCGGTGTCCGGCGACAAAGAAGTGGCCTGCACCTGCATGAAAAGTGACCCACTTCTCGCGATAATTCCTCCGTTACGGAAGAAAGTCCGCGCCTTTACTTTCGCATCTTTTCCTCCTCGTTGTCGTCGTCATCATCGTCGCGGTTGCTTTCGCAAAAAAAAGGAAGCACAGCAGCTCGTTTGACAAGAACGAGCTTCGAGAGTGTGTGAGTAGTGTGCACCAGACACTACTATGTCGATATCGCGCGAAAATATCGTCGTTTATACAGGGTGTTCGGTAACTCGCAGATGAGTCGCGGTATACAGGTAGATTTGGTCAAACTGAACAAAAAATTCTTTTACTATTTTGCGAACAACATGTAAAATTCGAAGTTATTAACCCTTAGTGGCTTATGTGAAAAACGGCACCACATATGGCCCTATATGAGTCTTTTGATTCTGACCCTTTTATCATATCTTTAAAGTGATTCGAAAAATCTGTAAAAATTCACAGATATACTTTCAAGTTTCTAGAACAAATACCTTATTATGCAAAAAATTAAAATGTAGTATATCCGTAATCCTTTAACGTGCTGAGAAATTTTTATGAATAGAAGCCGTCCGGACTCGAAATACACATGTAAGGCCACTAAGAATTAATTAAAGAAAATTCGTGAATGATTATGCGTCCTACAGTACATGTGATGGCAATGTCTGCCACTATATGCTTGCATATTAGTTCAAACTGAACACAGAAAAGTCCTAAGTGACATAGTTATTAATTAAAGAAGATTGGTGCACAATAATGCACCAATCTTAACTAATTAATAACTAAATATCTACGTCGTCATTTAAAAAAATGAAAACTTTTTTGTTCAATTTGACCTAATAGACGCATAGAATAAACTCAGATAAGATGGCGTTTTTTAAAATGCAAAAAAATACATTTCTTATTGTTATTTCTTAATAGCAATTTCTTAATAACAATTTCTTAATAGCAATTTCTTTGGCACATTACTTCACTGAAGCCTACAGTACATAATACCATCAAAGTTAAAAGGAAAATATTTTAGCGAAATTATTTATTACAAAAATATCAAAACATGAGCATTGGCCATCTTACCTAAATGTTTAAGACAAGATGGCCATAAGGAATAGATGACCCATACATATTTTACGTTCAAGATTCTGCACCTATTACTTTATAAAATAATGAAAAAAACATAATTTGACATATTCATTTTATAGGATATTTAATACTTATTATTTGTGAAAAATATAATATATTTATATTATATGGCCATCTTTCCGGTATGGCCATAATACTCGAGTTTATCTTACAGTAAACGTCGCCATTACAACTCATCTACCTATGGCACATGATCATTTAAGGAATCTCCTTTGATTAATAGCTCAAAATTTTACATGGTTGTTCGTAAAATAGTAGAGCTATTTTTATTCCGCTTGACCTAATCTATTTGTACACCGCGACTTCTTCATGAGTGTTACCGGACACCCTGTATATTATATCAAATATTAAAAAAAAATACAACATACTAATGTGTCAAAATTTTGTGTAACAGTTAACAGCAATAATTAGGAAAGTAAATATGTTTTAATATCATAAGTGTGTTCATTAACATAAATGTTTGACTTTTAAATGAACAGCAATTAAGTAAACCAAAAAAAACGGAAACTAGAAGAAACTACAACATATTAAATGAATTAATTGGTAGGCGGGATTTATGAGAATGTTACATTTCAAATTTGTCGGTTGGGTGTATCAAGGTCGTTTGTCACCAAACGCGCCAATATAACGAGCTCAAGAAATACATAAACCATTCTGAATGTGCGACAGCGATATTCGAACTCGTCCACGAAAAATTGTATAACATGTATTTCTTGTAATGTGCCGAGATCAGGTAATATATTACTGCTAATTAGTGAATAGTATCGAGTTAATTATTTATCCAACAAAATCATACAATATTGATCTGTCAAAATTTCACATAATAACAATTAGAAAAATAAATATGCTTTAATATCATAAATGTGTTTATTGCATAAATGCTTGATTTTCAAATAAGCAACAACTACAAACTAGAAAAACTAGAAACTACAACATACTGACATGTAAAAATTCTGTGTAACAATTATGAAGAAGAATTAGAAAAGTAAATTAGTTTTAATATTAGAAGTATTTAATAACGCAAATTTGACTTTTGAAGAAACCAATAGGCTAGATATCGTCTCGGAAATTTCTACTCGTTTAACATAAATAAAATATAAATTGCATTTAGCAACATTTTCCTTATCTGACTTACTATTTAATAACATTTTCCTTATCTAATTTACTATAATATTTCTACTATAGCATACACTCACATTATATTATCGAACAAAAGAAAGCACGATTATAAATATTATTTTACATCTTGTTGCATCTGGTATAACGACCGCTAAACAATTCTTGTAGTAGTATTTATAGTCAGATCTTATATTTAGGATCGTTTTAAGTTTTTTCTCAGGTGATATTTACGAGCTATTTTATTGGCTACGGGACATCTGAAAATAAACTTAAGACAATGTTAAATATAAAATTTGACTTTGAATATTATCCTTGAATCTCTGGCTGATACATGTTTTTAGATCTGAACAAGACCTAACAATATAAATAATGTACTCAATGATCCGAAAGCTCAAAGGGAGACGTTTTGTGGATTAAAATTTATTCTACAGCTGTTTGTTTTGACAACGATATCAACTATGGGTTATACAATGGATGCGTTCAATGCGTTAAAATTTTTAACGTAAAAGATATTTGTGAACATATGAGTAGTTAAAAAATATACAATGTGGCTCATTTTAATTTATCTACTGAAATATCTCAAGACTCGTAACCTTTAAGAGGAAACTTTTTAAACAAAAATTGTAGGATTTCGAGGGAAAAGAAAGATAGTAATATTCATTTGATTCTGAAAAATTCTATCAAAATCAATTTAAAATTTTTTTAATATAGTCAGGATTTTCTTAATATAAATTGATTGTTCTTATCATTCTGCGTATAAAAATATTGGGATAAAATCATCGAAAAGTAAATATTTTTTCAGATATTTTATATTTTATCATGATACTTTTTTCAATATATAATATGAAATATTTTATAAACTACACACTTTTTAACCATCTCACTTCAATACTTTTGTTTGCAGAATGACGATTAGTGATACTTGCACACTGACATCAATAAATCTGTTAAATGCATAGAATTGTGTTCAAAGTTTCTGTATGTTTTTTTTATAACAATTGATTTTATTCGTCATTATATGCACAAAAAATACTATAATAAGGTTGTCGAAAAATGAATACTTCAAGAGATATTTCATATTTACTGAGGAAACTCAGTACTTATATGTACTGAGGGAAGTATCGGGATAAAATGTAAAATATCTTGGAAAGTTTTCGATGATTTTATCCCAGTCCTTTAAATCTAATCTATAATGTGCACTTTGCTTCCTATTTCTTGTTTTTCTATCTTTTTCTGACTTAAGGCTTAAGATATGAGTCAAAAAGAAATAAAGAGGAAGAAACAGGAAACAAAGAACACATTGCAGATTAAGTAATCTTTATACACAGATATATACAAAATGAGGGAAGAGAAATCTAATAAACAATGTGCTATTTACTTTCTGTTTCTTATTCTCTATCTTTTTCTGACTTAAGGCTTAAGATATGAGTCAGAAAGAAATAAAAAGGAAGAAACAGGAAACAAAAAGTACATTGCAGATTAAGTAATCTTTATACACAGATATACACAATATATATAAAATATAGGATATATAAAATGAGGGAAGAGTTTACATCAAAAAGACTATACGATATAACTTAAAAAATTGACCTTGACAAAGGTTTTCAGGGTCACTCCAAGATCAAATGAATATTACTATCCCTTGAAATCCTACAATTTTTGTCTAAAAAATTTTCTTCTAGAAAACTTACAAATTTTGAAATATTTTATTGAATTAATTAGAATGAACCACCTCGAATAGTCGACACGCTATCTATTTACGCTAATATTTTATTCGATGTTTTCATATCGAATATAGAAAAAAAAAAAACATTAAATAGTCGACGATATAGAATAACTATAGCCATCCCTATGTCACATCGGCTCCACGTGATTCTGACGAATTTCTCGAATGCGTCGTCGGTGGTTCGAGAGATACGCATTCCCTCTTTTACGCCCTATGCCGTTCGTAAGAATCGAAACGGTCCTTTTCGGCGATAAATCCGTATCTTTCCGTCCGTCCGCCGAATATCCCAGGGATCGTAAAGCATATGAAAAAAGGGCTCAAGTACATATTTTGTGAGTTTTATGGGAAAAACGAAAAAAGAGGGAGAAAGGAATCTATCCGAGCGCGACTTCGATTTGGAGAAACAGGCTCCAGTGTATGCTGCCGGGGGCCAGCGAACGATCAGACGCGTAATCAGCATAATCGCATTTCATCTGCATAATCAGCCGTTTCTAATCTGAAACTTTCCGAGGGAGGGGATCGCGGATCGAAGGATCTACGAGTTTTCTCGGGGAAAAGTGACCGGTGCGCGCGATTAGTCGGCAACACGGAAGCGATCTAGTCGCAACATTATCCGCGATAAATATTAGAGACACGTCACGCGGAGCAACGCGCACGGCTGAGATAATGGCTCCGGGTACTTATCTTCAAATCGTCCCGATTATAACGCGCGGCCGGGACCGTCGTCGTCGTCGTCGTCGTCGTCGCGCCGCGTGAAATTATCGCGGAGAGAAGGTATGCACCCGACCGGTCGAATTATCGGTCGTCCGCGGTGAGTAAATGTAAATCGGCGAGAGATTTCACGCGGCTCTCCCGCAAAATAACATCCGGGATTTTATCGCCGCATTTACACCACGCTAAATCTTTTTACTGCCACCGGTTTGTTGGTTCCCTATTTTTTCTGCTGTCCCCTTCTAACTTTTTTTGTTCGTCTCTCTCTCTTTCTCTCTGCTCGCTTTTCTCTCTCTTATCTTCGTAGAAATAAGGGCTTTATTGCCGAGTGATCTGTCCGGACCAGTAGCGTAACTAGATGGATCTCTTGGATTCTCGTGGTTTTTAGAGTTTTTGGTTTTTAGAGAATCGAAGAAACGTATCTGGAAGTCAGTGTCTCCCAGGAAAACAAGCGAAAATTTTAAATAATACACGAAGAAAAAGGATTGCTTAAATTAATATGACAATGACACAACTAAGTACATTTGGTTTGAAGACAACAGAAATTTTGACTCTCAGAAGCCAGGTGTGGCTCATGAAAATCAAAAATTTTATTTATTATTTTAGTTTGCTCTCTTTTTGTGAACCAAATTCACTAAAACCAGAAATGCTGCCTCTTGTTTGATTTATATGGACCAAATTTGGTTTTCAAGAGAGAATTCTAGGAATTCTATTTCCTTGAACCAAGACGCGCTTAGACAAGCTGCGTTATTGTCTAGTTAATTCAATCAATCTTCATTCTCCGTGGAACAATAATAATACCTTATTGGACATCTAGTTTACAATTAGTAAACAATGCATGAGTATCCATGGTACAACTCGGATATTAATTTACACATTAATTGACTTATCCTTTATTAATTTAACTATGTAGACATCACTATTGATTCAAACTACTAATTAAACTATTCTCAAAAGAGAACGTTTTCGCGCGGAAGTCGAGAAGGAGCAACAGAGGACGCTCCAGTTTACGCAACTAATTAACAATATATCCTACGATTATGTCCTGTCGTGTGCGCTCTCTCGTAGTTGCCGTCATCATTCTCCGACAGACAACGCGTCGATATTTTATTTTTGCAGAAACGAGCGTTGCATCTCGCCAACCACCGACTAGAAATAGGCAATGTTTGTCGATTAATCGAAATAACTGATAGTTTTTTTTCAATCATTCGATGTTTTCAGTCGGTTATTTTTTCATTCGCTTAATCGATGCTCGACTTTTTTCTTTCAATGTCGGCAAATTAATTTTGCTATTTACGTTTTTTATGAATTATTTACGTATTTATAGTCTGATTTTAAATTTAATATCGCCTTTATTTTATCTTCTAATCGTCTTATCTGCTTCGCAGCCAATAAAACAATCCGTATTTTAGCACGGACTTAAAATGATCTTAAATATAAGGTCTGACTATGAGTACGAACAGGCTTATTCTGTAACTTTTAACGGCAGTTGTCATTAGATTATCGTTATCATTAGACAGTTATCGTTATCATTAGGCTTATGTGGCGCAGGTATGATATATGGTAGAAGAGATGTACAACGACATGTCACGCTAGTAATACATTGTCATTAGGAAGTTACAGAATAGACCTATAGTGGACTTATTCTGTAACTTCTAACGACAGTGTCGTTATCGTTACATTGTCGTTGCGCAAGTATAATGCAGAGTATTTTTAAATAAGTGCGAGAAAAAACTTTAGAAAACAATTCTTTGTCGAAAATTAAGAAGAGTTTTTTATATAAATATATTCTTTTATATCTTTTCCTGAGGATTTATATTCCTCCAAAGGAGGAAAGAAGTGAAAATTAAGTTTTTATTTTTTTCTTAAATGTTGGGAAAATTAAAAAAATGAAATTTTAATGCAAAGCAAATTGCCAATTTGACAACCGCTTACTAGACACTTTTAAACTCATTAAAAATATAATTTAATGTGGATTATCGTATGCACGATAATATATTTTATTTTTTATTTGAAAACTAGTAGTTTTACGAAAAATTAAAAGAAATTAAAAAGCTTATAAAAGAATCAAGCTTTCTAACATGTTTAGACAATCATACATTCTGGTCCGTTTTAAAAAGTTTTAATAAAAAAATTAATAGAAGAATTGCTAGTTCCATCCCCTTTTGACGATACGAGATTAAGAAAATATTAATAAGCAGCCTTTTTACTAATAAGGAACTAAATATCATTTTTTTTTATTTTTCTAACATTTAGGAAAAAATAAAAACCTAATTTTTATCTCTCTCTTGGGAGTCATATAACTCGGGGGAGAAGGGGATATAAGAGTACATATAAAAAATTATTATTAGAGTATATATAAAAAAGAGTTTATATAAAAAATTTCTCTTAATTTTCGACAAAGAATTATCTCCTAATATTTCTCCTAAAGTTTTTCGTTTTTTATTTAGAAATACTTTGTATACAGAAAAAATGTGCAACGAGGCAAAATTTCTAGAAAAAGATATTTTAAGATTTAAAAATTTACTTTTTCTTAGCAAAATAAAACGTGTTTAATCGAAAATCCAATTTTTGTTTTAGTAAATAATACTGTACAACATTTTTAAGCTTTCTTCATGTTAAATGATATGCGAAATGTTCACATTCTGATAGATTTTTTTTCCATTGATTACAAATCTGAAATCGAGAATGTTTCAGCACATCAAGTTTATGAGACTGGGTTAAATAGTCAACTCGTTTTTGGCCATTTTTGAAATTGTATACAAAAAAATGAGACATCATAGAAATTCGGGAAATAGCTTAAACCAAAGCTTGCACTTTAAACTACAACCTTAAAGTGAAAATAAATATGTAACATGAAATAATTTTTTCTGTAACGCAGATTTTTTCGAATTTCTATGACGTTTTATTTTTTCTTTAAATAACTTCAAAATTAACTAAAAACGAGTTATTTTAACTGTTTAACCTAGTTGTTCTTATCAACCTGACGTGCTAGGACATTTTTTATTTTAGATTTCTAATAAACGGAAAGAAAAACCTATTAGAATCATCTTTTGCGTGTTACTTAATAAAATCCTTGTATAATGTAATCGATACCTATACAATTTTCTTTTTTTTATTCGGAACATGGATTTGTTTTCAAACATTGTCCATCCTCTACTGCACGGAAAAAAAAGATTTGCTAATATATGGATAACTAAAATTATTAACTGCAGGAGCAAATTTTCTTGCTTTATAAGATTTGCTAATATATATATTAGCAAATCTTTTAGCTATCACAACTAAATAACTTTGCTATGAAAGCAAGAAAATTTGCTCCTGCAGTTAATAATTTTAATTGTCTATATATTAGCAAATCTTTTTTTTCCGTGTGTGCACGAATCACAGCGCCAAATCCGATACGCCGCTGACGCGCGCGGCGGGTCGACCTTAATAGAGAGGGATCGTAAATTCACCGGCTGAGTAACGACGCGCGACTTTTTCGGCTGAAGCAACGCCGGGAGGTTAAAACTCGTCGCGCCGCTCGTAATCGTGCATTCCTCTCGCTGTTTGTCCCGTCGTGCCATGCGTCACGAAAACGCATCGTTCCGTTCGTGATAAGAACTTTTCCTGTCGTCGCGACGACGACGATGACGACGACGCCGCCGACGACCACGACGACCACGACGACGTTCCTGTATTCTCTTCCTCATCCTCCCGCCCCTCTCGACGTATCTTGACAATATTTTTAAACAAGCATTCGTGTTTCGCTCCAGTTAGACCAAACAACACCCTGGTTCCCTTTCGTTTATTATTCCGCGAACGTGTGCGCCCACGCCGGATAAATACCGCCGCGTAACATCTCGGCGTCCTGCTCTCCCGAACTTCGCGAACGACTGTGTATACAGGGTGTCCCAGAACAACCTCCGAAGCTCTTATGAAGGCACAGTACGGATTGAAGTGAACATAAAAGCTGATATCTCTGTGCTTACAAGGTGTCCCACTTTTAAAGATGTACCCTGATAATTCTTCAGTCAAGGATATTCAGTAAAAATGTTTCAGACAAAAGTTATATGGTTGGATGGAGGACATAAGAAGGTACCATTGGTTTAACCTTGCGTGGTACCGCCAACGTCAGGTCGAGGTCAACTTTGCTTTTTTAAATAGAAACATATTTTTTATTACAGAATTTTATTCTACGTAAAGAAACAAACAACTTTTGTTTGAAAACATTTTTATACGATTTCTATTTTCTAAGAATATTTACTATTTTCTAAGAATATTTACGGAAATACTTATAAAATTATTGATTTCAATAATTTTTTACTCGAATTCTATTAACTTTATCGAAAAATAGCAAAAGATAAAAATTATTTTTTTCTCATAGAGCTCTGAAAATTTTTTCAGAATTTTTTAATTAACTTTTTAGTACTGCATTTTCTTGCATTTTCCTAAAGAATTTGTGAATGATCATACAAGATATAGTAGATGAGCTGTAACGACGTTTACTATCATGTACTTGTAGATCAAAGTGAACAAAAAAGTCCTCTACCATTTTTCTTATAACTTTCTTACTTTTTAATTATTAATAAGAGAAGATTGACGGATGGTCATCCACGATAATATATTAATGTTCTTTAATTAATAATTAAAAATCTATAAAGTTATTAGAAAAAACGTAGAGGACATTTTGTCAAATTGATTGACCTAATGTATATGATGACAGATGTCACCACTACAATTCATCTACTATATCTCGCATGATCATTCAGAAATTTTCTTTAATTAATATTTCGATAATTATTGCGAATATCGCAAAACGGTATAGGACTTTTATATTTTACTATGCTTCCACAAGAACTTCGAAGGTTATTCTGGTACATCCTACATATACTTGGTTCCAATACGGTTTTTTCGATGCAGTTTGGAACGCAACCGATTGTCCAATAAGAATGGGATTTGACTTTGGTTAATTCCAAAAGGTTAAGTTCTTTTATTGGGCCATGTACTACGTTATAAATCGCATCAAGAAAAAAATACTCAAATCGTCAAATCGTCCGGGTATACGCTTGTTTGCGAAACGTTCTGGACATATTTTAATCAATGAAGTTGGCAGCGTATTATCAAATAATCGCAATTAAGCAACTGCTTAGAGTGAAACTACACAATACGTCCCAATTGACTAAAGGTTCCATTCTTTTCTCGAAAACTACATTGAGAAAAAAATATTTAAAAATTAACAAATGTTTATTAGATGCGTACCATTAATATATTTACTTAAATCAAAATTCTCTTCATTTAAACCTCAAGTATTGTTTATTTAAACCAAGTAAGCAATATTCGGTTTAAATGAAAATAATATTAACTTAGTTAAATATGTTAATGATATCCATCTAATAAATACTTGTTAATTTTTAAATATTTTTTTCTCAGTATGAACGTGGGAGCGACGCAAAAGTAGCATCTCCAGATCTCTTGGTGAATCAGAATACAGAGCGGCCTTCGATGTCGCAGATCGCTATTAAATATATCGAAAAAAAAGTTTTAAAATTGCAGGGTATACTTAGGTGAGTTATCTAGAAATACATATTTCTGTTAGAAATAGTTTATAACATGCATTACTTATTCACGCGAGAACCGTTTAAAATGACTCTACAATTTTACTTACGTTTGTACTAATTCTTTATCTCTAATATTTTATGGAAAAAGCAATTTGTACTACGAAAAATTATAATATATGTATAATATGTGTGTGCTTCACTAATTATATATGTTACTTCACTTATATATGTTATTTATAAATTTGGAGCGAAATTATATATGAAAATTGTTGCGAGATGTCGCTTAGATTCGAGTTCTGATGAATTGTCGAACGAAGAGACCCAAGAAGTGTGAAATATGTTGGAAACTGCTATAATTCAAAATTTTAAAGATGATTTTGGATGCAATGTCAATCTTGTTTCGGCAAGTAGCATGAATCAGTTAGATGTTCCTCACATTTAGATTATTTTTTTTCTTTGTATTTATTTTTTTCTTTATGTCTTTTTTGTCTTTATTTTCTTTGAATTTATTTTCTTTGTATTATATGTGCAAAAGCGTATTGCCATAAACACAGAACGTTTTATATTACAGGATGTTGAAAACCTCATTGAAAGTAATAAAAAAATAATTTTTTTCTTTCATATTTTTTATTTTTATTGATACTTTATTGATTATTATTGACCTTTATTGTGAAACGTAATGTGTAATTTTACTCTGCAAGTTTACAGAACAATCTGTTATAAAAAAAGCCAAAATGACAGTACATGGTGTAAATGTGTAATTAGTCCTTTGTTATATTTTTATCAAATGAATTAAATATACTAAATACATAAAATGCAATAAGTAAAGGCATTTAGGTTTTTTCTGAACCCTTCGTTGCAGTTGTGATGTCAGAAGTCTCATGTATTGTCACTTCAGCTGCTGTCATGACAAATTGCTCATGACGAGCCGCACAGGCTCGTGAATAGTAACTCGCAACCGTAAACATTTCATGCATTCCTATCTTCATTAGAAAAAATGTGTTCAAACATTTCACAAATGAGTGTATACATTTTTTTCGACACGGTTTGAATACTTTTCGAGCGTAGTTTAGAACGTAGTTTGAAATAGATAGTCCAACGAAAAAATTTTCTTTTATTAATTCCAAAATGTTAACCCCTTCAAAACAGACTGTTCTTTTCCGTTAACGTGAACCGGAGACTCATACATCTATTTTTTTTTATATCCGTACCTTATATATTAAATAATATTAATGTACTCAGAAAATTTTGAAAAGATTCGCGGAAGTTCATTGAAGTGTTAATTAAATACCCAAGCTATTGAATTAAATAACAGTTTATTTTGAATATATTTGTTTTTATTCATTATATATTTATTGTGTTTTAAGAAGAAATTTATTATATATTTATTATATATTTATTATATATTTTTTTAAGAAGAAATTTATTATATATTTATTGTGTTTTAAGAAGAAATGAGCATGATATACTGCTCATACGTGTATGAGCATGATATATCTGAACAAATTTAAAGTTTCTTTAAAGTTGACTTATAGAAGAAATGCTTCGGAAGTTCTTTAGTACAAAGCGTACAGTCGAAGACAAAAATTATGAAATAATTGTAATTATTAGAGTGTATGAAATCAAAATATATTGCAGGAGAAGTAAAGGTACATTAAAATTATAAAAATAATTTGCATATTTTTTGCGTTTTTATAAAATATATCATAAAATATAAATACTTGTAAACATTGTAAGTACAAAGAAAAGACATTTCATATTTGACATGAGCTTAAAAATAATCTTTTACATGCGCTTTGCACAAAAAACCTTATAAAAATGGCAGCTTCTGTTACTCACATTTTCAAAATACGTTTATTTTTAGCAGAAAAATGAGTACTTAAAACAATTTTTCAAAATTCGCCTTATAAACAACGAAAACCGGACTCACGGGTCATTTGTATCCGCCGCCGATTTGAATAACTCGGAAGATGAAAAGAAACTAAACGGTCCCACTGGGCCTGTAGGCCTGCTCATCACTAGGGACACCCCGGTCAGAGGACGCAGGCTTCTGGGAAATCTCACGTAGTTGAAATCGCTGGGACACTTTTGACCTATGTTTACACAGCAGCCTAAAATCGATTTAGTAACAACCGCATTTAGTAAACTCGCGCATCCGATCGGTATATTCTTCTAGATCTAGAAATATACTCCAATCGGATTCAAGAGTTCACTAATTACGGTAGTTACTGAACTGGTTTTAGGCTGCCGTTGTAACAGGCCTCTATGAGTCCGTTTTGAGGGTTAATTTCCCTCATTGGCCCAACAGTTGTATTCCGAACTGCATCGAAAGGAAGTGTTCAAATCGCACTGAAACAAATAAGCACACACGTGTGCGTTTGGTGCCACCGAGCGACGACGAGACGCAGGCCGCGAAACAAAGTTTCATGATTAATTCGCAGACTGATCAAGAGGTTTATTTCGACCTAAGCAACGTAAGCGTGAAAGTGAAAACAACGCTTCCCGCGCTACCGTTCGAATGTCGGGCGTCGAAAGTTTCCACTCGAATCACGCGGAGATCTCGACCACGCGATCGCATTCGAATTCTGGTGGTAAACGGCGCGCGAAGTCGACAAAAATCCGCTAGCCGGATTTTCGAGGTGCGCGCGCACGCGCGCGTTCACTAATGAACAAATTACGATAGATATGCGGGATTTATATGAAATTGTGTGTATCGCGATGCGATTTTTTTTTTAAATTACAATGTTTAAATAAACCATAATGTTCAAATAAAAGTTAAACATATTAAAAATAAATAAATCTACTTTCTCTTTGTACTGTATCAAAATATTCTTTGAAATGTCGACTACAAGAAGACACATAGAGCTGCTGCTCGGTAATGTATGTTCAACTGTCCGCCTTTGTCGTGTGAAGTTGGCGTCTCACTTCGCGGAAAGCTATTTAGAGTTCTGCCTTCCTTTTTAATGGTTTTAGAGTTCCTGATAAGTCAAACAAACAGTTCTGCTCATTAAAGCAGAAAAAATGAGCTCGGACAAACTGGTGGAGACACCAGTTTCACGTTGCGTCTTGGTTCGTTCTAAACGAGTTCCGCTGTCAAATCATGCTAGATTTTGCAAGATCTATAGTAAAAGAATTCTGCTATGCAAAAACAAAAAAAATAATTACAGATAAATAAAAATGTTTTTGTTACATTAGAAACTTTTGATGAGTCACAAGTAGCGCTAGCTGATCATGCGGTCGAAAACAAAAATTCTAATCGTTATTACACAGAAAAGAATTTATTATGTAGCGCGTCTAAATGTAGCATCATGGAAATTTTCTAATAAAATTCGTAATAGGTTTTCAGAAAAAAAGGTATCTAAAAAGTATCTCTGTAAGACGAAAAATTATATCGTTTTTTATTGCATGCCAAACCGATCTTGCTACTGGTACAATATAAAAAGGATTGTACAGAATATTCTTTATTATATGAAATATATTAAATAATTATATTAACTAATATATTTCTTAAAACATAATAAATTAAATTATAATTAGACATAATAAATTAAATTATAAAAAATGAGACTAAATATGAAAACATACATACATAAAAATAATGTATATATATAAAAATACATATAAGAAACTAGCATATATATTCTCTTTATCTTGTCATAAATAAATATTTCTATATGCACTGCATTATTGTCTGGAATAATTTAAAATTTTATTTTTTTAGTTTTACGCCATTAAATATCATATTTTATAAAATTTTCAATAAAATAAATAAAGAGGATTGAATTTTGAGCAGATTAATTAAATATACTATATGTATATCGTGTTAAAAGTTTTTAATAAAATAAGCCATATTTGCACCAATTATGTACTTATAATATTTAAATCATGTGAGAGAGGAAGTAAAAATAATTTTTGTTTTACCATTTCTATATGTAAACATTTAATGAATGGCGATATCTTTTTGCAAATACGATTGGAGTGGTATTTGATTTTGAAAATTGCAAGCGTGATTTTATGATAAAGGTCCTGTGTATCGCGTTGCGATTCAAGAAAAAAGAGTCGCAGTGTCCTTGCGATATATCGCAAAATCGCACATCCCTACAGCCGGATTTTCGAGGTGCGCGCGCACTCCGATGAACGAATTACGTCTCGCCGCCGTTCGGGAAGCTCTCGCGCGCGTCCGTCCGCGAATAAACGCGCGGAAATACGGCACGGCGAGCGGCCGTATAACTCCGAGTGCAAACAATGCTGCGCGATGATACGTGTTTACTTTCGTATAACTTCTGGACCGTCGCCAGCGGGCGTCGTTTCGCCGCGCGGACGTCAATTCGCCACTGGCAAGCGGCCGAAATCTTCGTCAAACCATATGTCCGTTACACGTTAGAGCCATTCGTCAGAAAATACGCGTGTGTGATGTGTGTGCGTATGTGTGCATGTGTGCGCGCGCGTGTGTGCAATACATTCTTCGATGAATGCACGCGTGCGCGTGCGTGTGCGTGTGCGTGCGATTTGCGGTGTGCCGGCAAAAAGGAGAATGTTGTGTTGTCAAATTTAACGCTCGTTATAAGCCGCGTGTTTATCGAGTGATTTATCTCTTTCGGTTCTCTCGCCGCTCTTCCGGAAAATCTTTCCCGTCGAAGCGTGCAGAGGCTTTCCGTCTCGGCTACTACTGATGAACGAATATAATTCGGCGGCACCTCCGTGTACGCTCCTTTGCAGAAAAAGCGTTTGAGCATATTTCTTTCCTTTCCCGGCAAAGCTGGAAACGCATGAAATCGTCGCGATTGCGAATCTCCGCTTACGGGCTTACGTGGTAAATCGGTTATGACAGGTGCCGAAGTGACAGTATATTCTGTAAATATTGATTCTTTATTATAGATAAGATAAGAGTATTGTTCTTATCTGATTCTTACTATACATTTGATATTTTGACAGATAAGAATGTAATATAAGTGATTACGTTATATTTTGCGATAAGATAGATAATAATCTAATAAAGATACTTATATATTTTTTTTTCTTTTTTAATCATCCGCTGCTGTTCTGACGTCAGCGTCTTATATATTGTCACTCCTATCGTAACAGATTTTCGCGCAAGCTTGTGAATGACTCGTAATAATAATTATTTGATGCTAACTGGATTGGCAAAAAATTCTACTTGAACCATTTCGCAAACGAGAATAAGATAAAAATACCAATGTCTGATTCTGAACATTCTTATTATTTTGGGTTTTTAAATATAAATATTTAATATAAAAGAGGTTAAATATTTAAATATAAATATTTAATTTCTTTAACGGTGATTTAAAATAACTGCGCGATTCTCCTGGGCTGTATTTTTTTTAGAAATGTATTTAGATTTTCTCTTTATTGCTATTTTCTTTGAAAAAAAAATTTAAAAACTATATAAAATATCTAATTTTCATTTGCATTTGCTACGCGAGTTAAAAAAGTACAACAGTTTAATTAGTAAATTAAGAGGAATTTAATATTTCCCTATTAACATTTCCAGGCATATCACTTAGAGCCAATTTTTCTAAGCTCTTGGTAAGTTAACTAACAATTAAATTATATATCTATCTTTGTTTTTCTTTAAATTAAACAAAGACAGGCATATGATTTAACTATTAGTTTACCAAGAGGTTGGAAAAATCGGCCCTTAAGGAGTTAAATTTTAAGGAGTATAAATAGAATTATATACTCTCTACATATATGTGTGTATATATTCTATATGTTGAAAGTTTAAATATTTGTATTTAAAGAGCGAAATATAATATAAGAATGTTCAGAATTGGATACGTGTCGAGACATTGGTATTTTTATCTTAAGGCCATTCTACAATTGCGTAAACGTGATCGTGAACATAAGAGCCAACCAATCAGAATGTTTTATTCACTGATTGCTTTATTCTGATTAGTTTTCGTAATCACTTATAACCATTTACGACCACTTACTTTATACTTACGTTGAACGCAAAAATACGAAGTAAACATCGTAAACGCGCGAAACAATGACCATATTTCGCGCGAGTGTAGACTAGGACAGTCTCGCGTCGGCGTTAACTTGGCGATATCTTTGTCATTGTGGTTCTTTCGAAAAGACCGGAGTCACACATTAAGATTTATAGCGGCTAGAGAAATATATATTTACGGTATTGGGGTGTGTATATACTCTTATACACGAGGCGGCTGGAACCTAAATGCATCGGCCGCGCAGATGCAGAGGAAAACAAACTTCGCCGCATTTGCGGGTAGTAAGAAATTAAAGTTGGATATATCCTTTCGCTTGCAACGCATCGAGGCGCGCGCTCTTTAAATCCGTCAAATTGCGCGCTTGAATTTCACATTCTATTTGTGATCGTTGTCTCAACGATTGCGATTATTAACGGCAATGATTCCATTAACGCTTAATTGGAAAGGCAGGATTGCGCAGCTGGATTCACCAAAAAAAAGAGAGATAATCGGGGGAAAAAAAGAAGCACCTTTGTGCAAGCAACGTGACCCTAAATCCGTGAAATTCGCTTATATACCTTTTGCCCTCTGCGCAGGACAAAAATGCACGCTCGCGTGTAAATTCTTCAAACTCACCGCAGCCGCTGCGACGCATTTGCATACGCGGTGTAATTCGGCGGCGCTTAATCATTTTCTGCGCGTAAACTTCATGATTCCAGGCTAAATTAAATTCGCCGCTTAACGACATTAACGTTAGCCCGCTTAACGCGACGGTAGCGGACGCGAGAGGATAACCTCGCATAATTTCATTTTACAAAAGTACCCCCCGCGTAATCGCATTCGCGCTATGTCGCCGAGCAATATTCGAACGCGTCGAGGAAATCGATCTTCGTGTGTGCGCGCATACACACGCATACGCACGCACTTATACACACACGAGCACCCTACATACCACATCGTCACGCCGCTCAGCAACAGCAAGCGTCGCGACAGAGCGGAGCCAGCAACAACAGTAACAACATCGAACTAACGCAGCATTGGAAGCATAACATTGTCAAATGTCACAAATGAGGAACTCTCGTGAGAGATATTGTTGCTGTCGCTATTGCTGTTGTCGTAGCTAATTCTCACCGGCCATCGTACTCTCTCACGGCTTTCGCATTTGGCGGAGCACGAACGACGACGCGGATTTTGCCCTGCAGGCATTTACATTCGAGGAGATCATCGCCATTATATACTACCGCCGCATTTCTCCGTGCCCTCGCCCTGCCCGCGCGACACACGCAGTGCATTAATAGGCGCTTTGGGAGTAAACGCACGAGCGTCGTCGCCGACGACGGAGTATCCGTCGCCGTACGTCGACGCGCTGCCCGTTATTACCTGTGTACGCGGGCGAGAGCGTATTAGTGTCGCAGCGAGTAGTATATGCCGACTGCGGAGCGGCGGCTGGTTGATTAGAGCCCAGGTCGTGTCAACACAGAAACGGCCCGGGAAACGTGGCAACGCAGCGCGCGCGGACGACTTTAGTAGCCAGCCGGCCGAACGAACGAACGAACGAACGAACGAACGAACGAACGGACGGACGGACGGATGGATGGACGAACGAATGAACGAAAGAACGAACGAATGCGCGCGTGTCTACCCGCTCGCCCGGTGGAACGTCCGAGAACGACCTTCCCTCCGCGTTCGCACCGTGTCGAGGAACTTCGCCCGCCGTGCCGCGGAACGGACGTTTCTATCTCGCTCAGGAGTGCGTCCTTTCGCGCCGCGCGTGCATCTCCCTTCTGTGGCGTGCCTGGAGACACACCGGGTCGCAGCTAGAATTATGCGATTTATGAAATTGTGCTACGCGATCTTTTTTAAGAATCTCATCACAGTTTTATATCGCGAATATGATCTTAAGCCGCGCGCAATTTTGTATCGCAAATGTGATTCTGAATCGCGCACGATTTTATATCGCCAACGCGACTTTTAATCATAAAGGAATCTGGAGCATGATGGGAGCTATAATGTTTAAATAAGTGTTCAAAATAAATAAAATATTAAAATAATAAAAATATTAAAAATAAATTAATCAAATCTCTCTTTGTGCTACATTAAAATATTCTTTGTCTATTAGATGAAAATGTCTACTAGACTAAATGTCTACTAGACATCTAGAAAATACAAGTTTTACTGTGATAAAATAGTTAAAAATGAAAGCATAATGAAGTTAAACGATATTTTCTTAAAAATATTACTTAATCTTATTATACTTTCTACACGGAGCAAAGTAAGAGACATTTTACAAAACTTATTTACTTACAAATTATTAATTTTCAAACCATTTTAAAAGTGTCTCATTAAAACATACAATATACAAGGATATGTTATTGCATGTTTAATTAATTACAATTATTTACTGACAACATTTTTTTCATAAAACAATAAGTTTTCCTTTTTTATGCCTTTTTAATACTGAACTTATACCTTTTATACCTTTTATACTGAAATGTTAATGACAATTAATTTTAAATGTAATATTTGGTAATTTTCTGAAACATATATAAAAAATGTACATATAAAATCATGTATAAAAGGATATAATGTAACTTAACATTTTAAAACTGTTATAATGACATAATCCCATTATGCCTCTAAATATATAAATTTAGATGAGATAGAATATCATAGATTGTATCGCGCGATATTTGTAGATATTTAATTAAAATGATAAGTGATTTTAAATTGCAAGGGTAATTTTGCGATAAAGATCCGTATCGCATTGCGATTCAAGAAAAGAAAATCGCAATATTTGCAATATATCGTAAAATCGCAAAATTCCTAGTCGCAATCCGTGGTTCTGGACGACACCTTTTTAAATATTTACAGTCTCTGTGTGACTTTATTATATAGAGCAGAAAAATATACACCATTTTGTTCATAAAAATTTCCAGGCGAGAAACCCAATATTAAATGAAATAATTTCACTAATAACAGTCAGAAATCTCTTACAATATGTCTCTTATAATAGAAGAATCTTTTATAATCTTATAAAAAGATTGATAAAATTCCAAATTTTTTTAATAAATTTTTTTAATAAATTTTTTTCCATGTCAGTAAAAAACTGATATTTTTCCTAAAAAGCCGGTAAAAATTGGTCTTTTCTATAAAAAATAATAAAACAAATATGTCAATTATGTCTTTTCAAGTAGAGACCTTTCCAAATACGTTCTTTTCTGAAAAAGCTAGAAATGAATATAAAAACATGATAGAAAGCATTAAGTAAAAATAATCATCTTCCTGCAGATTTTATTAATTTTGTCATGCACTTACATAACTGTCTGATGAGTTTCGCGTCAATTAAAAGATTGTTTTGATTTAAGCTTTATCCAAGATAAAATCCATAATAGATTGGAAGTCGATACAACAAATAAATTATTTTTTTGTTATAAAATGTTGAGTGAGGTAAACGCGAATCAGACTTGTACTAATAAAAATTTTTAATTCTACTGTTGTTTTCCTCATTAAAAATTATATAAGATAAGATTTAATAGCATATCTCCAAAGCTTTTGTTTTAAAAATATATTTTATGTGTTAATTTGGATTAAAAAGTACTTTATTATTATATTGGTTTTATTTTTTTAACCATAGGGATTAGTATGATTTATTAATTAAAGCAGAAATATATTTTTATTTGTTGTATAAATATATAAATAAAGTTGTATAAACATAGTCATTTTTATAGGTTTTGCTAGTTTATTTTATTGGATAAAATCCGGGACGATAAAAATCGGAATTTATCACAATTTTTCTACCCACTAGATTTTTCCAACCCTATTTATAATATATTTAGAATTATTACGGAAAAAATAAACTATTCCAGCAGCACAAAATTATTTGTAAACATGTTGCGAGAAATAGACTTGGAAAGTGGACTGATATGGAACAGATAGTGAATATGGAACAGATGTAAAAATAAAAGAAAAACTTTTAACTTACTTTTTGATATTACAAAGTTACTGATGTTAAAACTTGTTGATGTTAATTTTCTTATTGAATTTCCTTGAGTATGAAAATCATAAGTTGAAAATAAACATAGAAAAAATATCTTATGAAACTTGAAAAAAGTAAGTATAATAAATCAAATTGTGTAGAAGTCTTTTACGTTTATGAACAGAAGTCTTAAATAAAAACATTACTCGCTGCATAAGATGCGAGTTCCTTATTTTCTTGTACCAATTTCTTTCTTGGCA
This sequence comes from Odontomachus brunneus, assembly GCF_010583005.1. NCBI lineage: Eukaryota > Metazoa > Arthropoda > Insecta > Hymenoptera > Formicidae > Odontomachus > Odontomachus brunneus. Next base: position 317,705 of record NW_022639527.1, on the reverse strand, counting down.
TAACGGCATTTGAAGAAAAAGTGATTGTAACATGGGACACTGTCCTATATTTTATTATCCATCGTTATTTTCCAAACGACCCAACAAATCTCAAAATAGGAAGAATATTCTAAAATAACCGAATAACTCTGCGATTTTAAAGATTAATATTATTACTCTCTCTCTCGCTCTCTCTCTCTCTCACTCTCTCTCTCTCGCTCTCTCTCTCTCTCTCCCTCTCTCTCTCTCTCTCTCTCTCTCTCTCTCTCTCTAATCGACACAATATAATTAATACATTAGATCTATCAATTAAGACAAGAAAACTTTTTTTTAGTCCTATGAAAAATTTTAACAGGAAGAAAAAGCGGCACTAACGCCAGACTCTTCTAATAGTGTGTCGATAAGGACCTTATTAATTATATTTGTTTACAATCGCAGCAATTAGTTTGTTTATTGTTCTTTTTTATTGTATTTCGCTGAAGATGATCCAAGGTTGATACCGAAGTATTTCAATATATCTTGTTTATTCATTGCATTAAATATAAACTCATATTAACTGATTAAGGCCCGTATTAAGTTGTTACTTGAAACTTGTATCAAGTAAAATTTTCATATTTGAATTTAGAATTAGATGTGAGTTTTTCAGTGGAATAACAATAAACGAACAAGTGTAACATATATTATAACATCATAATTTATCCGGAAATTTGAGATCTAAATCTGAATTCAAATCTGAGAATTTTTCACGTGAAAAAAATTTCAAATAATGACTATTAATACAGGCCTTAGTTTCACTTGCTTAGCTATTACATCACCGTCCTTTCTCTTTGTCTTTTCCCTCTTTCCTTTTTAAGCCCAATACCCACGGAGCATGATTTAAAGTTGTTTTTCTTGCGAGGGACCATACATGTGCCGCTGAGTTCGTTCTGTAGCGAGAAATTTGACCCTCGGCGAGCTCTGTTGCGAGCTTGACGGTTAGTTTTTCCGGACAGATTCGGTGCTATTTTCCAAGCGTGTCACTAGGATCCCAATACGGTTCGTCCAATCAAATAGACCGAATGTCAGCTGATGTCAGTTATATAATTACACTGATGCGTGGGCATTAGGCTTTATTCATGATTCATTTACTTATTTTTATTAATTATTTATGTATTATTATTCTTTTCTTCGTATTCATTATTGAATCCGCTTCTTACGATTTTTCCTTACACGTTTTTTATCATCGACATCATATCGACAGATTATAAACGTTTACGTATAAACTGACTAACAATTATCTTGCGATCGTGTCTATCTGGAATTATTTCGTTATTTGCATATGCGAATTATGTAGTCTAGATGGAGGCTCAAGGAGGAGAAGGATGGTAGCGCAACGGCAGGTCTTCACTGCGTATTACGTATAAACGAAGAAACTAATGCCACGTTGAAGTATTGCCGCGTGACGCGTAAGAACTGCGTTTATCGCGCAGCGCGAGCTGCTACTTCGAGCAATGCGAGAAACGTGACTTGCGAAAAAAGAGAACAGTTTCAATTTACTGAGTCTCTCTTCGAGGTGTTTCTCTTTACATACTCTTGGTTACCGTGCTCACCTGATTACATACCGTCTCGCAGTTTTTTCCTCTTACGCATATGATTAATTGTAATTAGGTTCTTATGTTGCTCTCATAATAAGATTGACCCAAAGAAGGTTAACAAAATGAATGCAACAACTCGTTATAATATCAACTAGTCGATGCGTGTCGCAACTCATAATTTGAATAATTGCGCTTATATAATTGCTACTTGTAACATTTCTTCTGACTGATTCAAAGATATTCACTCTTATGAATTTTTTTCTTTTACAAGCGAGAAGTTTGTACATCAGCATATGTGGTAGATACTCGAATGACACCGTATTTCTTCCTGAGTGATAGCCCGGATATCAATGCAAGTCGCCGCTGAGCAAACATTCGTATACTTTCACTGTGGTAACTGGTGAAACCGGAAGCCTTAGCAATAACTGGCAATTTTTAAGATTAGCAAAGGCAGTCTCTCTCTCTCTCTCTACTTCTTGTCCTCTCTTCATTGAGTACGTTCTCCTCAAATTGTCGAATAAATGCTCTTACAGTCGATATATCCTCTCACAGTAAAATGGTGCATGAGAGATCGCGTTGACAGAAACCAGTGTTCATCAACCGTGAATTGTCACTTTTTTATTACGGGACGCTCTAAATATATGTGTATGTATGTACAATGTTGCATATACTATACAGAATGTCTGACAATTCAAGGCAAAACACTCGCGTGCAGGTAGAATAGATCAAGTTGGACAGAAAAATCATCTACTATTTTGCAAATATCACAATAATTATTAAGAATGTTATTAAGGAATGTAATTAAACAATGTTAGCACATATGTGCACAAGAAGTATTAGGACGAATTCTGTAAACGAGGTCTTATCCAAGATGGTTAAGGAGGTGCAGATTAACTGCCTACCTCCACTGTTCAGCATCATGAGCCGTCTGTTGTCAAGAGACAGTCTCTCTCTACACTATAGATTCACTGCTAAAGGTTCACTGCAATACTTAGTGCACAGGCACGAAAGGAAAGAAACGGATAACTAAAATCCTAAATTTCTTTCTAGTAAATTTTGATCGATCCACGTTTTTCTATGATCCTCGTTGCAAATCTCAGCATCACTAGCACTAGTAAACTCCAGTTATTAATTTTAGTATATTCTTAGAACTTATTGTCACATCTTTGCGCTTAATGTGTCCTTAAACGCAGGCAGACAATGTTTTCAGCTCGAAAAGAAAAGGACTGGTTATATTTTTCACTTTTTCTTATCCCTTTTCTCTTCCATTTGAGTAAATCTCCCACATAATATATTTGTAACACAGACCTGGAAAATCAAGAAAATCTGGAAAAGTCATAGAAATTTTAATTAGTCAAGGAAAATCTGAAAAATCCAAGGAAATAATATAAAAAATCGAGAAAATCAGAAAAAATATGATGTGGAGTTTTGGACTTTACTCACAGTCGCGCCTTCAGATTCAAAACCACGCTGAGAAAATATTAGCAGGCTCAATCGCGTAAGTTTATTGGCTACGCGTCACTATCTTCATTCGTTCACTTCTTAATAAAATAAATAATCAAAATTTATATTCCATTCAGTATTTTTACTCAATTGCCTTTTCTCTCATAATCGCTTTCTTTTTTCCAATATTTATCTATTTTTGTTGACTTGAATTTGCATTTAAGATGTTATTTTGTTATTAAACTTCTTCAAGTTTTTATTGCTTTTAATAATATAAGCTACTTTTCCTGCAATTCCTGTTTCTAAACGTCAAAATCTAAGATATCGGTCATAAAAAATTCTCGATTGTCGTCTGGAAAACATAGAAGATCAGGAAATTTTAATAATTTATTTTCTGTAACATTTTCTGTGAGTACAGAGTTCATTTAGCAGGAAATCGTCAACAGATGTTAACCATTTTAAATGCAGCCTTGCATATAGAGCTCTTCTTATTTCCCGTATACTCACTCGTTGATATAGTTTTAATTAATTCTTCAAAAAATTTATTTGTTGTGAAATTTATAAAATGTAGAAGACTTTTCTGTGTTCACACAGTTTGGCACGGTCTATCTGCACACGATCGTTACGTCATTAATAATTGTCAGACACCCTGTATAAGTAGGGATACCATGCTGTAGCGCGCGGTGCACCTCGATTATGCGGCTACAATGAATTATCGTGCGCGTGCTTCTTGCGAAAGAGACATTGTGACATACCTCGGGCAAAAGCCAGGGGTTGCGGAATTAAACTCCGTGTACATTCTTGCGTGCGATGTAGGCGAAACAAACGGGAGAAAGGATTTAATCATTGCCGGTATATATACGCGACGATGGTGTGTATACGTTCTTCTTGTCCAACACGATATTAATGCCAATCATAGCGCACTTCGGTTTTGCGGGATTTTATTACATAGGGTGAGTCACCAGAGTTTTGCGCCCCTACCTACTTATCTATACCTTCCTACTTATCTACCTACCATCTACTTACTTGCCCAAGATGCGTTACCTACCTGAGGCAGCCCCTATAATATTTACAAACAAGAGCTATTATATGTCCATTCTATAGCATCAAACAGCATTTAACAGCGCCATATACCTCAAAGCTGTAAAACGATCGTGTATATATGTGTGTGTTCTCGGATCTTTATCAATTTCCGATCTTTGTTCTGTCACCGCGGTGAAACCGCGATAGACTATGATATTTTCCTGTATCGACACGGATCAGTGCATAACCGTGCGTTTATTCTTTACCGAAATTCGTGTGAAATAAAATTCGATCATTCGCCGCGCGTCGTTTTACGAAGGAGAACGCTGCTCATCGGAACAGCGTCCACTGCTGCGGTTAGCTCGTCTCCTTTAAAAATAGCCCGAAGGTCCTGCATACGAAAAACAATCGATACCCGCGATCCCGCCGTTTAAACCGTTTCTGGGGCGACGTCTCATTTAGCGCAGTGGCTGGTTATACTCCACGACCCGACGTGTGGGACATCACGCGTCGTCCGCGTGGCACAATGTGTGTGACTATCTCGAGAACGTTGCGCGCGTCAGCTGATTCAGTTCAGCCGTATGAATGAATGAGCAGCTTGCCAACCGTGATCGTTCTCATCAATCATGCCTCGGCATCTCCGCTCGTGAGGGAAGAAACAGATACCGATGTTGCTGATGGCGCGATGATGCCCACCTCGCTCAGCGCGATAACGCGAGAAACGATCGTTTCGCGGGAACCTGTCTTCTTTCTCTCTATCTCCTACCTCCTCTTGCTCTCTCTCTTTCTCTCTCGTCGCTCAACGACAAATTAACAATGTGCATCTCTCTCTCAAACTGAAGAAACACGCTTCCTTGGGTGGATACACTTCGGATTCGGCCGAAGCTTTCATTTGATTAATTCGCGTCACCGCGAGAAGCACGCGACCCGACCGCGGCGAACAAGTCCTAGGGGGTTTCGACTCGCAGTTGGCACACGTGCGCAGGTGGAGTGTGGTTTTTGCTGGGCAGTGGTGTGCTGATGGTAGAGCGGCGGCGGCGGTAGCAACGGTGGCGGTGGTGGTGGTTTTTTGCGCCAACCGCGAGGTCTCTAGTGGCTTTTTCCTTCTTTTCTTTGGTACCCACCCGTGCCACGGCTGGGACGGACAGAGACGGACGAGGCGCGTGAGACTGAAAGGGGGCAGAAGGGCGGGAGGAGAGTAGGGGAACAAGAGGAGCACGACACCCTGTGTAGCTCCGCGTATCGGAGGAGAGCGTAACGCCGCCGCGTCGCGAAAAAAGATAGGCACAGGGAGCGAGGAGGGGGCTAGTGGGGAAGTACGGGGGGAGAGAGGGGATGGGAGAGAAGAGAGAAAGAGCAATCGGATCGCGCGCTCCTTCCAGCTGGCCTGGCACGGCGAAGGAGGCCTTGTCGCGCGGCTGCACGTTCGGTCAATGTCTTCTCTTTCTTCCTCGCTCTCTCCCTCCCCACCTCTTTCATCGCCCCTCACTCCCTCTCTCCCTCTCTCTGTCCATGCCGTCCTGCCTTCGTTCCCCTGTCCGCGCCGATCCTATGTCGTTTCTTCTCTCTCTCTATCTTTCTCGTTTCCTCGCGTCGCCCCTCCCCCTCCCCGCGCACTCTTTCATCGCTCTCCCCACCAACGGCAGCACTCCCGTGCTGCATCGCGCACACGAGACACGGGTGCCTGCTGCGAAATCCCTCTGTCATCTTGCGAACGCCCGTCCGCGGCTAGGATTATCCCACGCCGTGCGTTCGCGAGAGATCAGTTCGCCGCGCTCGCGATTCGTCGTCGTCGTCGGCGGAGGAGAGTCGTACGGCGCGAGATCGGCGATACCGGGGTATCGCCGGTATCTCTCCGCTCGCGACCACAGAAAAAAGGAGAGAGAAGAGAAAGAGAGCGCGCAGAGTGCGTTCGGAAATATGTGCACTGGCATCGCGGCTGCTTAAAGGCGCCGACGGAGAAGGAGGCGTTCACTCACCGCCGCCGACCGCGTACAGCTTTTTCCGCCGGCCGCGCGCAACAGCGTGAAAGTTTCGCTTCGTCCGTCCATTCGTTTGCTCGTTCGTTGCGGACTCACCTCCTCCTCCTGCTCCTCCGGTCCGCCGTCTCGGTTGCTGCCACTGCACGTCGTCGAACATCGCCTACTTCGTCGCTGCGGTCGTCAGCTATTTTTCGCGAAGGAACGCGCACCGTCCCTTCGTCGGCTCGCCGCGCCAGTGTGTGTTTACAGCATACGTGTCAAGTGCGTTCTTGTTCGGTGCGTGCGCGATACGAGCGAGAGATCTCGACCGTGGAATCCGGGGAGAGAGCATGGCGCTCGGCGACGACGTAGTCGGTGTCATCGTCACCGTGCATTAGAGTAGAATCGCGCGGGCGCGAAGAATGAAACTCGACACCCGCGGATTCGCGAGCGAGATACCAGCGACTTCGGGAAATTCGATAGCGCCGACGCTTCGCACTTGTGTCGCGAGCGCAGGTGGGTATACGCTCTTTCGCGTATATATACTCGTAGACGTTCGTTCGGGACATGGTCGATGTCAAAACAGCGCTCTTTAAATGCGATAAGAAACCGATAAGTGACGCCGATTTCTGGTATAGGTCAACAAGGTACAAGTATCGATGTCTGGACACGTACTTAAATCTGAACATTCTCATTGTTTTGGCTTTTAAATATGAATACTTGAACTTTCGGCATGCAATATATATATATATTTTTTCAATGCATGTACATATATTGAATATATATACTTTATTATTTATATGTATCTATGTTCAACATAGAATTCCATGTTGAAAGTTTAAAAATATTCGTATTTATATAAAGATCAAAACAATAAGAATGTTTAGAATTAAGTATATGTCTAGATATTTATATTTTTGCCTTATTTTTTTTTTTATGATGGGAACAATGATGTGATATTTGGAATAAAGATTTTCACAGAATAGAAAATTGTGATGGTGAACACAGTTGTTGCAGCTGCAAATTATTATATACATGTGTGTCCTTAATGTCTCTTATACACAGTGTGAACTAAACACTAGAATTGATAACATGAGACTTGTGTGTATAAAATGTATCTGTGAAGCGTGTGTCTCATTCTCTGTTTCTTCTTCTGTTTGCAGAGTGCAATAAAGTTAGCCGGTAAAAATAAGAAACTGCACACATTGCTATCGATAGTGGAGGAGAAGCCAAAGGTGGATACAGGACAGAACAACAGGCATAGCGAGCACCACATCAAAAACAATTTCAAGCACAACCATTACACGCATAATTCCATACTGACACCCTCGACGCTAAACCAGGTAACAGTGATCTCAGTTTGTGCCTCAAATGGATGGTTGATGTCAAGCAATGAGGAACAGTGCATAGCAATAATGTCTTGGTTTCATTTCACAGGGCCTAGATGCAGGTACAAGCGACGATAGTGGCAGAGCGTCTGAACAATTGCATGGCCCTGGTATACCTAGGGATAGCCAGGACGCAGACAGTTCCAGGGACCATCTCAGCGATGTAAGTTCCTGTGTTGATTTGTGCAATTGTGTCGAGAACTTTGCTCATTTTGGGCTATGACGAGTAGTCATGAATTATATGAAATATTTATGTGATAATAGAAATATGAGAAATAGTTTTTTAGATCCTCGAATCTTTGTAAAAAGCAGTTGTGATCTTTTAAAGATATCACACTATTCGTTCAGTAGCTTGTCGTCAGAGCTATCAAAGTTGAAAAACATGTCACTAACACTTTCAGAAAGTATCTGTATGTCCTCAACAAGATATTTAACATATTTTAGATCTTAGATAGATAGAAATAAGTGACATGGCTTGGATACAGCAACCCACAATACTTATACCATTATTCTTACAAATGCAAAATAAATATTCTTTGACAGCAACTTTCCCTTTACCTTCTCCTACAATGTAAACATAATACTGTAAACATAATTTCATTAACATGGCTAGACTGTATTGTGTAGCTTTTAAAAATTATTGTATATTGTTGTTATCATTCTCACCACGAGAAGATGTCTTATATGCAAAAATAAATTTTAGAATGGAGGAAGGCTGAAAAGACAAATCTAGAAATAATCTTCAACTGTAGATTAAAAACCCATTAGTTGATTGAAAGCATCCTGCAAAAGAGCATAGGCAAAATGAATATATATCACATTGATAAGATCCTAACTAGTGTTTCAACCATTGGCAGTTATAAGATTTGAATTTTCTCTTCCTATTCATGTCCTATAATTCTATATATGACTCATCTTTATACCCATAGCCCAAAATCTATATAAAAATGGACAAAGTTCCTTTGGAATCAAGTATAACCAAAGGCATTATGTTGTTTGCAAGAATGCAGAATATATTTGATATTCCAATGGGCAGATAATTTTTTAGAGTAAAAAATAACGCTAACACTACAAAGTAAATTAGTTATTTATAGACCTCTACTAACCAATATGCTTTTGTATTATAGGCTAGCAGTCATTGCAGTTCGGGTAAAGGTTATATCGTAAGTATCTTCTATTGAATCCACAACAATTTAAAGAATTTTACATTGATTTGAATATTATAATTGTGATAAGCATGATATTAACCAGATTATTGTTATTTCTTTGTTTCAGTGTGATAGTGAAGGAGAAGACGATAAGGTTCGTACATCTCGAGATATCTTGTTACGCCATATAAAAACGAATAATCGATTACCTCTAATAATTTGATTTTTATGTAACAGGGCTCGGATGCCGAATCGATACTCTTTGAATCTTCTACCCCACCACCTCTACGTAAATGTGAGTGATGATTTTAAAAATAGAATACGACCGATTGCACAAAAGTTCAAACGAACAGCAGTTTGTTTTCCGAAAACATTAATATTATTATCATTATTTGCGCACGAGATAACCCGCTTATCTTGTAATGACAAGTTCTTTTTTTTGTTTCTTATTAGACGAGTTGCCGTCTTCTTCGCCACACGTTTTGCCACCAAACGGAGCAGGCGGATCTCCACCGGATACGGGTGGACAAATTTCTAACCCAGCAACGGATGCTCCGGCACCTATACCACCTCCTGTGTCTGCGTCTGCACCAGTTCCAACAGCGCCGAGTCCTCCCAGCCCCACGTTGCCTCCACACATATCCCAACCACCTGTAAGTGACCCTTACGTCGCAAAAAGTCACTCTACTCCTTGCGCATACATGCATACACCACGTAGGTGGGGATTAACGCTCGTTGATAATATACTGTTTCAGATGACTAGTCCCTTGGCAGCGAACCCACGTGCAATAGCTCCGCAGCAGCGGCCAGCTTCCCCCGCCCTGTCACCACCCTCTTTGTCCCAGCAACCGCATACTACGATACCTGCGTTGCATCCACCTAATGTGCCCCTCGTCTCGTCGAGTCATACAACTAGTCCAGCGGTAGCCAGTCTAGGTGTCACTCCGGCAGCACCATCGAACGGAGCAGCTACCACGAGTTATCCGCCACCCATTCCTATAGCCGCGTATCCGCAAACACAGCCGTCGTATCCGCCGCTCTACACCCCCTACACCGCTTTAAATCACAGCCCGTACCTTCCCCCGGCGGTACCATCCCCTTCACATTCTGCTTCGTCACGCGCGGACGTGGTAAGTTACTTGCTTATCGCATTGACATTGTCGTTGACGCGCCCAATTACGCTCGTTTTTGCGAGCGACACTAGCGAGAGTGATAATTGCGTTTCAGAGAGGAAGTAGAGCTTCTCCTTGTACCAATATAAGCAAACAGACCATAGGGAACAATCTTACCGGTCACAATAATACTCCGTTGAGCGCTGCCACTACAACATGTGTATCTACCATAACTAACACAGTTACCACGGCGAATTCTATCGCTCATCGAGACATGGTGGCCTGCAGTCTGTCTGGACGAAACAACAACTCGCCGCGTGGACACAGTCCTAATCGGGAGAGAGATAGTTATAGGTATCCCAATCATCTCATCTTCCGATAGCCGGATTCTATGTGATTAGCAGCGAGTCTTTATATTGTAATGCCTATTACAGTAGCACCGTGAGCAGCCTAAGCCGGGGCAGCATAACGCCTGTTAGTGTGCCAAACACCTCCTCTCCAGCTAATTCTAGTCTACCTGCGTATACCAAGCCACAAGGTTGGATTAGGTACGAAGCCAGCATATGTGTGACTTTGCTCGACATCTGAAAATGGCGCTTTAAAAATAATGAAGAATATTTTTTAATGTTGAAAAAAAATACAGCAGCAACACAGCTTCCCAGTTATCTCCGGCGACGGCTACGTCTGTTCCGAGGCCGACTCCGCCACCAGTACCACTCAGCATACACTCGTTCCCGCCGCCGATGTTTGCAGCACCATTGCCACCACCCGTGTCCAGTTCCAGTCCGCACACAACAACACTGCCTTCGCTTCCACCACCAACGACCAATCCCAATCCGTTTTCCGCGGAATCACTTTTCCAGACAAGTAAGTCTATATCTCTCTTTCTCTCTTCTGCTACTTTACTAATCTATTTGTATATGAACAGATAATAAATGCGCTAATCAAAAGAAGGAGTGACGCATGTTGCAGGTCAGGCGGATATTCTCAGGAGAGAACTCGATAACAGATTCTTGGCGTCCCAGGACAGAAATGTCGGAGTTAGTAATTTGGGTCCACCAGCGTATCTTCGCACAGAGATGCATCATCATCAGCATCAGCACACGCACGTGCATCAACACACGACGCCATTGTTGCCTGCGGCTGCAGCGACGTCTCTTTTTCCTCCTCCAATTGTAAGGAGCAATTTAATTATTATCTTGTTGTTTGAAGTATATCGAGTGCTACCCTTAGCATGCATATGTGACACAAACTAGATCATAATCTTCTCTTTCTTTATAGTTTAAGGACATCCCGAAGCTGGGAGGAGTCGAATCGCAATTTTTTCGTGCGAACTTAAACCTCTCGGGTTATTCGGGTTTCAACACTGGCCTTCTTCATCCTGGAATTCCACCGTCAACGCCTTTTGTGCAACCTAATCATCTAACTACATTTGCGCCAAAGGTATATTTGCGCACGAAGATAATAATTCTAGTATTTGTTTTTTTTCTTTCATCTTTAAACGATCGATATTTTCTTACTGCAGAAAAGTGGAAAATGGAATGCGATGCACGTACGTATTGCGTGGGAAATATATCACCATCAGCAGAAGCAACAGGCTGAAGCTAAAGCAGGAAGTGTCGTTAGTACCAAAACTGAGTTATTAAGACCACCAGGCCATCTTTATGCAGGGGGACCAGGCGGTGGTCTTGGACTTGGAGCACCAACAATGGCACCTCCATTCCCCACTAACATGCCACCCACTCATCCTGCACCACCTCCACCTCATCCCGTTGGTTTTCTGTCTACACCAGCCTCACATTTAGGTAATAGAGGTAACAGAGTTTCACATTTATTCACATATGCACGTTCATGTTCCTTTGATCGAACGGACTGCATTATAATGTCTGCACCAACGTGCATCAGAATGTCAATTATGATTTGGTATTGCAGGAACAGGAATATCGCCGTTCGCGAGGTATTCCTCGGCGACATTCGGCACAAATCCCAATTTCCCGGGCCTTTCTACTTTCCCGCCAAGAGAAATGCCACCTTTAAGTGGACTCGGTGCAGTACACGACCCATGGCGAGGGTATGTAGAATCATTAATTATATGTTAAATATGTAGAATTGTTATCGCATTTTATTTTTTATAAACAGAATGTCGAAAAAAATTACTGCAAAACTTCAAAAGCACATAGCACTCATAAAAACAAAATCTGAATAAAATAAATAAAAAATTTGTTTCGAAGTTATAAAACATTTTTATCAGTAAAATAATATCTTAATCTACATATTCAAAATATGTCTTTCGTTTATTTCAACACACATTTCGGTACTTTTCCTCATAGAAATCACACGTTTAAAGATTCTCAATTTTTCTCTTATTTTTTGATAATAGTTTTTAATTCGGTATCTCAATTTATCGAATGAAATAATTGGTGTACTATATACTATACCTTTTTAAATATTTGCACAAATAAAAATCCAACAGATTGAAATCTAGTAGACAAAGCAACAATTCTACAGACATTTCAATCCACTCTCCATGAAACTTAGTTTCAATTTACTTCCCATGAAACAAAAATATTTTAAAAATAAAAACATCTAATAACTTTGAAAAAATCACTTGGATATCATGTTTTTAAGTGTCTTGATGAATATACTATATACATATTCCTAAAGTTTGATGACAACTTTCTTCAGCAAGTAGCAAATATGATTTTCTTCACCGATGTCGAATCTGACAAGCAACTTGATAAAAAAATAAAATTTCCTTCGATCTTTGGTTCCGACTTCTGTTTCTTTAGCAAATAGAAATCCAGTAATGAATATACATCAACGATTTTAGATTGCAACGGGCTACTACCGGATTTCCTCCGCCGACTACTGTTTCGTGGGGCCTGAAACCGGAACCTCCAGCGATAGACAGACGCGCTGAACTGGAGGAACGGGAACGTGAGCGCGAACGCGAGAGAGAACGCGAACGTGAGCGCGAGCGCGAACGAGAACGGGAGCGTATCAGACGTGAACGTGAGCGGGAGAGAGAAGAGCAACGCGAAAGAGAAAGGAGGGAACGCGAGAAGGAGGAGAAAAGGAAACAGCAAGAAGCCGCTGAGCGGGAGCGAGAAAGGCGAGATAAGGAGCGCCGTGAGATGGAGAGACGCGAGATGGAACGCGAGAGATTGCTTCATCAAAACCGACAACTCGTACCCCGAGAACGCTCGCCACTTAGGAACGGCTCGACACCTTTGGACACCGGAGAAGTGCGCGTGAAAGAAGAGCCACGCAGTAAAGACGACGAAGTTGTAATGCTTCCGAGACCACCAGGACCCGGGCCTGGTACGGCGGGTACCGCGCCGGGACCTGGACCGAATCCACTGCCTGATCCGAGATACCACCATTCACACCCGCATGCTTATCTTACCAGGCATCCGCACAGTATGCCAACTTCGCATTCCATACCGCGTAGCATGCTACCTTTGAGCGCTCATTCGATGCAACACTTCCCGCCGCCATCCGCACCCACTGGTCAACCGGGACCACCTTGGCCGGGCGATCCCTTTAGGGATTATCGATACGATCCGCTTCAGCAGTTACGGTACAACCCGTTGATGGCGGCGTTCCGCGCGGAAGAGGAAGAAAGAGCGAAGCTCTACGCTGCTGGCTATCCTCCCGCGCCCGTAAACTCGCTTAGGAGTAAGGACCCCAGTCCAAATCCTCTCAGCAACCTGCACATGCATCATAGAGCGGGACCTGGTCCAGGAGTGCCGGCGCGTCAGCTGGAGAACGCCCTCATGCATGCGGATATCCACAAGAAAGAGGACGCGTCGCAGTCCCGATGATACATCCTACCCGCCGCGTCCTCGGTTTCGACGAGCGAACGCACCGACGGACCGACATTCTGAGCACCATCCTCCTTGTTACCCACAGCCCTACCTTTCTCCTTCCCTCAGTAACGCTCAGAACCCGGTGCTGATATTTTGCTAACAGAGATGAAGCATTATTTAAAAGAAGAAATTGTATATAGATATTATGTAATATTTATAGTTATCGAGGATAAAAACACTACGCGTAGGACTTCTACGGAAACGAGACGTGTATAACGAAGATGCCTTGATTAAACGACGCTGGTATTCCATCGGTACCAGCGGTTTACTAATGACAATGGGTTCACGAAGTAACTACGGAGGCATCGTTGATGATGTATCACAAATAATAACACTGAGGGTTATGTGATTTTCTGCAGTTTCGGTGATCTGACTGTCTATAGTGGTAACGAACTCTAATTATTACGATAATATAACTATGCGTATAGTTAAAAAAAAAGAAAGGTATCGTGTGTAATATTATAGTTACTGTAGAATGCGAGGCGAGATGGCTAAGATGTGTAAAAGAAGAAAAAAAAACAAATTCAGGTTAGGCGAAAAAGAGTTAAGTGTGGATCTCTATCATTATTCGAAAATTTATTTAATTATTTTATTTATTTATTGCGACATATATTATAATAAACATGAATCTCTACTACGGGCGCATGGAAGCTGTCGTAAAAGAGCTCTAATTTAATTGATGTAATATAAAAAGAAAGATTGCATGTAAAAAAATTTCACTTAGATTTTAATTTGTATATTAGATACTATAGAAAAAAAATGGAGAGGAAGGAGAGGGCATACGTGAAAAAAGTGTCTTTGGCTTTCGGCAGCACATGCTTCTTTCATTTGCATGCTGGCTACAGCAGCACTCCGGTGCTTTCCTGTGATACAAAAAAAAAAGAAATTGATTCAGAAGTAGCGAATTAATTAATTTCGTATCGTAAAATCATGACAGAGTTAATTAATAGGTGCAAATAAAGAAATCAAACTATCCCGAAAAAAAACAAGTAACGACGATTAGGATATCCTTTTTCGGAAAAAAAAAAAAAAAACAGGATGACGCTTAATATGACAGCAGTTTGTCCGTGCCAAAGTGCTTCAATCAAATTATTCCGTACAATGTGCACAGACAAACAGTCTTAACATTTATTGGATATAAAGTCACTAGAATTTTTCAATTACAAGCGTTGTGTTTATATACAACATTCATACATCATGATTGTCAAGGAAATAGGAACGATATTCAAATAGATGACATTTTTAATGTAAAATTATATACAAGATATAGGAAGTATCGTTGCTGTTTCCTTGAATAATCAATCAGTAATAACATTTATATAAATTTGTCTGTGCGTACGCGTTAATAAATTCGAAATCTATTTTTCTTCCTTTTTTCATTTTGTATTGTCATCTTATGTAAAAATTTATATAAATTTTGTTTTTTTTTTTTTTAAACCATCCTCTCGATTCTCAGCCATATGCGTCGTTGTGTTACCAGAGAGCCAATGTGAGATCTCTCAAAAAAATGTGTGCCATGGACCAGGTTACATTCGATATCCCTGGTGCCTCAAAGGAAAAACTGGACTTTTCAGAATGATCAGGTTCCCATGCTGTTTTGTTTATACTATAAAATTATGGTAAAGCTGTATATTATATAATTAACGACTATACGCAATTTAAAAATTGTAGATATTTTTCATCGATGCAAAGTTGCAATGTGATGCAATGATTCTGTTCTTGTAGATATCATGAAGTATAAAAGAAGATTTTGTGTGAATAGGTTTTTTCTAAAATTGATTCTTTGTAAAAGGTGATATAATAATCATAGTTTCTATCAATCTTGTTGTTTCAGTATCTTCACCAATCCAAAACTATATACAAATACACGAGTGATACTCGTCCTAAAAAGAGAAAGGGAAAAATGCCGTAAAACCATTGCAAACTAGCCAATAAAGCATTATCTCTTTTAAATTTCATTGATTCAATTTTTTATTTAGATTGTCAATATTCCCATGTAACATTGTGAATAATATTTGTCATTTTCAAGAGTTATATTTAAAACTGCTGGGTACTCACATCGTTCAATTCTTTCTAATAACATCAAAAGCGAGGAAACTTATGCTAAAAATTCTTACGAAATATATTGAAATAAAAAAATATATCCGTAAGATAACATTTACAATCGATCGAGCAAATTTATAAAATAGTCCGAACACTTCTCTTTTGCTATAATCAATTTTTGCTAATCAATAATTTGCCACTGATTATCGTAACATGCAATACATCTTTTTAACTTATTTTTCACATGATTCTATCACGTTTATTTATGGTAAGTTATTGATTATTAGAGCAAAAGGAAAGTATCTGGACTATTTTACAGATTTACGATCGATTGCAAGTGTCGCTTTACCAATATATTTTTTCATTTTAATGTATTTTACAAGAATTTTAACATGCTTTTCCTCGCTTCTAATGTCATGAAAGAGATAGACGATGCGAGTACCAAACAGTCTTAATTTGTTAATATTTGAAGCTCTTGTTTGTTCGCCGCAGCTGTTTTGATTTGTGACATCAGAAGAGCAAGAAAATATATGCTCAAAATTCTTGCAAATACGTTAAAATAAAATACATTCACAAAATGACACAATCGATCTGTAAAATTCTTTTCTTTTTCGAGCTAGTAATAGTCATAAAATTAATGTGACAAAATCATAAAAAGAAGTTAAAAAGGAGGGTTATATTTTATTAATTATACAGTTATTGGGTGTGCAGCAGAGAAAGCTACTTTGTAACTGTTGTAAAATTTGTCAATTTTATTTTAATCTTTGTTGTATATAATAGCATGCACCAATCAGTTCAAATTTTACAACATTTGCAAAGCAGTTTTCTTTGCAGGCATTTATTGATTGTTTGAACAAAAGAAAAGTGCTCGGAATATTTTACAAATCTGCTCGATCAATTGCAAGTGTTATTTTATGGATACATATTTTTATTTCAATGTATTTTGCAAAAATGTTTTGTATTTATTTTCTCGCTTCTGACATCATCAATTTAGGGTTCCGCAGCAAAAAACCAGGAGCCTTAATCAAAAAGTTGTACAAAAAGTTCGACCTACTATCTCATAATTAAATTTTAGCACATTTTAGCAGTCTTGAATAATTTGTTAGTAACTTGAAAAATTAATTTTCTATCGCGTGCGATATTCTCCATACATCTTACGGCAGTGAAAGATACCTTATAACAATATATTTTCTTTTTGTAAAAAGTCATCGATCACGAAATGCTGTATCATTAAGAAATCTTCTATAATGCGGTCGCAGTTTTAAGGTCATAGCACTAGTCTGTAAATCGATCAAATATCTATTTCTTTCGCGCAATCTCGTGAGAAGCAAAGTTATATTCACGAGTACGATAAAATTTTTTCATTTTTCATGAGTTGTCGCAAAGGAAATAAATACATGATCAATTTAGACAGATTAATGCTACTTTAAAACATAACTGCCAGTGTATCGTAGACAATTTTTAAGTCTCGTGAAATTATATTTTTCAAGTACTTATCAACTTGTAAATAATTTCATTTGTATTGACAAGAACATAAAAAATATTGATGTTTATTAACGAAACCATAGTCATATTCCTGTGCAAATACATATCGACTATTTAGACAAAATTATTATGTTTTCTTCACATAGACATGTAAACAAGGAGGCGATTGGGAGGAGGAGATATTTCAGAATATAATAAGAATTACAAAATTAAATTCTAAGGACGGTACTTATCGTCAGATTTTGTATTTAAGATCCGATTATAAGGAAGAAAACACCGTTTTTCGAATTTTTTTTTTTTTTTTTGTAATTCTCACTATTCCGAAATGTACGATCGACCTCCAATTGATGCATGATGATCACATGCAATCGTTATATTCAATGTCTCTTATTTACAAAGCAACTAACACATTATCGCGAGCTGCTCGAGCTGGATCTCGTGTAACGGCGGTGTCGATGACGTGGATTCCCTTGTGGACTTCGCGATCGTGTCCTTATTCTGCGTCGAGGTGGTCGAGGACTTCTGCGACGATTCATTGGCGGTGAACGTCTGCGATAACGTGGCGGTGTGTTCCTGCCACCACCCATCCATCGTGGAGGCGCGCGTCTACCCATACCAGGTGACATACGTCGCATCGGCAATGGTCGCGGTTTCGGCAATAATACTGGCGCGGCTGTGATTTCCTGGCCGTCTATTTGCCCTGTGTAAAATTCATCGACACGTTAGTAAGTCGAGATTATTAAGGCTCCCTGCTAGTCAAGCGAAAAGTCCATGTTGACGGTGGCGATACAGCTATCAGTGATAGGAATAAAAACTTCGTTCATCGTATATATAAGCGAATTATATATATATATATATATATATCGGATGGAAAAATTTAGGTGGCTGTTACATACATACACATACACACACACACACACACATATATATATATATATATATATATATATATATATATATATGTATGTGTATGTAACAGCCACCTAAATTTTTCCATCCGAATCATGGCGTTATTACTGACTGTAGTGTTTACATATCACATAACATAATTGCGGAAGTGTGAATATTGTCCGGATACTGTGCTTTTTAGAATATTTTAAGTATAATAGTATTTATTTTATCATATTCCGCACCGAGTCTTACAGCTGATCTTCTGTCAAGATAAACCGATTTCCACACGTATATTTTGCAGTGTTGTAAAAATTATTTAAGTGTATAGGATCCATTGCAAGTGTCATTTTGTTAATCTTTTTATCTAGCAATGATTCGGACGCAAATTAGGTGTGCAATTTCTCGCTTCTGACATCAACCAATATGGCCACAGTGACTAGCCAGGAGCCTTAAAACAATTCAAGATATTGATATAAAGCGCACTTACCGCCGTCCATGTGTTTCATGGCATTTTCAGCCTCGTCCGCAGTCTCGAATTCAACATAGGCGAATCCCCTTCCCTGATTCGGATGAAGTTTGTCCATCGTGAAGTCCACCATTTTTATTTGGCCGTACGCCGAAAATATTTCTGTGACGTGCTCCTTCGTGACGTTTCGTGTTAAATGCCCGATATGTATTTTTGTCGGTCTAGGAATTGGCGAGCGCTCTCTGCGCTTTCTACGCGGAGAAGGAGATCTGCAAAATTTTGTTAATGGTCACCATTATTGGCGGAAAATTAAGTATCGTTTATTAATATGTTCTGTATCGCATTAATTTTATAGTTTTTGCATATTGCCCCTCTTTAATAATAATTAGCAATTTTATAAATATATTTTATAAGACACAAAACGTGTTAATACAGAAAAGTTAGCAAGATTGTTCCAGTAACTTGAAAAGATCAAGAATTACAAGCTTACAAATGGATATAATGAATACCTAGAACGTCCTTTGGGTTTGGGTTTGTCAGGAACAGAATTGCTACCCTTTTTCTTTTCCTTCTCTCTGTCTCGTTCTCTGTCTCTATCTCTATCCCGCTCCCTTTCTCTTTCTTTATCTCTTTCCTTTTCTTTGTTTTCATGTCTTCTGGATGCATCAACACTTTTGCTACGACTACGTTTTCGTCCCCTGTCTCTGGAACTACCCGAAGAGCTACCTGAACTGGTAGACGAACTACTGGAAGTGGAGCTTGATCTGGAACTACTTCCACTGCTAGAACTTGATGATCCGGAACTGCTGTCTGATGTACTATAAAGCAAATATTTCACTCATATATATAAAATCTTGTACATATATACTGTGTGTATACAAGATATCTGATTAAAACGCACCAACGTATATGTGTTTAAACTGAGCTAAAAAAACTCATCATTTTTTAAACAATAACAAAATTTCGAGATATTAATGTAAGAAGTTTAACGCATCAGTGCGCGCGATGCTATAGGACGAGTTCTGTAGACACAATCTCATCAAAAATTGTCAAGACACATGCGTTAGTGCGTCTTGTGTTAAACAACCTGTATATATATTATGATTTTAATGATCTCCATTAAACAAAAAATTTGTAATACAATATTATAGAATATTATTACAACAATATTATAGAATATTATTACAACAATATTATAGAATATTATTACAACAATATTATAGAATATTATTACAACAATATTATAGAATATTATTACAACAATATTATAGAATATTATTACAACAATATTATAGAATATTATTACAACAATATTATAGAATATTATTACAACAATATTATAGAATATTATTACAACAATATTATAGAATATTATTACAACAATATTATAGAATATTATTACAACAATATTATAGAATATTATTACAACAATATTATAGAATATTATTACAACAATATTATAGAATATTATTACAACAATATTATAGAATATTATTACAACAATATTATAGAATATTATTACAACAATATTATAGAATATTATTACAACAATATTATAGAATATTATTACAACAATATTATAGAATATTATTACAACAATATTATAGAATATTATTACAACAATATTATAGAATATTATTACAACAATATTATAGAATATTATTACAACAATATTATAGAATATTATTACAACAATATTATAGAATATTATTACAACAATATTATAGAATATTATTACAACAATATTATAGAATATTATTACAACAATATTATAGAATATTATTACAACAATATTATAGAATATTATTACAACAATATTATAGAATATTATTACAACAATATTATAGAATATTATTACAACAATATTATAGAATATTATTACAACAATATTATAGAATATTATTACAACAATATTCAACAGTGTATAAAAGCTGGTTTACACCAGCAGTAACACTGTCAATACTGTGTGTTTCTAATAATGTTATTAACAATTTTAGATTGTTCAATCAAATTCATTCAAAATTGCTGAAAACAAATGTTTCCAATAAGTTATAAAACAATTTATATTTTGCAATTAACTTTGTTATTATAGAATAAAAAATATTAATAACATTTTCAACATTTTGCAGAAAACAAGTTTATTGACAACAGTTATTTATGTTGGTAATATACTGATAGCTTAATCACCAACATTGAAAAATATTATTTCTGCAATTCATCAGTGGTAGTATAGATAAAAGTATGTCAAAAGCAAATGTTATTAACAGAAAAATTAAACTAGATATATGTTAGCAACATTGTTCATAACAAAATTTTTACCTTGATTGTACTATAAAAATTATATTTGTATATAGCATATTTTTTAATATAAGTTAACCAATCAAAGTTCTTCAACTTTGTCGAAAATATTTTAGATTTTTTGCTAATAACCTTACTATTAGCAATTTTATAATAAAAATAAGTAGCAAAAAATAAACTTTCTAACTTATTCAGTGGCATTTGTATATTTCACATTATTAAAAGTATATTTTGTTAGAAACATTTAGTGAGGTTTAGTTCCATTTTTAACCAATTATAACTTTAATCAGAATTTAACTTATTAAAGACCCATGCAAGATAAACTTGCACAATCATATTATCCATATACACAAGGAAATTGACTAATCTCATGTAAAATATGTCTGATATAAAAGGCATCTTTTTACTATACAGATCATGAGTGATAAATTTCCTTATAAATATACAATATGTGATCATGCAAATTTGCTTGGAACTTTAACGAGTTAAATTTCAGTTAAAGTAAGTTGTGAAACTAGATTTAAATTGTTTTCTGGAAAATAGTTTTGTTAAAAATATTTTTATTATTAGTTTTTGCTAGTAACATTGTTGCTATTACTTTTTCAATTGCAAACCAGCCTTAATATTTAAAATATTAAACTAAAATGTTTAAAATACACATAAAATCAATAAAATATTTCAAAATATTGTTGTAAATGTTCTTTGTTTACTAGACATCTCAATTATATTTGTATAAGTCAATATAGGAAAATATAGTAAAGAAGAATCTTTCACTTTTTAATATAATGTATCATTCTATGATTATATTTTTTTCAAACAATGCACCAATGCACTTGCACTTTTTTCTATCTTGAATTAAGTTAGAATCACACAATTCATGACTTCATGCCTTCTATTATGACATTGTCACATAGGCAACTCAATTTACTACATTTATTATCTAGTACACAATAATGATTCATGCAATGAACTGAATCGTCTAAAGCATGTTGATTAACATTTCAGAAAATATGAAATCGTACATTCTAGTTTTAAAAAAACTATAACCTAGCTACTCAATTATTAAAATCATCTTGTATACGTGTGTGTGTATGTGTGTGTGTGTGTAGGGGGGGATAAAAATGTGTAAATACAATATAGTAAGACATTTATCGAAAATAAAATCTAATTTATATTTTTATTCACTCACCTGCTGCCACTGCTAGATGAAGAAGCCGCTCTCTTTTTGCGTTCCCGTTCTCTACCTCTTTCCTTCTTGTTTTCCTTATCTGTAGCTTCAGAATCGCTTTTGCCCGTACTATCCTTGCGGCTTCGAGCCCTGAAAACATAAGCAGCGGCAGAGGCAAAACGTGAAAAATTGAAGCGACATTTAAACGACTGACGTTAATGATGCGACAAAGAAATGACTTACATAATTAGCAACGACTAGATTTACTAGACGGCTCTCAAATAGTACTTAAAAACTGTTAAGATAAATCGATGAGGAAACTACACGCCGCACACAACGCCTATAATGGCGGATTGCCGGGATACGAAGCCGCGCGACAGCACTCCTAGCGGCGCATGGTAAACCACTTGCACATGTACTGAATTACACTGGTTGCAAAACAATTTACAATCAAGAAATTATATATTATGCAGCGTGCTACGATATCATTCTTAGGATAAACACACTTGACGCTTGTAAAAACTTACATCGATCCATGAAAAATCATCTAATTACCATAAATTACATGGTAGGATATTATCAAGACTATGTCTAACAAAGCTTTTGCACTAAGCAACTTTCGCACTACAGCTTAAGGGTCTCACACACAAATTGACATAACAGAGTAGCGATTCAGAATGAGATACGCATATGAAAATCCTATAGTTCACGTTACATATACTGTAATTTATATATGAAGCCCTAAGGTTGATATTACATGTGTCGTACGACAAACTTTTGTCGACGTTCATTGGTTGACGAATAGAGAACCTAGAAATACTCTATTTGCTAACCAATAAACATATCCAAAAAGCTTGTTGTACGACACATGAAATATCAACTTAAGACTGAGTTCCCACTTAGCGCGTCACGCGTCGCGTCGTGCAAATTAAGCCAATCAAATCGTCCCATTTTATTCGGCGTAAAGTTACGCAATAAAATGGGACGATTTAATTGGCTTAACTCGACGACGCGACGCGTGACGCGCTAATGGCTCTTGCACACAGGACGCGGTAATGCTTGCCACGCAGCGAAAGTTCGCGCGACAGCCAATCAATATGCTGCTTTCCGTATTAACCTTCTAGCTCTTACGGAAAAACAACATATTGATTAGCTGTTGCACAGACTTCCGCCGCGCGGTAAGCATTACCGCGTTCTGTGTGCAAGAACCATAAGTGGAAACGCACCCTTATTGCTTCTGCACACAGGACGCAGTAATGTTGCCGCGCGGCGAAAGTCTACGCGACAACCAATCAATATGTTGTTTTTCCGTAGGAGCTAGAAGGTTAATACGGAAAGCAGCATATTGATTGGCTGTCGCACGAACTTCCGCCGCGCGGCAAGCATTACCACGTCCTGTGTGCAAGAGCCATTAGGCCTGTTCTACAATAATCGTATGTCGCTATCGTTGTCGGATGCAGCCAATGAGCCAATTAGAGGATTTGTTTTTCGAGACGAGTTTTTTCCTTCTTTCCTTCCTTCCTTTCTTCCTTCCTTCAGTATATGGTTACGGGGATTCTTAAGAGCTGCGTTTCAAAACTCTACTCGACGGGTACAGTACATTTAATTGTCCAATCATGATAAAGAAATCTTAGTTATCTTTGCTCTTATTGATCAATTAAATGCTATTCTACCCGTCGAGTAGAGTTTTGAAACGTAGCCAGGAGATATATCCCCCCAACACCATTTCAAGTTAATATGAAAATAAAGTTTAATATTTAACAAGGTATATTTAAAAGAATTTTAACAAGAATTAAAGACTAGGGAGATTCCAAGGCACGTTCCAAAAATCCAAACTTGTCCGAACACATCTAATCGTAACGGCGACTAGGCCGAAACTTTGAGACGAGTTCTCCTTATGTGTCGGTCTATAACCTGGCTTTAAACTTTAAGGGCTATCGCACACAAATTGACATAACTGCATATGCATAGCATAAGATTGTATGGACCAATGAGCATCGAATATTAAGCATCGAACACCAATATGGCGACTTAATACTCGATGCTTATTGGTACATACGGTCTTATGCTATGCATATGCAGTTATGTTAATTTGTGTGCGATAGCCCTAAGGGCCTGAGCATAGACTTTTGCATAACGCATAATGTATAACACATAAGGAAATCAGTCAATCAGAGTCATTCATTTCTATCCTGTAAAGGGAAATAAAGGTCTCTGATTAGTTGATTCTCTTATGCATTATGCGTTATGCAAAAGTCTATGCTCCCAGCCTAGGAGGTAATGTTTGGTATATTATCTGTGGTCACACATTAATTTTTTTTTATATATAATTTTTAATATAAATTATATATAATTTTTTTATATATAAAAAAATTAATGTGACTACAGATAATATGTCAAATATTACCTCAGTAATAACAATATTTAATATAAACAATTGAATTGAATTATAAATTATATAAGATAAATTTTAAATAAATTCTATCGTCAATACATATCACAGTTCAATTATTTGAAATTATTTTATATGTGGCTACTTCAAGCTTCTATGCCATTCCTTGATGTTTCCATTTGCGGCATGAGACGAATAAGAGTAAAAGGAGTAGCCATTGAATATATTAGTTGTAGATGGGAACATATACTACTTTCTCCGGATCCAGATCTCACTCGCTCCGAACTCACTATCGTAAGCACTCCAGATCTCATTCGCTCTACTCTCGTTATCGTGGGTGTTTCCGATAATACCTCTCCGAGTCATTTCCCTAGAGCAGAAATAAGTTACAGACATCACCATCTACTACTATTATGTGATTCATGACAACCCAAAGCTACTTATGGCTCCTGCACACAAGACGCGGTAATGCTTGCCGCGCGGCGGAAGTTCGCGCAACAGCCAATCAATATGTTATTTCTCCGTAAGAACTAAAAGGTTATTACGGAAAGCAGCGTATTGATTGGCTATCGCGCGAACTTTTGCCGCGCTGCAACCATTACCGCGTCCTGTGTGCAGGAGCCATTAATGCTGTCTATCGACTGCATGCAATGGGTTAGGCAGAACAATACCGTGACAAATACACGAGATAATAATTTTGTAAAATTGTATTATTGATTATAAAATCATCTGGTGTTGTTTTCTAATAAAATTTTATTTATTCTTAATTAAAGTTATATAATAATTAAAGTTATATAACCATTAAAATATATATTATATTTTTTAAATATTATCCTAAAGTAAAAAGTCACACTGTTTTAACCTATTTGCAAGTATTGTTTTTACATGACTCGTGCAGGTGTAAGTCCACAATAAATTATGCCATTGGACATATTGATGACAAAACAAGATAGATTTAAAATCTATTTTAATAATGTTAATATGGTTTATTGTAATCAAAACATGTAATGCAAGAACATTTATATAAACTTAAAACAATATTATAGTACAACAAAATTTCAAATTGTTTTATTTGTCAATGAATATGCTACGACGAATGTTTTCAAAAAAATAAGAGATCTTAATGGGTGTTTACGACAATTATGGCTCCTGCACACAGGACGCGGTAATGCTTGCCGCGCAGCGAAAGTTCGCGCGACAGCCAATCAATATGCTGCTTTCCGTAATAACCTT